>NC_135723.1:11726502-12069002 GCF_964656455.1 Halichoerus grypus | reverse complement strand
TACCCCAAATTAGCCCCTGGTCAAAGCTAGGCATCCTCTGGATGCTTTATCAAGACTGTTTCATGGAGAAGGTAAACAATCTTTTCACTTCTTCGAAGATTTTTAAGACAAACTGTTTCGATCATACAACATGAAGAGGAGATTTGGGACCTCAGTGGTTAGTTTTTATAAGTTTTAATGAGGATTCAAAAATTATAAGGATGATTTTTATACTGCCAGTAAGTTCTTTTTGTATCCCTTCTAAGTTGAGGTAGGATGATCCTTTAGTTAGGTATGTGTCCTCAATCAGTGACTTGGTGTTTCATCAGATGACATCATTCCCACTCATAACCAGACTGACTGCTAAAGGGTAGCAAGACATATGATTCTGTCTTTCACTGGGACCACAATATTTGCATTCTAAGTACATAAGGAAAAAAAAAAAACATATATGAAGGATTTCCTAAAGAGAGTTAGTCCATTCCCCTACAGGTTCTTCAATTGTGAGGTCCTTGTGTTTTAAAAGGTTTATGAGTGCCAATAAATGGAAAATGTTTGCAAAAATGTGCATTGAATTTTGGAGAGTTTAGGAAACTGGAGAATTTCTCAGATGTCTTAATTAAAAAGTATTGCCTTTCTAGATCAAGTGAGAGGAGATGAGAATTAGATAATCTGGACCAGGCTCCCCTATAGAATTGCACTTTGCTGATATGCCATCAGTCCTTAAGGCATAATCTATGATACCTAAGAGTTATTTCTCCTGTGGAGATGTTTATTGAAGATGTTTTCTGTTGCAGTTTACTCTTTATAGGTGAATCCTTTGGAAAAATTCTCTTCTGGTTTGCTGCCTGGTGTTTATTTAATGGGCAAGAAGATACTGTGCAACTGGCCAATTTCTCTTCTCATCTTGGCTACTAGAAGGCTTAAAGCTAAATTTGTGGCCTACTGACTAGGGTATACAGTTAGGCCTACCCAATTGCATTGGACCCAGTAAAATGCATGTTTGCATCAGTCTCATTCCTGGTTTCACTTCTAGTCCCCAGGGCTGTTTTGTTTATTTGTTTTCTCGCTCTTTTTTTCCAAAATCTCATATTTATATTATTACACTATATTTTATAACTGTTTACAAGCTCTTGTAATAGTAGTAAACAACAAAACAAAAAAGAACAGAGGAAAATGATTAATGCTTTTCCATGGTTGGGGAAGAAGCTGATGGCAAAATGAACTCTGACATATGACTAGGAGGAGTTCATCTGACAGACCAGGGAGAAGGTGAAGTCCCACAGCCCTTGGGAACTGCAGTAGCAGTGGCTCCAGACAAGCTTAATGAGAGTGTGGCCCTATTCACATGGTTAGAGAATGGAGAGAGGAGGAGGGGCATGAAGGTTTGAAAGCCAAGTTAGAGTCAAGGTTGTTTAGTGGAGAATGATTAAGCGATTTAAGTCACAAAAGTGGCACGATTAGAATGTGCTTTAGGAAGATAACTCTAGTGTCCCTGAAGAGGAAGGAATGGAACTAAAGGAGAAAAAATGAAGGTGTGAAGACCTGTGTTGGCGGCAGCCTGTTCTAGCCCCAGTTTAGCATCTGTAATTAGGCTTTTCACCAACTCAGAGCCTGGTTTAACAAAAACTAGACCAGGAGATATACTATGAGTGTCCTTGCGTTCAGAAAAGGGATCTGAAAATATCCCGCTGGCCTGATCCTGGAGTCCTGTGCCCACGGGAGCCTGGATGTATAGTCTCCCCGTCTACCTTCCTCCCACTTGACCCATCTGTTCTTAAAATCTCTGCTTAGGTTCTAGGTGTCCATTCATTCATTTCTTACTACTTTTTAGTACTCATTTCATTGTTCCAGCCTGTCAGCTAAGAACAGTAACTCCATTTACTCCTGTCAGCTTCTTTTTATCTAGGCATAGACCATGAAGCCTGTATTCTCACATCTTTAGTTTGAATGCCTTTTCCTGGCTTGCAAAATCATCACATACTGAGTAACTGCCACCTGGAAATCTGGATACCACACCCAGTTTTTCCAACCCTCATTATCCACTGATTATTGATCTTGGTAAGGGTCAGACCTAAATTTGATAAGCCTTCTTGGACATGGTTTTGGACTGTTGGGTTAATGGGGCTGCAGATCATCCCTACTATCCTGCTTTGTTTTCTTCAGCCCTGACCTCTGTTAATCCTGTGATCTTAGCCTATTTAATTCCCCGGAGGGAAACTCCAAAAATATGATGAGCCTGAGGCCAGTCTGTTTACTGATGGTAAGGAATTTAATGAAATACTAGTGTTAAGATAATTTGAGCTAGGACTGTGACAACAGAAAGAATAAATGGAATTGAGAGGTCTTTCTAACAACTGAAATTGAATTGAATTGAGATTCAGTTGTTAGGATTTTATGATTGGATAGTAGATCAAGAATCAAAGAAAGTTCTTTGCTTTGGAGTGTGGCTAACTGTGTATCGATGATGGCACTGATTTGGCTCAGCTTTAGCCCTCCCTCCTTGCTCTGTCACTCCAAGTTTCCTGGCTATGGACGCTGAAGTATCCTCTTTATCATCTCCTATTCAATCTTCACTACCTCCAGTCTATCTCCCTTCTGTCTGTCTTCTTCCTCCACCTTTTCATTGAAACTGCTCTTGCCAAGATAAATGGAGACCTCCATGGTGTCAAATCCCATCTCAGGAGATGTCTCTACAGCATTGGGTGCCATTGATCACTCTCTTCTTTGTCAAACACTCTTCTCTTGGCTTTTGTAACACAATCCTCTCCTGGTTTTCTTTCTTCTTCTATGACCAACCTTTTTATTCCCTGTTATTTTAAAAATATTGAGTGAGTTTATACTCTGCATCAGGCACAGTTCCAAGAGGTGGGATATAGTAGTAGTAAACAACACTGACAAAAACTCCAACCTCACAGAGCTTGCAATCCAGTGTGCGGAGACAAATAATAAAATAAACACATAAGATATATAGTATTTTAGATAATGATAAATGCTATGGAAAAAGGTAAATCTCTCACTAAAATGACATTTGAGCAAAAAGGATGGAGGGGCATGTGAGTAAATGGGGAGAGATCTGTTCAAGCAGAGGGAATACCCGGAGCAGATGCTCAGTGTCAGGAGCATTCTTGGCTTGTTTGAGGACCAGCAAGAAGGCTGAGAAGGCAATGTCAGGTGAGGAGGTTTGGGAGCTTGATAGGTGTTTTAGGGCTTTGGCTTTGTATTATTCTAAGTGATATAGGAATCTGCATAATTTTGAGCATGCAAGTCACAAGAGCCAACATGTTTCACAGAATCACACTGGCTTTTTATTTTTTATTTTTTAAGATTTTATTTATTTATTTATCCCAGTAGGGGGAGGGGCAGAGGGAGAGGAAGAGGGAGAAGGAGAGAAGCAGACTCCCTGCTGAGTGTGAAGCCCAACACTCAGGACCCTGAGATCATGACCTGAGCCGAAACCAAGAGTCAGATGCTTAACCGACTGAGCCACCAGGCAACCCCACACTGGCTTTTGAATTGAGAAGAGTATTTAGGGGCAAGATAGAAACAAGGAGGTAGCTGCAGTTGTCTAATCATTGGACCAGGGTGGTTATGGTAGATGTGGTAAGAAGCATCTGGATTGTGGAAATACCTGGAGGTAACAGATGCTGGTATTTCTTGACGAGTTAGATGTGAGTGTGAAAATAAAAGTGAGAAGTCAAGGACAACATCAAGGTTTTTGATCTGAACAAAAACAGGATAGAGTTGCATTGACTTGAAATGGGAAAGATTACAAAACAGGTAGGGGAGGATGATCAGAGTTTTGGTTGCAGAAATGGGTATACTTGTGTAGTTGAATATTTGAGTTGGGAGAGATTTTCAAACTAGAGAGATATATTTGAGAGAAGCTAGTATATGGATGGATTTGAAATTGATGATATTGAATGAGATCACCAAGAAAATGGGTTTTGATAGAGAAGAAAAGAATTCTGAGCCCCAGGGCACTCCAAAGTGAGGTGGTCTGGTTGATAAGAGGAATATCACTGGAGACTGAGAAGTACTAACAGTGAGGCAGGAAGAAAACTAGGAGATGAGATGCCCTGAAAGCCACATAAGATAAATGCATCAAGGAGAGAGTGAAAAGCCTTGTCTACTTCTGCTAATAAATAGGGAGACCACAGGTCTTGGTTTACCTAGGACAGTCTTCTATCACACCCGTTCTCAGCACAGTTATTAATAGCACCAGCTCTCATTGTCATAAGTGAAGTGATCAACTGATAGGTCATGTAAGAGCAACTGAGAATTGACTCAATATTCAGAAATGTGAAAGTTATTAATGACTTTGACATAATCGACTGTGGTGGAGGGTATGGAGTAAACTGCCCTGGATGGATGGGGCTCTCAGGATAGCATGTGAGCAGAGGAATCAGTGATAGTAAAGACAAATGAATTAAGAAGTTGTGCTTAAAAAGGGAGCAGAAAAGTAGGTTGTAACTAGAGGGCATTTTGCTGTCAGTCAAGGCTGGTAAGTTTTATTTGTTGTTTTGCTAAAATGGGCTTCCCCATCTCCTTTTCAATTCCTTCTCCTTTGTCCTCTAAAGGTTGGGCTTCATAGGGATAAGTCCTAGCCATCTTTTTATTTTAAATTCTCTTCCTCGCCATCTTTTTATTTTAAATTCTCTTCCTCCGTGACCTCATCAAATTTTCATGGCTGTAATTACAACCTAAATGTTGACAACTTCCAAACTAAAAAGCTCTAACTTCTCTTTTGAGCTCAAGATTTGTAAATTGAACTTCCTGATTTAATGGCTTCTTAAATATACATCTAATGGGTATTTTAGACTTAACTGCTCCCAAACTGAATTTTTTTATGCTTTTCCTCACCAAATCTACTTCTGTGCCATGTCTTCATAATTCTCATATGGTACCATTTCTCAAGCCAAAAACCTAGTGATCATTCTTGACATTTCTTCTCTGCTCATCTCCCCACATCTTACTTATCACCAAGTCATGTTAATTCTACCTTGAAATACAGGTATTATATCAGTCCTGGGCTTATATGCATTCAGATTTATTCTTCACCTTTTATCTTCTCTGTTCTATAATATAGGAAACTTAGCCCTGAAAAGTATGTTTCCAGGCTCCCATACCAGATGGCTTCTGGCTGTATTCCACAAATGGAGGGCATTGATAGGATAGCAGAGAATAGGAGGAAATGAGAGAAAAGGGTATTTCTTCCTCCACTCCATTTTAGGTAGGTGTCTTTGCAATGGCTCTGGGTTCCACTGAGTGACTCTAGCCCAGGAGCTCTCGTGGTGCCACCTTCTTTCTGGTCTTTCCAGCAGAGAAGGAAGAAAGTGTCTTGTTTAAGGTCGAGGTTGTCTCAGCCTCCCCTATTTGCTTAGCTCTTCCATCACCTGACTAGCAACTCCATAAATTAAATTTCCTCTATTTTCCTCTACTTTAAACAGAGTGTTTTCTAGTTGCTTTTTATATTGGATCCTCCAAAACACTCCTCTTCATCTGCTTTTCTAGTCTTCATGAACAGCTATTTCGTAATCTACCATTATCTCTTTCCTAGCCCACTACCCTCTAGCTGAGGTTCTCCACCTCTAATCTTTCCTTCTTCTGATCCATTCACAGTCTCCACAGTGATCTTTAAAAAACTCAAAGCATCTCCTTTAATGGGCTTTCAACTCTATGTAGAATAATGGACTAACCTCTTAGGCTGTCTGTAAGACCATGCACATTTTGTCTTCTCACTATTTCTCCAACATCATCTCACACATCCTATCCTATACCCTTCTCCCTCCACCTCCTATAATCTTACCCTTTTCATCAATCTCCCACTCACATGCCATATAAAATTGGTACCATCCCTCTACCCTGTTATTGTCGCTTTTGATTTTCTGGTTTTTTCCTTCATTTGCTGTACCGTGATTTATAATTATGTATTTATTTACGTGTTTACTGTTTTTCCATTTTCAACAAAAGCTTCAGGAGGTCAGAAAACATGACTATAATTTAGCCAGTGCCAGGCACAGTGTCTGACTGGTAGAACATGTTCCTAGTGGTAGTGTTTGAATAAACAAATAGTAATTATTCACACTAGCATTTTCTTCACTGTTAGGTTGCACTGGTCCTTCTCAGATGCATAACTAATAATTGAATCAGCTGTGAGTTATATAAATGGATCAGGCCCCGCTCCACTAGATGGTTATTGGCTTTATGCTTGAAGGAGGGAAACTAAAGAAGCTCTGGTTTGGAGAACTAGAATTTAAAGAGTCACTAATCCTTTCCCTACATACCTTCTACTCTCTACTAATCGTATTTCTTTCTTTCTCTAACTTTTTCAAATGTGCTCTATTTTCCAAAGGAAAATCCAAACTTTTTAGCATGACATGTAAGTCTGGTGCCAGCCTCTTTCCATATCCTTGGTTGACCACTTCCTGCCTCCGTAGCCTGTCCTCAGTTGTCTCAGAAGTATCACTGTTACACATGCAAGTGGGATCTTCCATCTCTTCAGCCATGCCATTGCCTTGCTGCTTCCATCCCTGAGAATGCTCTCTCTCCCTTGTCATCTAAAAAACTCTGACCAATCTCATGATCCAACAAAAGTACTTCTCTGTTGAGCTTCCCCTAACCCTCACCCCCTTGGGTCAATCTTCCCTCTGTGTCCCTATAGTACCCGGTATTTCTCTTGAGGCAGTTTATCACATCACATTTTAGTTCTTTTTTAAAGATTTCACCCACGTACTAGACTATGCACATGGACCATATCTTGTCCCTATTTGCATTCCAACATACAGTGTAGGGTCTGAAAGGTGCTTAATAAGCTTGTGTTAAATGGATGACTGGGTGAATTATAATTTGGCTTTTTTACACTTTCATCACCTCAAGAAATAATTTTGCCACGGAAACTTCTATTTGTTTCCTCTTTCCTTTTTGTTCCCGAATTACACTTCTTAGTGGGCTGTTCCCCCTTCCTAAAACTCTTCATTTGTAGCTTTGAGCTCAGCCACCACCTACCCATCTGCTCCCCCTGCCACCTGGCCTATTGACTCTGCCTCCCTCCCTGCTCTGTGGGAAATCTGGTCCCAGTGCCTCTATTTCCCAGTTCAGGGACAGGAAGAAGCTGTGTCGGGCCATGATCTGGCTTTTAGGGGTGAGAAGGCACAGAGTGGCCCTGCCACCCACTGCCCACACCCCCATCCCCCAATTCATTTTCCTCATCACTAGGAGCAGTTCTGGGGCTTGATGAGTGAAGCCATTTCGCCTCAGCCAGGAGAGTACAGTGGGAAGAGACATTCTGCAAATCAAAGAAATAAGAGAATCATATACATGCACTATTGATTTTTGTTCCAGGACATGTTAATAGCAGCAAAGAGTGAGACCCTCACGCTTTTTTATGGTGAAAAGCAATGCTTCTACCTTTTCAATTTCAGCAGTATTACTAGAGATGATCCTGGCATTTAATTAGTGAGAATTTGTAGGGCCAAATTCCTTTCTGTGGAGTAATCTTGATGAACTCTAACCTTTCCTAATGAGACAGCCTCTTAGTTTCTTCAAAATCATTTCTTATAAGGTGGACATACAGCAACAGTACTTTTTGTATGTGAATCACTCTATTTCTATGACTGGTACCAGAAATTATCTGGTTTTCTTTCCCCAGTGTTCTTCCTCGGATGAAAGGACTGAGAGAAAGCCCTGCAACCCCACGAGTCCGCCCGTTTGTTGAAATCAGTTCAAGATCATCCAGGTCTGCAAAACTCGGCTGAAGCAGCTTGTTGCATAATTTACCAGAGAAAAGAGGGCCATCTGGAGAGCCAATCTGGAGAACTAAGCAAAGGCAGAGTCTTTTTTTTTTTTTCCCTCTTAAGTTCTCCTGATTGACTCCCTGCCTATATTAGGCCTCAGCAATCCTTGGTCTGCAGCCTGAAAGATGGTGGTCCAGGTCAAAGGTCTTGGCCTTCTGGCTTTGAACCCTGGCAAAGTATTACCTGGCCCACAACTGCTAGCAGCCCCACCCACCATCACTGTTCAAGGTTCTCAGTCAACTCCCCCCAGTCTTACCCCATGACACTGTGGGGGCCTGTGTCATTCCGAAGGACAGCTGGTTTATGCATATGCAGAGGAGGCAGCTACCCACAAAGAGATGTGGGAAAGCTCTACCAAATTAAAAAAATAATAATAAAAAAAATAAAAGGCAAGAAAGAAAGCTGCCTTAACCGCTAGTCAAGGAGTAAATCATTTCTTTCACAGATTTAAATCCTTTGCATTAAAGCAATCTATTTCTTTTGAACCCAGAACCTATGGATGATTCTATGGAAAGGTGAACACAGTAAACTATGATCTCAATTATTTAGGTGATTTTTTAAGGGATGTAAGAATTTCCTGTAGAATTGCCCCTCTACAGGGCTGGGAAAGAAGCTAGAGACCAGGAAGCTCCACCAACCAGGCCCTGCCTGTCTCCTCTAGAGTTCCACCCTGCCATCTGATCCTTGCTATCCTGGTACTAGTGTCATCTATGTGCTGACTCCAGGTGATCTATAGTAACTTCCTTGAATATTTCCTTGGGCAGGTTTCTGGGCCAGAAAGAAAACAAAAGCAAAAACAAAAACAAAACAAAAAACAAACTAAAAAACAAAACACACATATAGAAAATACAGTCATCAGTTTATGAGGCCTGCCATAGGAATGGGTTGAGAGGATGCATCAGGAATTTTTTAATCATGTTTTCATCACTTTTCTTAGTCTGCATGTTCTAATATGATCATATACAAATATAGTCAATGTCCATCCTAGAATTCAGCCAGTTAAAATAAATACTTTTGATTTTGACATTGGACAAGTTATGTAACTTTCTAAGCTTACTTTCTCATCTGTATAATAGAAATAATATTTATTTCATTAGATCTTTAAAAATCCAATATATACATAAGTCCTGTCATATAACTATATGTTCAATTAAAAAGTGCTTATTTTCCTTTCCTTTCTTATGCAGTTTAAAATGTATAGATTTAAACAGGCCAATTTTTGGTCCAGCAGTATAGAATTTCTTCCAGTGTCCCTCAAGGGTACTAAAGTTCAGGCTCTAGGGCTCTGCTTCTTGAATGGCAGGGCATCTTGGGCTTCCTTGCCTGCCAAAACCTTGAACTCGGGCATGTGGGGCAGGGGGAGGATTTGTGCAGTCTTGCATGAACTTCTACAGTGCCTCAGCTGAACAATGTTTTAATTATGGCCTTTCAGTCTCAACTGCACCTGCCCATTTCACTATCAGAAAGAAAAATCTCTCTTTTCTTCCTTGCCTCTCTGTTATACTTTAAAACCATGATTGTTTTGCCGAAATAGATATTGACTAGAGAAGAACAAACCTCAAAGGGTTTGGATTAAGTTCTTTCTGATAAACATGATGGAGTCTGAATTCTCCAGGGAATCCTATTCAAATTATCTTAACTTTTGGAGTCCATGAAAACTGGAAGAAAAATTTCTTTCTTGCCACTTCCTTTGGTTTGCTACCATCATAGGAGACCAAACTGCACACATCACTCCAATGCTTTAGCAATTGTTTTATAATGTGTTTTGAGACCCTAGAAAGGCAATGTTTTGTGCACACAAAATATGAGTAAGAAACTGGTCTTTGTGGCCTATCAGGGGTCCTTAACCTTTTTTATTTAATTTTTTCACCCTTTTGGATTGTCAAGGTGTCAGTCTGATAAGGTCTCTGGACCTCTTTTCTAAGTAATATTTTTCTTTTTTCTTTTTTTTTTTTTATGTTATGTTAATCACCATACATTACATCATTAGTTTTTGATGTAGTGTTCCATGATTCATTGTTTGCATATAACACCCAGTGCTCCATGCAGTACGTGCCCTCTTTAATACCCATCACCAGGCTAACCCATCCCCCCCACCCCCCTCCCCTCTAGAACCCTCAGTTTGTTTCTCAGAGTCCACAGTCTCTCATGGTTTGTCTCCCCCTCCGATTTCCCCCCCTTCATTCTTCCGCTTCTGCTATCTTCTTCTTCTTCTTCTTTTTTTTTTAAACATATAATGTATTATTTGTTTCAGAGGTACCAGTCTGTGATTCAACAGTCTTACACAATTCACAGCGCTCACCATAGCACATACCCTCCCCAATGTCTATCACCCAGCCACCCATCCCTCCCACCCCCCACCACTCCAGCAACCCTCAGTTTGTTTCCTGAGATTAAGAATTAAGTGATATTTTTAAATGTATAAATGAAAACATAGGATTTAAAGAACAGCAATTGTATTAAAATACAGTTTTCCCTGTGAGCAAATTAGTTCCTCTTGGGATGCAGAAAAATCTTTAAAAGTAACATTTGTTGATTTTTTATTATAAAAAAATACATGCTCATTATTTGGTAAAGGTATAAAACTAGGCAATTATAAAGAAGTATAAAGAAAAATTTAAAAATCACCCACAACTTCATTTCAAAAGAATATTTGAACATTGATTCATCTCTGATAGGTAGTCACATTATAAAAGAGAATTGTTTACTTGCTTTAAATGCTCAAGACATAGTAAAGGTACAGATGAATAGTGAGACCAATCTCTGAGAAGTTTTCAATTGACACCTAGTCCTACAGTTTTCGAGTTGAATGGGACACAGGAGCTCATCTATTCCTGGAGTACTGATCCTGGCAGGAGTATTAGATTCATCTGGAAAGATTTTTTAAAATTTAGATTTTCAGGCTTTATCCTAGCCCTCTCTCTAAAGACAGGGCCAAGGAATTTGTACATTTAAAGGCTGCTTAGGAGCATCTGAATATCACCAAGTCCTAGGAACCACTGATAATCTAACCCCCTACTCAGTGCAGAATGCTCTCCAACATGGTCTCCAAACACTTCTTCCAAAGCACATTTGGGTTTGGAGATTCAGCCCCAGCACAGACGGTCCGAAACCAGTAGCAGCCTGTGACAGTAACAAAAAAACAGGTAACACTTCAGGTTCTAAAATCATGATTTCTGCTGAGCCCTGTCTTTATCACATATCTCCCTTCTATTTCCTGTGCTGGAGTGCACAGAGGAGGGGGCAGGCTGGCTGGCCCCAGCATGTGCTGGACAGAGTGAAAGCTACATTTGAGGGGGGACCAGTGTGGGGGATTGATACTTGGAGTGACTCTCTAGATCTGGATCGTAGGCTTTTTCATCCTCGTGAAGTCTACGTGCTGCGTTTTATTCATTAGCACCTACAAGGGACTAATTGCCATCAGGCATGTAGGTGGAATTCCTGGCAGGGAGCAAGAAATGGAATAGGTTTGATGACAACCAATGATCTGCCAAAGCCCTGTCAGAAGGAGAACAGAGTCTTGCTGTCACTCATCCACCCCTTTAAATTCAAATGAAGATGCTTCTGGGTGGAGAGGGGGAGGGGGTTGGCACCCATCCAACTTTGCATTGAAGATACTGTACATTTTTACTGTATATGTGAAAGTCCCTGCTCCTGGTGGTGCTGTTTCTAAAATGAGAAAAAGAAAGAAAAAAAGAGAAAGAAAGAAAGAAAGAAAGAAAAAGAAAATGTGAGGCCTTCAATCTGGCCAGCTACACTTGCTCTCTTCTGTAAATGTCAGTGGTGGAAGGTGACTCAGGCACTCAGGGATGGGCACCAAGGGGTCTGCACAGTTTCCTGTGTATTATGTCCATAGCGGTCCTTATTTTCTCAAGGAGGTTATGTTCCAAAATGACGAAGAATCCTTGTCATAGAATATCAAGGCTGTCGTGGGACACCCGGAGGTCACAGTCACACTGAACCAAGATCCCCTGGCAGGAAGAATTTCAAGCTATCAGTAAAGTCCCACTGATCCAAATTGCAGTTTTGCATGTAGCAGTAATTTCACAAAATTATACACAAGAGGCACGAGCTGCCTGGGTGTGGAACCACATCCCCCAATGACAGTGGGTAGTAGTAACAGTGGGTGGCAGTGCTCATATATTTAAATCAGATCAAGTTATCCCTGATAAATGCCAAGCATGTTCTTAACTCTTCCAAGTAATAAACTTCAGCAACTCAAGTAAAACTCAGCCTTTTCCACAGGGGGTAGTCGTACCTTTCCTTTTCCTTCGTGCAGCCCCTTCTCCTCCTCCCTGCTATTTTCTGCTGCAAGAAGGGAGCAGACCAGTTCCAACCTCTGCAGTGCGGATCCACGGCTGCTGCTCGGGAAACTCAAGGAATGACTCAGCTACCTCACAGTTTCACTGAAGGAAGCTGCAAAATCTCTGGTCTCAAATATGTTTAGAATAATGATAGAAAACTATCTATCTTGGGTTCCTCTAGGTTGAAGAGAAGGAGCTAAATTAGATGACCCCATAAAAGTCTTTTCAAGTTAATAAGTCAGTGGTGGTTTAAAATTGTACCAAGTTACCACTAAATTCTACATAACATTATGGGATTTTTCAGCAAATGTGTTTTCAAGAAATGTACTTACTGAATTATTTTGCTATTTAATTCACAAGTACTTTATTTTAATTATTTTGCTATTTAATTCACAAGTACTTTGGTTTTCCATGCTTGGATGGACTACATTTTCTTTCTTTTTTTTTTTTTTTATTATGTTATGTTAGTCACCATACAGTATGTCATTAGTTTTTGATGGACTACATTTTCTTAAGATGACCACAAATATTATGCCAGTGACATCGGTAGGTGGAATCAAATAGCATTAATTAGTTTTATTGAGGAGTTTCCTGACTTTAGCCTGTGTGTCAGTAACAAAGACACAGTGTATTTTCCTTAGGTCTTAGGAAAGGGATAGGTAGACCTTAGAGATAACTAGTCCTTCATGGCTCAACATGTTATCTTAAACCATCTCTACCTCAAACCAAAGAAATACATCAGTAGCAGAGATCCCATGTGAGAAAAGTTCACTAGGAGAATTGGTAGTTAATGAGCAAGTTTATCCTTATTCTGTTGAATAATGTTCTCATCCAGTTCCAAAATGTGTCTATGAGCATTATATTAATCAGTTGAAGTTTATACATTTTCAAGAAGGGGTATTTAAATATCAGACATTAGAGAAACTTCTATTAAAATCTCCAGGGTTAGTGGAGATGGGTAAAGGATAAAAAGGTGTGGAGTTAGGAAAGGGAAATGTTAGACAAGGAAAGTTGTTTCTCTCCACACCATTTTGTGCCCTGATATTTGGAAAAGAACACAGCTTCATCTTGCTGTGTTATCTGTAGGTCAGTGTCAGAAACAGGAGGGAGATGGAGAGAGAAAAGAGAATGCAAAGGAGAAAGCAAAGCCAGAAGAAGTGCCCATATAGGATCATACCAAACTGGCAACAATTTGGGTTTATCTGTGGGACTGGAGAGAGGAAGGACAGGAACGTGTGGGAATGATCCTTCAAAAACTCTCTTTGAACTCTCTTTTAATCCATTTCCACTCAATGGATGAACTATTCCTCTGATTTTCAACTACATGAATGGTGGACCAGGATCCAAGCAGAGCCTCCCAATCTCATGAGTTTTACGAACTGAAAGGGCCTTGGAAAATGTGATTTTTCCAGTATCTGTTCGGTTGCCCAATCCTATATTCTTCTCCTTTCAATCCCTGTGGGTACTAACTGTACCTCAGAACTCACCTTTTCCTAGCCACCACTTGATAATATCCCATCAGAATTCAGGCAATGTCTCATTTTTAATTACTCCCCGACATCCTTTTCTTTCAAATTCTACCCATTCTTTTTCTTATCCCAGCAGGCTCCTGTTTTCTGCTTGCTTGAAAGTAGGCAATGTTGTCATGTCTTTAAATATGATACAACAATCTGTAACCAAATTCCAAGTTGCCCTTAAAACCAATTTTACTAACTCAGGGGGGGAAAATGGCCATCTCTACAAATTACTCAAGGAGGAAATACGATGGGCAGAGATTTAAAGCTTTGGTGATATGTTTTTCAGTAAGTCTCTAAATAGCTCAAAACCTTTAGCAGACCCCTCCCTTCTCATGAGGTCAGTGAAAGGTGCTCCAAGGAAAGTTAACTCCCCTACCCATACGGATGCATCAAAGGGAATCTCCAGCCAACACATTCTATCTTGCTTAGATCTTTAGTTAGGATATTTCGCTATAGATCTTTAGCTTTGGTTTTGCTCTTATTTTTTGCCTCCCACTGTAAACATGTTTCATTTACTTCATCCCTCTGTCCCAGTTGCCCATTCTTGGACCTAACCAGCCCACTCCTTTTCTTGATGCCAGTTTCTAAGATTCAAACTCATTGGGAAGGGGTGATTAAACAAGTAGGAGTTTATTCAGCACTCTTCAAATTATATCATATAGGGAGGGATTGATAAGGATGGAGAAGGAAACAATCTTTAGTACCTACTAGGTGCCAGATATTTTGCATGGATCATTTCCAAATACATACAACCATACTGGGAGGTAGTTATTATGATCTCTATTTTGAACCCTTAGTGAGAACTTAAAGTATATTAAGTAATTTCCCAAATTTATACAAATAGGAACTAGTGAAGTTGGGACTTAAACCTAGATCTGATTTCAAAATATCTGCTATCTCTAATACATTAAACATAGTCTTATGAAAGACACCAGCCTACCTTGTTGCCGTGATCCATGTGTGGGGACCTATATATATTATATTATATATGTTACTATATTAAGCAAGTTCATTACTCATTCAAGAAACACCTGACATACTATAGGCCTAGATGTTACACAAACCTAAGGAACAAAAATGTAACAGTGGTCTCTCTTAAAATTCTCTCAGTCTAGAGGAAAAAAAGTTAAGTAAGTAATGATAATGTGGTGTAATATAAAAGTTGTCCATAAAAATGTGAAGGGGCTAAGGAAGGATTTATTTTGGAAGTTCGGACTGGATATGTTCGAGGAAAGGAAAAAAAAAAAAAAAAGGAGGAGAATTTTTTGATCCAGACCTACTTCTTGAGTAAGGATTCTCTAAAGAAATAAGATGAGCCAAAGGTTCCAAATAGAGGGAATTCATGAGCAAAGGTACAGAGGCAAGAAAGTGTCTGGAATGTTCTGAAACCTGTGAATAATCTAGCATAGCTAATGAAGTACTTCTCAGATTATCTGTTCCTATATATCCCTAAGGAGTAGGGTAAAGGTTTTTATGCAACACTGGGGTGAAGATGGAGATAATCTTACCAAAGTAGAATTTCAAGTTTTGTTCTCTATTAAAAATTAATATTGGGAATTCTATTCTAAACCATACCTGTATTTGTTTATACATAATGTTTTAAAATAGCTTACCATGTGAATTAATGTTTTCTTGAGGAATATCTGAAACCCCAGGAAGATATATCAAGTGCATCCTGTGTCTTTGTATGTGTCCTAGTTACCTCGAGAACTTTGTGTATGCCTTAGCTACATCGTAAACTACTACCCCAGAGTTATGCCATTCATTTGAGAAATATGGACTCAAGTGAGTACATATGGCTAAATTGTGTCTAGAGATGAGGCTGGAAATGGAAACTGAACGTAGTTTATGAAGAATTCAGATCAATGAAGTAATGGGATCAGATCAAGATTTTTATAAATTTGTCAAAATAATCCTTTCATGTACTATGGGTTTTGAGATACAATCTACGCAAAGTAATTGATTATATCAAGAAAAAATAGATTATTTGATCAACATTTTCCTGATGATGATGATGGCATCTTTTTCTCCTCTAGCCATTAAATTTTTCCTCACTGACATCTCTGTTGCTTGCACACACGCAGCCAGAGCTGACTCAGATGTAAAAGCACTCCTTGACCCTTGTCTGTAGTGCAGGCGCCTCGTCTAATCATGGGTAGAAAGGATGATCAAGGTTACTTTGAGAACATGGAAATGCAGGGTGATTTGCAAAACAGTTTTCGTGGATGAAATTAGTGTCTGTAACAGGAAAGACATAAATCAGAACCTGACTTTCAGCCTGCCAATTTCATTCAGCCTGCAATGATTCTATGAAAAAAATTCAACTGTACCAAACTCATCCGTATTTGTTAAGTTTGGCTCAGATTTTTTCCTTTTTATTTTTTCCCCCTTGGACTCCTTCAGCTCCTGTCATCAAGGCTGACCTTACCCCTAGGTCACTGGGAAGGCCCTCTGCCCCCTCTCCCACCTTCAGTGATGCCTTAAATACTTTAAGTAGGAGACCAATCAATCAATTTTGCCTCCACAATATGAGTAACACCTAGACCTAAATTCATACAAAGAGATGAAAACTAAAATCAGACATTTCCTAAGGCAGCAAGTATGGGTCGATAGAAGGAAAGAGAGCACACAGGGGTGCTCGAGGCCAGAAGGAATACCAGCTGTACCAAGTTTCAGAGAAAGCAAAAAAAAAAAAAAAAAAAAGATGAGGTTATGAATAGCAAAGCCAAATGTCACCTATGCCAGTTTAACCCAAGGCTTGTGCTAATGAAACTCTACAAGCTACTCCATGACCCCATGATGTAAAACATGCTTCTTATGCTGGCGGCTTGTGCTATTAAAGGTTAAAGACATTACAATTATAATCGAATATACACTTCATAAAAATTCTAATGAGAAATTTTCATTCAGACTCCCTGCTATCAAATTTAAACCGTCACAACCAAATCAGTTGTAAATGCCTAAAACCACCCTTAAGTTTGGCTCAAAACAATAAAAGCCCCATAAACAAGAAACATTAACAAAATAATAAGAACTCAAATCAAAATCATCTTTCAGAATGCAAGTGAATGACATTATATGCCACAGGTCTTACAATTCAAATAATATTTTACATTTTCTCCAAGTACATTAAAAAAGAAAATGGTGGGGACGCTTGTGTGGCTCAGTTGGTTAAGCGTCTGCCTTTGGCTCAGGCCATGATACCCAGGTCCTAGGATCAAGTCCCGCATCGGGCTCCTTGCTCAGTGGGGGCCTGCTTCTCCCTCTGCCTGCTGTTCCCCCTGCTTGTGCTCTCTCTCTGACAAATAAATAAAATCTTTAAAAAAATAAAATAAATAAATAAGTAAATAAAAAAGACAATGGCGAGAGGATGTGTGATTACCATGCTCACACAGTGTGCACAAAGGGTTAGTTTGATGACTCTTGTAAAGAAGCAAGTAATTAGGATGTGGGATGAGATTAATAACTATAAATAAAATCAGTGAGGAATCAAGCGCTTTGTACAAGATATTTTCATATTTTGAGGCAAGGACAATTTTAAGTTTTACAAAGCAAAATGAGTTTACTCTGTCTACTGATGTTCGTTTGTGCTCTAAAGGCTGTAACTGACTCTAGAAGAAAAAGTACTACCTAGATGTCATAAGGACACTTATGAGAAGCTAGAGCAATGGTAATGGATACAACCCTAGTTTGGGTTGTCTAACCCTTGAACTTTTTGGAGCACTATTTGCTACAATGTATACCAGTGGAGGAAACATACACCACTTGTATTAGTCTGTGATAGGCTAGAAACTGAATTTCTGGAGTTTTCCTCAGCTATACAAAATTGGGCATCCCAGCACCTATTTATATCATTGAGGCATAATCTTTGAAATCTGGTTTCAATTGGCAAAAGTCTCACATTGTCATCACTTCTTTCACATCTTTCTTTCTGGTACATCCTAGGAAGGACAGAAGTTGGCTTCCTTTTCAGTTCCCATGCTTCTAGCTGTCTCTCACTTAAGCTGTGCCTTTTCAAATTTTTCTTTTCTATCAAACAAGGATGGACTTAGTAAAAGAATAAAGCACTACCTGGAGTCTCTCAACTGTGTGTTAGTTGCAAAATGAAGAAGGTGGTAGAAGAAGAGAAGGAGAATCTTCCATCTTCTTGCTGTCTTTTGTGCCACTGAAAATAAATGAAATTCTAGATAAGTGGAATCTTTCCAAAATAACTTCAGGAATTCTTAGACTAGAATACAGCTTATTCTGTCAAAATATTCTATACGGTATAGATCTTTTCCCCAAATTTTCTGACTTAAAAATGGGGATTAATATTAGAAGACGCTAGATAAATGTATTTTGCGGTGTTTATAGATTAGAACCACAGATACAAGAGAGATACAGAGAATGAGCTTTTGAATATAAGTGGATTTTTCACTTACATGAGTTCACTGCTTTAAATCACACCTCGCCAAATATTTTTTATTGGAAACTTCCTAAAATGTGTTAAAATTATTCTAAGCATAATTTAACTTATTTTTAATGACTCAGAAAAAATATGGTTTGGTATTTTTAGGTGTTATCGAAGGATAAATGGCTACTTGCCCTTAAACTCAATGTGCTCATGCTTTTTTGTGAGATGGTGTATCTGTTTTTTATGGTTGTCCTGCATTATTAAGCCCAATCAGGTGCTGACCTGACTCTACTTACATCTTCCGGCTTTACCCTTCTAAAGTACACAAACTCTAATCTACATTGGTTAAGAAACCAGGCTCTCAAACTTGTTGGAACTGGATTTAAAGTAAGACTAAATAGATGCTAATTGGGAACCTGAAAAAAGCATATGGACTTTGTTGTAGTTATCGACCACTTTTTTGTTTAATTTCAGATTTTTTTCGTATTCCAAAGATCTGAATTGTTAAATAAGTTACCAGTGGATAAGTGAGATAATAATAGAAGTTTTTGCTATAATTTAGATAAAGCACTCATATTTTGCAAAAATAACATGTCATTTCATTTATGTTTCAGGTGTAAAAGATACTCTTTTATAACAATGATCTGCTGAGAAAGATTACCAAATGCAGAAATCTCATGAGTTTAAAAGTCTCTGGTTTTCCTACAAAGGCTAACCTTGTCTAGGAATATAATAGTTCTTTTAGTCTTTCAGATGCCTGAAGCAATTAAAGGAAATGCTGTGTTTGAATTTGCTAATGCTGTTTATGTCGCTGGTGTTGCGATTTCATCATGGTTACTGGGAGGGGTCAACAAGGCATTTTTTTTTTAAATGAAAAGTAATTTGTAGTTTTAGTGAAGGGGGATGACCAAATGTCTGATAGACTCTCTGAGGTTAACAAAATGGGACAATGGCCAGTTTCAGGCCACAAAACAAGACAGAGAAATGAATGTGATAGGTCATTTCTAATGGAGTAGGTCTCTGAAAATAGTCCACTTCTCTATTTTGGTGTTGATTATAAACAGGAATTGCAACTTGCCAGACTTACATGTATCTGACTACTTGTACACACAAGCCCAAAGACACAGCCTTATGTTACAGTACCAAAACATCAGGGATTAACATAACAATAAAAAAATTAAAAAAAAAACCATCTGCATTTACATTTGTAGAATTGGTTTAAAAGCCATTACTGGGAAAAATTGGTTGAATTGTCAGAGGATACTCAGTTATGGATTTTTAAATAAAACATTAGTGCTATTATGTATCCTAATTTTTAAAATATGCATGCATATACAAGGAAACAAAATAAAAAATGAAACTGTATTTTAGGAAAAATGTGTACTATTTATTAGGTAACTAAAGTTACTAAATCCCTACAAAACAAACTAGTTCCTTTGACCACTGCCATACTTGAAGTTGCTATGCCATTGATTTCCTGAGATTTCATTTTATTTAACAAACACATTTATATAGCACTTACTATGTGCACAAGAGATCATTCTAAACACTTTACAAATATTAACTCATTAATCCTCCTAAGAATCCTAGGAAATATGTAATATTAGTATCTTTGTATTATAGGAAGATCAACTGAAGCATAGACAAGTAACTTGCCCAAAATGGGTTTTGAATTCAGCAATCTGGCTATAGACTCCTTGTGCTTAATCCCTAATGAATGTTACCTCATTAATTTATATTCCCACAGTCCCTAAGGCTAAGCCACTGTTGTGAGACACACCCAGTATGCTACCCTAGGGGGATCACAGGAGTCAGGATTCAATCACAGGCTGCATTCAGACCAACCTCTTTACACAACAGACAAAGTAGGCTCTGGCTTTCAGTCCAGCCTTCAGTCCATACTTTCATCCTAAAACCTCCTTTTGTCATTCATTTAGGTTGAGGAGGGGTGAGGCACATGGGAAAGCATTCATTTCCTGTTGATGAATTTCATTTGCACACACTGAAAATCATTCAG
Organism: Halichoerus grypus; assembly: GCF_964656455.1. Classification (NCBI taxonomy): domain Eukaryota; kingdom Metazoa; phylum Chordata; class Mammalia; order Carnivora; family Phocidae; genus Halichoerus; species Halichoerus grypus. The sequence continues at coordinate 12,048,996 of NC_135723.1, read as the reverse complement.
CAAATATCTAATAATATAGAAACTCCTAACAGAAGGAGTTGTGGTCCTGATGGTCCTTTGGTCCCTATGCAAATTCATACCCACCCCTTCCCAGAAACCAGCTCTGAATAAAAGGAATATGGAGAAAGATATCATTTGTCAAGATACAACATCTCTGTAACAACTTGCCTGTCTTTTTCATAAATCAGAAAGGCCACTCAAGTGATGCTTCCAACTTAGACCCAGCATTAACTGGCAAATTATATGTCAATCAATCAATCAATAATAAAAACTTAAGATCTGCTTAATCAGGCAACTCTTCCCACCCAAAACATGCAAGATACAACAAGAAATATTCTAGTTAATAATATCATAATTTTCTTCAATTCCCACAGCCATTCATGCCAAGGCTGTTAGAAAGCAAACTCTATGTGCTGTTAAGTTTTACCTCTCTCTTTTTTTACAACATGGCTATCATTTACTAATCCTTAGAGGATTGTTTTAGGAGGATACAATAACAAAAATAATTGATTTGATTTGGGACATTTTGATTTTGAAGTGTTTGTAAAAGACATCCATGAGGAATAGCTCTAAGGCATTTGGAAATGTTGGTCTTGAACTCACAAATTGAAGTAGCTTAGAAACATAAAGAGTTTTCAATCATTTTCACATATTTATGTTGAAAAGTTCATTGGAAAAAGTTAATCTGTGGCCAGATTATTAAGCTTCTTAGATAACAATAGCAAGAAACTTGTTATTTTATAGGTGAGGGATATGAGGCATTTCCTCTTCCTGCAAAAACTGTCTGTACACTTTCAAAAGACATCTAGTAGTTTTAAAAGGACGTGAAGAAGGGGCTATAGGAAAGTGAAAAGATATGATGAGGTCTAGAATCAGAACCATGGAAGGGGAAATTGATGTTTACAAGTAAGAACAAAGAGAGGGATATAATGCCATTTATAAGAAAATGGAAACAATTTTTTGGTTTTTAAAAGAGAAGGTTTTGCTGTTTTAGTTTACTCAAGATAGAGAGGTAGAAGAAAGAAATCTAGGCAACATATCAGGATGTTGGACTGAATTTGAAAAACCAAGGATTTTTTTTATGAGCATGAGGATTTCTAATATTTACTTTTAAGTGGTTTGTGTTGCTGGGATATTAATGTGGTGGATTTAGGCTTATGGTTGTTTATTTTGTTTGCTTCTCTGTGGAAATAAAGGAAATAGGCTGGGTTTGACAAAGGGAGAGCACATAAGGTATAGCACTGATAATCTGTAAATCAAAATGAACCAGCAAAATCCAAGCTTTGTCTGTATGTGGTTTAGGATTTGAGTCCATTTCTTCCTGGTGTCTCAGAAGACAGGTTTCCTTGGAATACCTGGACTACTTGAGTTGTGGGGCAGCAGGACTATGTGTGCTCTTGGCTTGAGCAAGAAGAGGGAGAAATATATACTATCCCACAGACTAATGGAACTCTCCAGCTAAGCTTGCCAAGCAGAGTACATAAACACCAGCTAGAGAGAATGTAAACCTGACACTAAACCTTAACCCTCTGACAAAACATAAATTTAAATGTCCAAACACTGGCTGCTGTCAGTCCCATGACAAACCACTGTGTCCTTATAAAAGGAGAAAGGGTGTTTCCAATCTTCAGGCTGTAGGTATAACACTGCTAAGGTACCAGGTGACCTCTAGCCAGACACAGCATTCAAGAAGAGAGATATAGAGGTGAATAACACATAATCTCTATCCCTGTGAAGTACCTGGTCTAGTGAGAGGAAAGGCTATTTCTCCGTGTAATTAAAAAGCATGTCAGTGGTGAAGTTATGAGTTGAATGATGCAGAACACCCTGGAGGACTAACTGACTCTTTGCAGGGTCACTATTTACTTCCCCTTACCCTACCAAGGCCTCGCCTTCCACATAGGACATTCAAGAGATGAAGTTTCAACTCCTGAAGTTTCAGACATCAGAGCTTTCTGGAGGGTATTTTTGCAGAAGATTCATACATGTTAAGGCCAGCATTGTCCCAGAGGGAAAAGGAACTGCAGCATTCTGCTGGCTGCATTAGATATGTTATTTTCTGTAATTCTCCCAACTGTAGGAGACTGGTATTATTATTACCACCTAACAAATGAGGAAACAGGAGCACAAGGTCTGTACTACACAGAATTCAAACCATTATCTGCCTGATTCCAAAAGTTCCCTTTCCCACTATGTCAAACTCAGTTCCCCAAAGTGGGATTATCCTCACTGTAGAAGGCAGAACATATACTGCAACACTCACCTTAAATATATACATAGATATATATCATCATTATATACAGATGTACATACACATATATAAAGCATCAGTAGTCATTAGGCAAATTCTAAATGAAACGACAGTGTGGTATCACTATATAGAATAGCAAAGAAAAACAAACAAAAACCAAAATACAAAAACCTGACAAAAATCCAAAAATCCAAGTGCTAATGAAGATTTGGAGCAATTATAATGCCCATACTTTGCTGGTGGGAATGCAATAATGGTTCAGCTACATTGAAAAAGTCTGGAAGTCTACTATAATGTTAAATACACAATTATACAATCCACCAACCCTACTTCTAGGTATTTTATATAAGGTAAATGAAAACATTTGTCTACACACAGACATGTATATGAATGTTTATAGTAACTTTCTTCATAATAACTAAAAATTAGGAATAACTCAAAAATTCATCTATTAGCGAGTAAATAGTGATATACCCATACAATAATGAAGGCATGTATATATCCATACAATGGAATTATACTCATAGTAAGGAATAAACTACTGATACATGTAAAAACATGGAGGAATCTCAAAAGCATCATGCTAAATGAAAGAAGCTACACACAAAAGGAAGCAGGAATCAAATCAGTGGCACCAGGCACTAGGGTGAGAGAAGAGACCTGACTACAAAGGAGCATAAGGAAACTTTTTGGAGTGATAAAAATATTATATATCTTGATTTCAGTGGTGGCTACATGACTGTTCACGTTTGTAAAAACTTGTACTATTCACTAAAAAGCATGGATTTTGCTTTATTTAAGATATACCTTATTTAAAAATGCATCGAGCTATATACCTATAAAAGTGAATTTCTCTCCATGTAAATTAATCTCAGTAATCCTTATTTTAACACAGAGCTAACTCCCCCTCCCCCTCCCACACACATGCATGAAGGCCTTTCTAGAAAAACATATTTTAATACAAAACCAAATGTGTATGTTTTAATCTCTTTAAGCCATTCCTGTTTTGCCCTTTTTATAAATCCCACCCACAAGGTACCATCCTTTATGGAAGATTTTGTAATGAGTAAGGATACCAGAAAACAATAAGATAGTAATTTGTTCCATCCACCATCACCCTGTTACAGATGCAGACAAAGCATGTGAGTGTGAAAGGATTTGAGCCTGTTACTAAGATTAATGGAAACCCAGATGGGGGACTCCTGAGGAACTAACAGCTTCATCTGAAATCCAGTGGAAAACAATTGTCTTAGAGTTATGTGAAATGATGTAAAAGTTAAAACTTATAACTAAGTCCTACTGCCCTCCAGGACCACTTGACAGCCCTGTGGGGTCTGAGAGCAGAGGCCTGAGAACAGAGATTTATGCCACAAATTAAGTTCCTAAAACCCCAGTGGAATATTTTCTTTGCCCCTTGGCCATATGAAGGCCACTGCTAACCATCACTACAAGAGAACATTCTAAAAATGAGGTGGAATGGGGTGCAGGACAGGGAGTATTTAATTGGGGAAAAAAAAGCACAACCGAACTTTGTAAAAATAAAAATAAAAATTTAAGAGCTATTTTGCAATTCCTTAAAACTTGCCTCATGTTCTAATGTCTAAACATGCTTGGGGCCATCATTTAAATTATTTTTCTCAGCCAGTGGGGTGTACTTTTTAAATTATTGAAGATAGTCATGTTTTTAATCTGTGAAAAAATGCAGGACTTTTTCTGAGAATTTCTATTTGCCTTACCTATTACTCATTTTCTAAGTCAGCTAAGACTTTTATGGGTAAGGGCTATAAATAAATAAAGACACCGAGGAAACTTAAAATGAAGAACAGGACAAAGCCAAAAATTTTGTCCCAAATGTGTCTTAACAGAACCACATATGGTGTCCAATATTATTGATCAGTTCAATGCATTTTTTTTAAAGATTTTATTTACTTATTTGACAGAGAGAGACACAGCGAGAGAGGGAACATAAGCAGGGGGAGTGGGAGAGGGAGAGCAGGCTTCCCACTGAGCAGGGAGCCCGACATGGGGCTCGATCCCAGGACCCTGAGCGGAAGGCAGACACTTAACGACTGAGCCACCCAGGTGCCCCATCAATGCATTTTCAATTCACTATAATGTTTTCCTCTGTGCTAAAGAGTTGTTCAACAAGGTCAAGTAAGCTAGCAAGAGGAAAACTTATTTAGAGCCCATTTGAAGAGAAAGAATCATAAACAGCGAATAAACAGGTGGATGCAGGTATACAACCATCCTTCATGCATTTGGAAGTATATATCAATATGAAAAGGCTTTCTCTCTACTCCTAAGGGCAGGACTTCAAAATACAGCCTTTGCTGAAATATTTATCTAATTTCTCACCACCTGACTAAAGCCAAATGCTCACCACACAAACAATTGTTTCATTAAAAAATGTAGTTCTAGTAATTCTAGCAGATGAATCCTTCAGATATATGTACAAACATTTATGTCCCCGTTGGCTACACATACATGCAAAACAACAGTAACAACAACAACAACAAAGCTAAACAAAACACAGAAAAAGTAGAATGGGTATGACAAGAAATTCCCACTATAATTGGGACCTAACTCTCCACCCTTAGTAAATACTATAGTCTAAATTCTATGAATGGCTTTAAGAAGTCAAATTCCCATGAACACATATGGTGGAAAGACTAGTACAGTTGGCCTTTGAACAACACGGGTTTGACCCATGAATGTCCACTTCCATGTGGAATTTGTCTGATATATACAGTACTGTCAGTGTATTTTCTGTTATTTCTTAATAACATTTTCTTTTTTCCAGCTTACCTAACTGTAAGAATATAGTATATAACATATATAACATAGAAAGAAAATATGTGTTAATTGACTGTGTTATCAGAAAGGATTCTGGTCAACAGTAGATGATTAGATAGTAAGTTTATCAGGAGTCAGATGTCTTACAGGGATTTCCCACTACCCGCAGGGGAGAGGGGTTTGGCCAAGTGTGTTTTCCTTGAGTTTGGAAGCAAAAAGTTTCAGAGGAGACCGGGAGAGGTACTTTTCTTTGTGCAATTTGTTACTTGGACTCACCTTGTTTACTTTTGCTTATCTGGTTCCTTAAACTTGAAGTGTACCCTTTTCAATCATTTTCATTTCTTCTCTTTTTATATCCCCATCTCATTGTATAGATTGGTTAGTTATGACCAAGAAGTGCCAAGTGCTTTTCAAGGTATGTAGTGTTTTCTAGAAGCACTTTTGAAGAGGATAAATGTACATACAGAGGCCGTGGAGGCATGGCTGAGGTATCCTCGCAGTCAGGATGGTCCTTTTGTCACTGCTGCTCAGTCTACACTACCCTACAACTGTCCAGGTTATTTCTGACCCAAGATGTGGATTTGGTGTTATCCAGAGTTTCTAGAAGAGACCAGAACTATAGAAAATGGCTCCTCCCGTCCCCACGGTCCAGATCAGGATGTGGATCAGCAGCTGTTTCGGGGCTCCAAACAGTTTGCTTCAGCACCACCGACAGCTTCCAGATACCCACACAGTCACCTTACCCAGGGACTCAGGGGCACCGTGAGGCGCTGGAGACCTAGGCTCCCACCAAAAAAAAAAAAAAAAAAAAAAAAAAAAAAAAAAAAATTCACACACACACACAAAATCCATAGAGGCTTCAGTTAAATTTGTGGCGTAAATCTCTGTTTCTATGACTCGGCTCTCAGACCCCACGAGTCCCAGAGCTTCAAGGTTACATCCAGTAGATGCCAAGGCATGGCTCCTGCCTCGGTCCCCAACCAGCGGAGGCCTGCCTGCACGGCCAACGGCGCTGGCCTGGCTCTGCAGCCTGAACACAAGGCCTCCGCTCACAGTCCGGGTGAAAGCAGGGCCGGTCCAGCCGACTTGGTGCAAATGTTGCCCCACCCGGTGCCAAGTCACCAAGAAAGATGCCATCCAGGGCGCGGGCCCCGGCCTGGCCACGCCACCCACGGGCCACGCAAACCCACTTCCGCATCCCAGCAGGCCCCGCGCGCCCAGCGTCCCGGCAGGCACCACGCGCAGGCCCAGGCTTTCCCGCAGGGGCTGCCGGGTGCGTGGAGGCTGTGCTTCCCCTTGACCTTCCCTCGTGTCGGTGCAGCCTGCTTACGTGATGTCAGCTCTCCTGGGGGATGAGCCAGAACCTCTGGCAGTGAAGTTGGGCACCACGGGCGCCCTGGAGGCCGCAAAACAAAGGTTGGTCTTCCTCCTCCCCCAGCTCCGCCTGCTTGGCTTCCTGTCACGGTTGCTAGTTTTTTTTTGAACCCTAGATTATCCTGATCTGAACGGTGCCAATAAGGATAACCGAACATTTCAAGGTGGTAGTTGGTGCCTGAACTGGGGCAAAGCTGAGACCTCGGTTTACTTCCACCAACCCACGTGGTAGAAACAAGCTCCCTTGTCCAGGATTGCGTGCAGCGCCTATACTTTTTATTCCCATCCCATTACCCCAACTCAGTAAAGCAGCCCAGACTGGGAGTGAGTGAGTGAGGGCGTAATGATATATTTTATCGACAATCTTTACTTTAAATATCACTTATAAATTGTTTGTGCTTTACTTGAAAATGAATGCAAAATGAGCCTGAAAACCCCCGCGCAACAGTGTCCAGCCTCTGTGGAATCACTGTGCTGTCAATAAAAACCTTAATCTGCTTAATGTTTTTTTTTTTTCTTCATCTTTTGCCTCCATAGTTGTTAATTCACAATGATTACACAAAGCACATAGTTTTACTTGGGTTAAAACAACTAAAAATGTAAAGATTTTCTCCTCAGTTATTCTCCCAAAAGAAAGAAATTTGTTTCTCTGGAGTTGGCAATAATTTTAATGTGTTTTAATAATTTTAATGTGTTTAATAAGACAGTATGTCTTCACTTTGAAAGGAGACACAAATCTTCGGTGTTAAATTTCTTACTTGGTGCAGGTTCTTTTATATAATTTCTGATACCTGGCTTGAACACCAAATGCCAGTTGTAGGGGAGTGGTGACAGAGTTGATGGGTCAAACTTGGGGGAGCCTGAGGGATAAGTAATCATTGTCAAGGAGGGAGAAATTCATAGCTGGGAAAGAAAAAAGAATACCCTAAATTGCTTCAGATATGAAGAGCAGGGCAAGGACTGAAATGATAGCTAAGATCAAAGGTAATAAGAATAGGAAACTAGGAATCAGCACGTCTTATTTTCGTTGAGCCCCTGGCCTCTACTGAGGGCCTAAATAAGAGGTCTAAGGAGTGATGCTGAACTGAAGGCTAAAGTGAGAATGCATGGCACCTCAAGGCATCAGCCTTTGTTGTATAGTTTTGACACCTCTCTTGCCAATGTATAGACTTCTGATTTCTTTTTCTTATAATATTTTTCCATTTTTCCTAGTTTTGCCGCAGAATAAATCTATCTTATTAACATGTGAATATTTCGAACACCAATATCATCTAGCATCTCTCCTTTTAGTATTCAGTAAAAACCAGGTTCACCAAACATTTCAATTACAAAAAAAAAAAATCTGTAGGACTTTTACTATTCTGGTTGTCCTTTTTCAGTGTTTCAAAGATTCCTTAAAAGCACAGCCCCAAATTTCACAAAGTACTTTAGATGAGTCTTGAAAACCTAAGCTCCAGGAGTTCTGTTATCTGGACTATAAATTTATATTAATATTAAAACTATATGCAATTATGTTCACTTGCTTAACAGCTGTACCGTATTATTAGCTCACATCAACTTGAGAGAAAAATATGTGTGGCAAACTGATCAAGCAGGTCTTAAATTGGAAATTTGTGGAGGAAGGTGAATTACAACCTAAGATATAGAATGGGACGTTGAACTGCAGTTCTCAGAGGTGCTATACATAGTTCCTGAGCAGTATTCCTAACTTCAGCTGAGCTTGTAGGGAATCATGTGAGTACTCAGTCGCTCTGGAGTAAGAGTACACCTTAAAAACTGGACAGAGCAAGGCAATATTAAGGTGGCTACCTCAGAAAATATCTACTTTGTTTAAATATCTTGATTTCCTTGATTTCTCTGACCAATTCTGACTCCTGTGTTTCCTATTTCCTTCTTACTTCGTAGTTCCCCTGACACCTCAACTTGTAGCCTGCTGTTCATCTCTGTAGCCTGCTGACCTAGCTGTTTGCTCTTCTATTCACCTTCAAAGATGCACCCCTTAATCTCTTAGCTACGTCTCCCTACTTGGTGTGGTATCTAGCCCTGTGCTGCTGATTCCATCTCCTCTTAGAAACTTTTTTGCCTCCTTCTTTATCAGTACGTGGCATTTACTTACAGACCTGTATAACCTCACAGAGTCTAAATTATCCTTTGGGGTTTTGACATGAACCACTCAGCGTCTGGCATTTGATTAACATAGTCAGTTTTACTGAAGTAAAGTCCATACGTGGATGGCACTAAAGTTTGGCGGGATGAATCTTAGGGATGTAGAACAGCAGTGGAAAAGGAGATGAGATCTGTCTTAAAGGAAAGAGATCTAATGTACAAAGTGGATTGTGCATTAAAAATATACTGATGTGTTAAACAGTGTGTTAAAAAGGCTGTTGACAAATAAGAGAAGAAGTAAAATAAATGATGTTGCTGAGAGATACCACAGAGTGCTCAGAGAAAGAGAAGATACAACTGATGCTTTCCTAACATAGATTATAACTCAAGTATTCAGGCTGTTAGTGTCAGAAACCCTATCTTTCTCATCTTTGAATCCCCCTTAGATTCTAGCACAATGCTTTTTGAATTGAAATTAGTCTTCTATTGGCAGTGTCTTTCTTCTAAATGCTGAACAGTTGATATATTCCTGAGGTACCCAGAAGAATCTTTTATGACTGAAGAGCCAGAAGAATCCACAGGGGAATGGTTACTCTGGCCTTTAATCCAGTCAGCAAAATGGGGATAGAAGAGTTAGCGTTCATCAAACTCTTCCAAGCATTCTGCAGCCATCATCTCATTGAGGCTTGCTAAAATCCAATTCATGGAGTATTTACTAGTCCTATTTTTCAGGTGAAGAAATAATGAGTCAGAGATTAATAACTGCATGATGGGCAGTAATTATTAGCGCAGGAAGTTAGAACAGAAACTCAGAATCCATACTCTGTTGGATCTACTATACTGTCCTTCAGTGGCTGATGACTAGAAAATGAGGAGAACCTTGGGAAATAAATGCTATTCCAGTGAGAAGAAAGCAGAAAGATTATTTGGAGCATGTGTCTTCTGGGAAGAAAATTTCTTATGAACTCAGATTTCAAAAACAAACAAACAAAAAGTGTACTTAACCACAAAGGAAAGCGAAAGAGTGCCATGTAGCCCTAAGGAAGGTACCAGGAAAAGCTCAGAATAAATGCATATTTGTACAGCTATTAAACACAAATAAATATATAAATACAATTTTTGCACATATGTTTGGTATAAGAAAGTGGGCAAAGCATGGATAGCCCTGTTATTCAGAGAATGTATAACATCACACAATTTAAAGATAATATGGCTTGTTTTTATCTTCTTCCCCGATTAAAATGAAGTATTATTATTGCAAAGTACATGGCAAGCATTATTAAGCTATTGCATTTCAGGGTAAAAAGTAGGAGAAGCAGCATTAAGAAAAGTCTTGGTAAGTTTTGCAATCAAGTGTGAATAAAACCTGTATATGTGATTATGGAATCATTCTCACTATAAATGGAGAGGACATGGAGAATTGAGAGTGGGCCATAAGAGCAAAGAGGGGAAATGTTGTACTTAAGGAATGGAACCCCCAGCTGTACTTAAGAGAGGGAGGTGGGACAGAGTTGGAACTGTGTCTTTCCTTTTTTTTTTTATAATTTCCCAATACTGGGTACACAGCCTAACACCTAGTGGCATTTAGTAAATGTCTTTTTAGTTCTAAATGGAAATAATTTCCCAATTCAAAACCATGTGAACAAGTATAATATCATATAATTGACAAGGTTTATAGAGTGTGTTTAGTTTATCAGAGATGGCATTATCAAACTAAGATATCAGGGTAAACCCCAAGTGTTACTATTATTATCACAATAATATATTTTCAGTCCAGCTAGTATTTCCCATGGTTGTCATTTTCCAGATGCTGCGTGAGGCACTGAGATGTAGAGGTAAATGAAGCACTCTGTGTTTTCAAGTTTCCCACTGTTGTAAGCACATGTTCATGAAGAGGCAGGACAGGTGTCTTAGGCAATAGCTATACTACTTATTGATGAAGGTATGGATTATTATGATATAAAGAGAGATGCACGTGAGGATTTCAACTGTGAATCCATTAAAACATCAGAATCCTGGGCTTTGGAGCTGCACATATTGCATGAGACAAGGCAGAGAAAAGCAAGGGAAGATAATGTTACCTGTTTATTCTGTACCACCCACTGTTCTAAGAATTTATATGCAGTACCTCATGTAATTCTCCCAACAACAAGGTACATTTTGTTTTCATTCTACAAATGAGGAAACCAAGGAATAGGAAAATGAAGTACTTTGCCCAATATTACAAATACAATAAGTGGTAGAGCCCGGTTTTGAATCTAGGCGATTTTGCTACATCCACATAATCTTACTTTTGACACAAAACCAAAATATAGTTATGGGTTAATTAGGAGAGCCAAAGAAAAAATGGTAAGCTGCTCTTACTATAGACTTTGTCTCTCTTTTTTTGCACCATCCATTCTCTGTTCTAGGTACTTAGAACTCTGCTAAGAGCTCTGAGCCAAAGGGACATAGTCTAATAATCTTATTCATACTAAAGTATTAAGGGCCTAATGTTAGCTCTTCCCCCCAGAGACTTGTATTTTAAAAAGAGGATATCAAGGAGAGGGTAACGTATGACACATAAGAAGAGTCTTTTTTTTTTTTTTTTTTTTAAGATTTTATTTATTTGACAGAGAGAGAGACAGCGAGAGAGGGAACACAAGCTGGGGGGAGAAGGAGAAGCAGGCTTCCCGCTGAGCAGGAAGCCTGACATGGGGCTCAATTCCAGGACCCTGGGATCATGAACTGAAACGAAGGCAGATGCTTAACCAACTGAGCCACACAGGCGCCCCAAGAAGAGTCCTTAATAGTGAAAAATTAAGGGATGAGAGAGTCTGGTGGACTTTAGAGGGCGTGGCTCACTCTCCTGGGAGTACTATCAACTCTCCTACCTGAGAATGGTCAATAGAGTGAGAAGTATATTTGCAGAATATTTAGAAGATCCTTCTTTAAAAGATGAACTTTGAAACAGGTCAGGAAAGAAGCAATAGATTTAGATTCTCAGAGCAGGAGAGCTGGAAGCCATCATGACCACAGGAAGAGCAAGAGCAGAGGCAACAGAGAGGAGGGTTTCTGAAACACAAACTTGTGTCTGATGAGCCCAAACAATCCTGGAATCAGTGAGTACATTCTGAAATGTATTTTCTGAAGGTAGAGTAGGTGAATACTTAGTTCTCTCCACTAGCTTACTGTTTAAAATTGTTTTCTATATACAGAAAGCAAATTGTTAACAGGTTGATATAGGGTCACAATTTTAGTTTTTCAGTATTTTTGCCCTGGAAACTGACTGTTCTATCTTTTACTTTTAAAACATAATGTTTTATGTCGAAGGCCTATACTGGACTCAATCCAAGGGGACTTCTTTACTAAAATCCCCAAATTTCTATCATACAGTTTAATTTTAAGACAAATTCTTTTACATTAACATGACCTGTGGCATTTTAATATTCTTTATTTTTAGAAGAATTTCATAGCCTCACAAAATAATTATAGTGTATGCTTAATTTGAAAAATAAAATACTCCATGATAACTGCACACGTATAATAAGCTGAAGTGGTTTTCCAAGTTCTTTATCGAATCTCCCTCTTAGTAAAATGATAAGACGCTCTTGTGACTCATTCTTTTTCCTTATTTTTCAATTCTCTAACTTCCTGGAAGCTCCTCTGTTCTGGTGGTCGGATAGAGAAGCATTCACCCAGAAAATGAACTTGAAAGACTCTCCCATGAGTTCTTGGTTCACTGTTTTGTTTTGTTTTTCCCATGTACTTTGACTTGAAAGAAAGGCCAGAGTGAATAAGACAAGCAATAGATGAAACTAATTTTGCTATGTTTGTCTAGAACATCATAGGCCAGAAATATTAGTAAGTAAAGGGATAAGTTTTTTTATTTTTCTAGAATTGTTCTTAAAGTATACATCTGCATATCATTCCAAATGTGTGTGGTAAGTTTGGGAGAGAAATTAAGAATGCTTTTCCACTTAATCAAAATAGTAACACCAGTATGTCAATGTTTACTCCTAGTGAAGTAGAAACTTGATTAGAACTTCTTTAAGGAGTGTTCTTCCTAATAGTCATGGATGAAGCCATATGAAATGTCTATTTTTCTAGGTCAAAACTAATTGGATATTGGAAATTTCATATAGTCCAATCCATAGATACATTAGCTGGTTAATTCCTTCAACATTCAAGGGATAGATAGATAGAGGAGGCTGTCTCTTATTCTTTTAAAAAATGTGACAATTTCTTAAATAAAATAACACTCCATAGGAATAATTTGAAAATATAACTTAAAGTTCCGAATTGTGATGCCTCCAGCTTTTCTTTTCTTTTTCAAGGTTGCTCTGGGCATTCGGGGTCTTTTGTGGCTCCATACATATTTTGGGATTATTTGTTCTAGTTCTGTGAAAAATGCTGTTGGTATTTTGATAGGTATTGCATTAAATGTGTAGATTGCTTTGGGTAGTGTAGGCATTTTAACAATATTTGTTCTTCCAGTCCATGAGCATGGAATGTCTTTCCATTTTTTGTATCCTCTTCAATTTCTTTCATCAGTGTTTTATAGTTTTCAAATTATATTACAAACCTGTAGTGATCAAAATAGTATGGTATTGGCACAAAGTAGACACATAGATCTATGGAACAGAATAGAAAACCGAGAAATGAACCCACAACTATATGATCCATAAACCTTCAGTGACACAGGGAAGACTACGCAATGGGAAAAAGACAGTCTCTTCAACAAATGGTGTTGGGACAACTGGATAGCAACATGCAAAACAATGAAACTGGACCACTTTCTCACACCATACACAAAAATAAATTCAAATGGATTAGAGACCTAATGTGAGAAAGGAACCTACAACCTACAGAATGAGAGAAGATATTTGCCAATGACATATGTGATAAAGGGTTTGTATCCAAAATCTATAAATATCTTATAAAAATCAACACCCAAAAAACAAATAATCCAGTTAAAAAATGGGCAGAAGACATGAATAGACACTTTTCCAAAGAAGACACACAGATGGCCAACAGACACATGAAAAGATGCTCAACATCACTGATCATCAGGGAAATACAAATCAATATAATGAGGTACCACCTCACACCTGTGAGAATGGCTATAATTAACAACACAAGAAACAACAGATATCGGCAAGGATGTGGACAAAAAGGAACCCTCTTACACTGTTGGTGGGAATGCAAACTGATGCAACCACACTGGAAAACAGTATGGAGGTTCCTCAAAAGGTCAAAAGTAGAACTACCCTATCATCCAGCAATTGCACTAGTAGGTATTTCCCCCAAAGAATCCAAAAATACTAATTCAGAGGGATACATGCACCCCAATGTTTATAGCAGCATTATCTACAATAGCCAAACTATGAAAACAGCCCAAGTGTCCATCAACTGATGAATGGGTAAAGAAGACGTGGTATAGATATACAGTGGAATATTACTCAGCCATCAGAAAGAAGAAACTCTTGCTATTTGCAATGATGTGGATGGAGTTAGAGAGTATTATGTATACTAAGCAAAGTAAGTCAGAGAAAGACAAATACCATATGATTTCACTCGTATGTGGAGTTTAAAAAACAAAACAAGCAAAGGTGAAAAAAAAAAGTGTCAAACTTAGAAACAGACTCTTAACTATAAAGAACAAACTGATGGTTAAAAGAGGGAAGATGAGTGGGAGGATGGGTTAAATAGGTGATGGGGATTAAGGAGTGCACTTGGGTTGAGGACTGGGTGTTGTATGGAAGTGTTGAATCACTATATTGTACACCTGAAACTGATATTACACTGTATGTTAACTAGCTGGAACTTAAAACTTCAAAATTTTTTAAAGAAAATACAGATTTCACTTACAAAAGTAGATAAGAAAGCCTTAAATGAAACATGAAGAAATAAATAATAAAATGAAAAATGATCTACCATTATCAAGTAAAATATATCCAGTAATACAGATGTTTAAATATAAGAGACCCTATCAATATAATACAGTCTGCATAAAGTTACTATAGATGCCTTGAAAAAATTACATATACACTCCTAAAAAACAATGATTTCAGGTAATTATAAAAGCTTTTTGACCTTATTTTTTAATAAAAGCAACACTATCTTTTATAAACTGATAGCCACATGTTTGTCCAAATATGTCCAAATTGTGGACAAATATTAAAGTTTTTCAACATGGAAGGAAATTCATCTATTAGAAAAACCTGGGGATAGATTAGTCTCTGTCAAGATAGCAAACGAACATAATCCTCTGATTTCCTTCTCGACTCAACCCTGTAAATGGCTGCATATGTACTGATGCCATGGAAACAAGAGTCATGTTGCTACATCCTGAGAAACCCCTGGGAAAGAGGGTAGGATTGATTGAAGGGTGTGATGCAGCAACCCAGAGGGAAGAAAGTCTAGGGGTCAGGGCAGGGTAAGACCTTTTCATGGCATGCATGTATGTGTTTTTGCAGACCCCTATGCTGCACACATTACTGGGTGAACCATTGATCTCTCCCATTTCATTGTGAGACAGAAAACAGGACACATTTGCCAAGAGCAGTGCAGGGATTGTTCTCTACAATGTTTGAGGTTAGTGAGTGGATTACAATAAGTAGCCCAGTAAACTCTTGCATATTCCTTCCTTCATCCCTCCCCCATCCTCCTTTAGACTCCAAGGTCTAAGTGATTATAAGCATGGGACATAGCTTTAGGGAAGAAGCAGTACCCAAGTGGGAATACAGGTCAGGGCCGTTTGTTGAGGGTTTGGTTAACCAAGAACAATGGAACCCAGGCTGTCATGACAAAGGCTTTACATTTATCAGAAGGGGCATGTTAGGGTCTGGATTTCAATCCCTCCCTATGGGTGTATATTGCTGGGTAAAGATTATGAGATCCTAGGGAATAATAAAACCTCCGAGGAATATAATTCCTTTAAGAGAGAGACAAAAAACTGAACAACCTATATTCCCCACGAAGTAGAACTGTCTAGAGAAAATATCTTTTTAAAATCACAGTAAGTTTATCAAAGAGGTAAGAAAAGATATTGATAAAAGGAGACAGAAGTTGTTATCAAGAACCAATAGTAAAAATTAAGTATGAAATGGCATAGTAGATAAAAAACTCAATAAAAAGGTATTAAATAGTAGAATGGAAACAGCCACAGAATGAATAGGTTTCTGTAAAATCAGATGAATAAATTACTATAGGAGCCAACAAGAAAGGATAGAGAGATGGACTTTTTTTTTTTTAATTTAAGAGTTATAAAGGTAGAATTGTCAGCATCTACATAGTAAGAATCTTGAAATGAGAGATAAAAATAAATGGAAGGAAATAATTGTCAAGCTAAACATAGAGGTTTTACCATAGTTTAAGAAAAATGAAATGCCTCAGGCTTAAAATGACTTCAAGTATGAAAGAATATTGCTAAGGGGGAAAAACACCAAGGTCAAGATCTATTAACATGAAATTTAGGAACATCAAAACCAAAGATCAAAAATACAAAAAAGAAAGCAAAGTTATGGAATAGGGCAACAACATAGTGTGTTTTTAACTGATAGATATAAGGGAAATTTACATCCAACAAAAAAGTTTCCATATTATTTTTGAACCCTCCCCCTATGTATACAAACTGTGTGTCTGATTAAAGAATGGGCATATGTTTTCTAACCTCAAGGTAATAAAATTAGAAATCAATAATCAAGTAATAGCTTAAAACTAAAAATTATGCTATTTAATAACATTTGTGTTGATGAAGCCATAAAAAAGACAAAATTCTTAGAACTGAATGAAAAAGCATGTCAAAATTTCATAAATACAGCTAAAGAAACAGAAAAATTGAAAGCATTAAGTACATTATCAAAAAGGAAGAAAAACAGAAAGTAAATGAGCAAAGCTTTCAACTCAATATGAGAAGGAGTTTCAAAATAAACTCAAAGAGACAAGAAAAACTATTAAAGATAATGAGGGAAATTTATGACAGAGAATAAAAGCAATAGGGAAGATTAAAGAAAAATCTGAGTTTTTTAAGATAAATAAGAGAAAAATGTGGCATTGAGAAAAAAGGTAAAAGGTGGAATTAAAAAATATATACACAATAGTTTTAAATGACAATGCATATTAAAATTTTGCTAAAATATGTTTTTCTCAATCATAAGATTGCCAGTACTAGACAAAACAGAAAAGCCATTAAATAAATTGAAATACTATTCAACCATTTTTCCCTAATGCGGAAGCTCAGATGGTATTTTAAGTAAATTCTTTCAAACTTTTAAGGGTTATATCATCTTTAGCTTATAGAAGTGTTTTTTTTTTAATTTTTTTTTTAGGGAATTAAAGCATTTATTTATTTTTTTAATTACGTTCAGTTAGCCAGCATAAAGTACATCATTAGTTTTTGATGTAGTGTTTAGCAATTCATTAGTTGCATATAACACCCAGTGCTCATCACAACATGTGCACACAAGTGGTTTTTTAAAGAAAATACATGGCTTGTATTACTTCTATACCAACAGAAGATAAAGTTAATATAAGGAAATGAAATGTAGAGTCCATTCCACTTATTAAAATATATGCAAAATCCTGCATAAATGTTAGCTTATTAAATCTGTATTATTATATAATATATCTTAAATATAGCTTATATTTTATGTTTAAATTTATATAATTATAAATATATATTTGAAATTATATGTAATATTGCAGTATGTCACATTGAAGTTTATCCGAAGAGGATAAGGATGCCTTGTTATCAAAAATCAGTCACCATAATTTGCCACACTAATGGACCATGGAAGAACACGTGATTATCTTAAAAACTGAGAAAAAGCATTTGATAAGATTTGATTAAAAAACACATATTTATAAGGTACCTGGGTGGTGCAGACAGCTAAGTGTCCGACTCTTGGTTTTGGCTTAGGTTGTGATCTCAGGGTGATGAGATCGAGCCCCACATTGGGCTCCGTGCTCAGGGTAAAGTCAGCTTGGGATTCTCTCTCCCTCTCTCTCTGCTCCTCCTGCTTGTGCTCTCTCTCTCTTTATCTCTCTCTCTCAAATAAATCTTAAAACATTTATAATAAAAAATTCAGAGACAAAATAAAACCATATTTAAAGTTAATAAAGCCTTTTGTCAAAAACTTGGATCAAACATTCAACTTAATAAGAGAATTTAGATGAACCTATTTTATGATGAGAGACCAGATAAAGATGCCCATTGTCATCACTGTCATTCAAGAAATTTTCAAAAGTCCTGGGCAATACAATAAGATAAGAAAAAGGAGCAAGAGGAAATATCTGAAGGGATGATGCAAACTTTTTAAATACATTATATGATCATTTACTAAGGAAAATCCCTCAACAGCAACCTTTTGAAATAACAAAGAACAAAATAACCAAATACACAAAATTAACTGAGAAATATTGTTTTCCCTTATTCCAGTAATAACATCATAAGAAATAGAATAGAAAAAAATATAATGCATCTGTAAAGCAAGTAAGAAATAAACAAAAATATATTAAATAGGAAAGAATATCTGAATAAGTGGAGAGATATAGTATGTTTATTAATACTGATTCATCTATAAAGTCATATCAATTCTAGTAAAAATTATGGTAGGGGCACCTGGGTGGCTCAGTCGTTGAGCGTCTGCCTTCGGCTCAGGTCATGGTCCCAGGGCCCTGGGATCGAGCCCCGCATCGGGCTCCCTGCTCAGCAGGAGGCCTGCTTCTCCCTCTCCCACTCCCCCTGCTTGTGTTCCCTCTCTCGCTGTGTCTCTCTCTGTCAAATAAATAAAATCTTTAAAAAAAAAAAAAATTATGGTAGGATGTTCTTTAGAACTCTACGAATTCACTGTAAAATGTCTATAGGAAGATGACTTGCACTACAGGGTTTAAGACAAAGTATAGAGCCACGTTGGTAAAGAATAAAATGTTGGTTCAGGAACACACAGCTCAATGAAACAAATCTGGTACATGTGGAAACTCAGTATATGAGGTAGATAGCATAAAACTCAGTAGAGAAGGGATGAATTGTTTACTAACTGGTGTTGGAGTAACTGGCTCACTTTATGAAAAATAAGGTTAGATCCTTACATTTAAAAAAAAAGGATAGGAGGATCAAACACATATGATAGGTAAAAATATAGATCTAGAAAAATGTAAGCTAATGGTTTTGTATCTTGGTATAAAGGACTTTTTAAATATCTAAATGAACCCAAATTTACAAAAAAAAAGGGGGGGAGAATGTATTTGACATAATATTTTGAATTTTTGTTTAATAAAATAATTAGGCAAAGCAAACAAATGACATAATGAATGATATTTGTAACATCTAAAACTAATAAGTTTACTTGGACAAAAAAATTATTTTTTAAAATGTGTTACATAGATATAATGGAATAATATTCAGCCTTAAAAGAAGAAAATTTTGTCATTTGGAACAACATGGATGAACGTGGAGGGCAGTATGCTAAGTGAATAAGTGAATAAATCAGACACATGAAGGACAAATACTGCATGATATCACTTATTTAAAGCAACTAAAATAGTCAAAATCACAGATGCCGAGAATAGAATGATGGTTGCCAGGAGTTGGGGAGGGGAAAAGGGGGCAGTATTACCAAAGGGTACAAAATTTCATTTATGTAAAATAAAGAAGCCTTGGAGATCTATATAGCATGGAGGCTATAGTTAGTAATACTGTATTGTATACTTAAAAATTTGCTAAGAGCGTAAATCCTGTAAGTGTTCTTATCATCAAAACAAATGATAAAAGAAGATGTTTTGGAGGTGATATATATGTTTATGGTATAGAGTGTAGTGATGGTTTATCGTGATATATATTTATCTCCAAACACATCAAGTTGTATACATTAAATATGTATTGCTTTTTGCACATTGATCATACCTCAATGAAGTGTTTTTTTTTTTTAAAAAAAGAAAATCAAAAAGGAAAATATGCAGTCTAATAGAATAATGGTTCTTATATATATGAGTAGATGATTTATAAGAGGGGAGTTTTGGGTGACTAAGAGGTCCATGAAAAAGTTCTCAGCCTCACTTGCTAGTAAATACGTAAGCTCAACGCAGCCAGCTTTAGGATGCAATCTGGCAGTTTGAGGTGAAACTAAGAGAAATTTTCATAACTCAGCAATCTCTTCCCTCACCATATTGTTCAGAAAAATACTTGTTTATAGTTTTTTATCATGGTGGCATACTGGAGGTGATCTAGATGCCTCTCCCCAGGGGAATAGATAAATGGATAAATGAAATTTCTTGGATGTGTGGATGCATGCTATGTAATACTACACAGCAATTAGAAACAATGACTTAGCAAATGAATTACTCTCAAACATGAAACAACATGTGCAACTGTTAAAAAACATTATTGAATGTAAAAAGTAACAAATCTATCATCTGATATACTTACGCAAATTAGAAGTCCATAGATACACAAACAACACTACCTATTTTGCAATAACTGTACATACCAAAGGATATGAAATGGGAGTAGGGCTACTGGCTTGAAGGGGAAAAATAAATCAAACCAAACAAAAAGGGGCCTTGCACATGTTAGTAGTGATGATGTGCCATGAACTGAAAAGTTTGACTAACTTCAATGTCTGCCTCTGAATTCCGTATTTTTTTTAAAAAATCATTATAGAAGCTTCTTCCAGTAGTACCTTCATCTCTTCCTCTTCATTACCATCAGATTTTGATTTTTAAGCCAGGGATGAGCTTGAGTAGTCTGTAAAAGTTCTCCAGGTAACTGATTAGCTTGCTGGGGCTGGTGCTGACACATGGGAACTGTATGTGAGCATTGGAGCCACCGGAGGTTATATGTTAAAGTGCACATTTGCAGATTTCTAGAGTCCATTTAATGCCACTTAATGGGACCCAGAGATCTGAATATTAAACAAGAATCCCATGACATTTTCAATACAGGTGATTCCTGCATCGTACTCTGATAAGCACCATTTTAGTACACTAGAAGTAAACTCTTTTTTAAGAATGAATGATATCAGTAAGAAAAGAGATTGCTCATTATTACCATTATTTTAAATATTATTTTGAATGCTCTAATAAATACAGTCATATTTGAACTGTGAATAGAAGCATAAACACCAGAAACAAATAGATAATGTATCACTATTTCACTGTGGAATACAGAGGAAATTTTACAGCAAGCTCAGTCTCAGCCTCTAGACACACTCTGCCTTTTGTGCTACATAAGGGAAAGAAAGGGGGCCTGGCAGGGACATCAGCTCGGGTCAGCACTGAGTTCCTGGAGTTGGTTAGTCCAATACAGTGTTCCAAGGAATGTAAAGGATTTGGCCTTTCCTATAACAGATCTGGTGAGTAGTTGGCAGAGGAAGCAAATGTGCCGTAGAGCAGGTCCATAGTATTTTGGTTGTGATTGATTGATGTCTCATTAAAGCTAAGCCCCAAGCAGCAGTTGGTATATGGTAAGCAGTATTCTAAAACTTATGAATCAGAAGCACCTAGGGTGCTTGTTAAAACACAGAGTCAAGGCCCCACTTCAAACCTACCGAGTCAGAATTGCTATGATTGGGAGCCAAGAAACTGTATTTACTCAGGAAATTCTTATGCTCTTAGAATAAACTCATTAATGCTAGAGAAAGCAACAAGTTTGTACTCAATGGCTTGCATTCAGTGTAATGAGAGGGTTAAATAGATATTTAAAATCAATATTGGGACATAGTATTCTTTTTGGGGTGTGTGTGTGTGTGCGCTCATGCACACACATGTGAGTGTTTATCACTGTGTTTCCCCAGAAAAACAGAAATGCAATGTCATTATCAATCTACAGAGCAAACCAAAATTTCTGGGGGAGGAGTGGAGGATGTTTTATGAGGAATTATGGGATGAAGAACTGTTGTTTATGTTGTTGATACGGGATTGTTAATTTAGTTTGCATATGTGGTTGTCCTTTGCTTGTGTGTGGTGGGAGGGGTTTCCTGGAGAAGTGTAGGTAGCAGAGGAATTTGTACAGGGGAAGAAAAAATGGGAGCTGTCTCATGGGAGGATTTGTATTACTTTGAACTTAAAGTCATGCCACTTTGAACGCTAGTGACAAAGAGTGATTTGGAACAATGAGTAGAAGGACATCTTCCCATTTTCCCATAAAGCTGAACTCCATGGGACCTGTGCACTTTGGGAGGACTGGGACATAGCCTCCTACGCACCCATTCAGAACAACCTTCAGGAGACATAAGCAGTAAGAGGTTGGGGAAAGCAATGTGTGTGTGAGAGGAAGCCAAGAAATACAGTGCCTAATGTGTCACTCTCTATTGAAGCGAACTAACCAAGGAGCCCCAACTGGACAAGAGGCAATACTGGCAGGGGTCATTAAAAAATGAGGAAGCAGAAAGCTAGTGAAAGCAAAAATCTAATTTAAAAAAATGGAGTTAAAAAAAAGTGGAGCTAAAAGTCATGTGATCTATAATCAGCTCATGCTCAGAGAAGACAAAAATATTTCAGACCTTGGAGGTGTTGGGTCAAGATCCAGGATATGACTGTACTCATTAAAGGCTGATGGATGTTGGAGTCAAAGGTGAAAGAAAGTAAAGGATGGTAAACAGCAATGAGTCAGAATATAAACTGTAATGTTAAAGTCACTAATGATGATGAAAGAGAAGGCCAGAAAGGAAAATGATGAATCAGGCACATAAATGGTTGAAGAAGGTAATGGTGACTTGTGAAGGATGATAAAAGATGTTGAAAAGGCTGATAAAAATAGATCCTATGGACTTTGAATGTAGAAAAGTGAAACAAAGAGAGTTGATCAGTGATCAGAAAGTAGCACTGGGGAGCAAGTCACAGACTGTAGTGCATTAAGCAGAGTAGGGGAATAAGTACCAGTGAGAGTGCTGAAGGGGTTACCAGATCATTAGGAGAAAGGCCAAGTTTCACAGCCCAGGTGATGATTTGAAGGGAGGCCATGAAAAGACATTAATGGATAAAAATAAACTTGCTCAAAAATAAGCAAGACTTCTAAAGAACTTTGGTACTAGAAGTTGGGTCAAAAAGAGAAGAGCTAGGGTGGAGAGTGTGAATGTGTAGGGTTGAATTAGGTTGGAATGAGAGTAGAACAGTAGGGGTTTGGTTGTTGGTTTGGGGGTAGGAGGATGGTTAGGCAGGAACCCTAAGTGTGGCCATGAGGATGATGTTTAGGAGAAAAGACAGTTGAGCACTTGGAAAGATCTAGTAGACATAATGTTATGTGGCTTCCCCAAACTGTAAAAGTACACTGTACGCATATATGGCAAAAGAGTTTTTAAAAAAATAAGTCAATTGTCCAAATACCATGCAGCTTCTAATCACCAATTATTTTTCCTATTGTATAATGTGGAATATTTATTTATACGCTGGACATTTCAATTCTCCTAATTTAAAAAAATCTGTATTTATTTATTTATTAACATATAATGTATTATTTGTTTCAGGGGTACAGGTTTGTGATTCGTCAGTCTTACATAATTCACAGTGCTCACCATAGCACATACCCTCCCCAGTGTCCATCACCCAGCCACCCCATCCCTACCACCCCCCACCACTCCAGCAACCCTCAGTTTGTGTCCTGAGATTAAGAGTCTCTTATGGTTTGTCTCCCTCTCTGGTTTTGTCTTGTTTCATTTTTCCCTCCCTTCCCCTATGATCCTCTGTCTTGTTTCTCAAATTCCTCATATCAGTGAGAGCATATGATACTTGTCTTTCTCTGATTGACTTACTTCGCTTAGCATAATACCCTCTAGTTCCATCCATGTTGTTGCAAATGGTAAGATTTCATTTTTTTTGATGGCTGCATAATATTACATTGTATATACATACCACATCTTCTTTATCTGTTCATCTGTTGATGGACAGCTAGGTTCTTTCCATAGTTTGGCTATTGTGGACATTGCTGCTATAAACATTGGGGTGCACATACCCCTTCGGAAAAAAAAATCCGTGTTTAAATGGAAGACTCTCAAACTGACCAGAAATCTAAATAGGAACTTGTTAGATCTTTATATAGTCTCCATGGCAGAATTTGAGAAGACTATGACATTTGGTAATTTGTACTGATTTAAATCAAAAATGGTTGTAGAACAGGGACTCATCAATCCATTCTTTCATCCATTTATTCTTTGTGTTCTTTGTGAATTGATTCGTTAAATAAGTATCTACTGAGTACCTATCATGCACCAGGCACCATGCTAGGGTTTGCGTGAACATTGGTCAATAAAATAGACTGAGCAGCAGGGTGAAGACATTGAACAAGAGAACAAATTAATAATGTATAATTACAGATTATGGGCCGTGCAATAAAAGAACTGAATATTGGTGCAGTGACACAGGATCCCCAGAGAGGAGTGACCTACTGGGAAAGGATAATCAGAGAAAGCCTCTTTGAGATGGAGACATCTAAACAGAGAACTGATGGAGGAAGGAACAGGTAGATGAAGAGTATTCCAGGCCCATGTGAAGTCCCCAGGGAGGGAAAGAGCTGGTGAATTTAAGGAAAGCATAGAAGGCAAAACTGGCTTCAGCCCAGAGGAAGGGGGGAGAGATGGTCGGAGCAGAACTGCACAGAGCCTTGTTGACATGTTACTCCCAATTGGATCATTGAACAAAAAAGATGTTAAGAGTTTAGTATGTATATTTTGGCCCAGTGAAAAATGACCACTAAACTAATACGTGCTTTTCCTACTAATCTTAGGTTATTGACAGAATCAAAACATGGGTTTTTGTTTTGTTGTGTTGTGTTTCTCCCCTTACACTTAAAGCATAGAGCTCTAAGTGACTTACTATCTCTAATAAAAACTCATGTAGGCTGGGGGATATAATGCTGTTCCGGTTAGATTTTCTGTGGCTTACCACAGATGGGAAAAGTATTTTAAGAAGCTTAGCTATTTTGTTAAATGTTTATGACTTGTAAATTCCCAGCCTTTTAGGATTATCCAAAAGTGTTGACATTGATGGTGAATTTGAAGGGAAATTAGCCAAATATGTTTGTCTAATTAACCAGTGCGGTCTAATAATAGCTGTCAGAGTTGGCATATAAAGCAGGGCTACTTATTTATTGCACGGAGATATGTTCATATTATTTTCCTTCGAAGTTTTGATTTTCAAATTCTTTCCCACCACTTTCTGGAGAGTCATTGAATGAGCTGTCAGAGCACGAATCCCCAACCTCTCTTCTTTCTTAAAAGGAAAAAAAAAAGTAGCCTACTAGTTTTATTTCGCCAGAAGTCTGAAGTCTGACTCTTCCAAACTTCTATTTCTGGGCTTCCTATAAAGATACAGAAGGGAAATCATTCACTCCACTTTTGGCTCAGTGGTCTTGAGAGATGAGAAGAAGTTTGAGTTTCTTGTGATGGTTTTTAATCTCTTGGGCTAATGGTTTTATAATTCAGCAATTATATATCATCTTTGTTTAAGTAACTGTAGCAGTTAGTTATGTAATGTTGTAATAATTCTGTCAGACCAAAATGGTAATATTTAGCAAATTACTACAGGACCTCCTACAGGAGTAACAGACAGGAGAAAGAATACTGTCATTGAATGAATATATTACTTCAGATAATCTACCAGGTATTTTACATAAAATTTCACTCATCCTCACAAACAGTAATATACTATATTATAAGTTTGTTTGCACGTGAGGAAATAGGTTCACAAGCTCATAAGCTGTGTTGGGAAGCATTCGTTTAGGCCTGGATATTTCACTGTCTGACGTTTGTGCCCTTTCCCCATTTTATTCAGTGTTGACTTACCATACCTATTACCCCAGTGAAAAATAATTCTGTCTTGGTCACTTGTGTATCAGGCATACTGGTGTGTAGCAAAGTATGTTTTCTGTTTTAAAATAATTTGAAGATGGTGATGATTAGTGGTTGTCATCTGTTCATATTTCTTGACCTACTGGGTGGGTCAAATAGGATAATTCCACATGAGTGTGGCTACTTATATTTTGGGCTTTTGGGTGAAAAATTAACGTATTGGTTAAAAAATTCACATATTGGTTATCTCAGCCTACAAGTAATATAAATAGCAGATATACCATAAGTGTGAGGTATTTTTTTTTAATATATCAAGCTTACTATTGACCCAAAAAGAGCCACCTGAAATCAGATCATTTTAATAGGACTTATTGCATGACAGGCAGGTAAGGAACCATCTTCAAAGCATCCCTATACTGATTCTACTGATAATGATCACCAATCACCCAGCTCTTCCAGCCTTTGTTTCTTAGCTATAAATAAAGGGATTTTTAAAGTTAGTTTGAGCTATGAAATTCTTACATTTGACTCATGAATATCATTTACAGAGTCATCAGGATGGGGTAAAACATTAAGCATTTTTATTTAAAATAGAGTGGTGGTTTCTTTTATTTTTATATAATGCCTAAGTATTTTTTGTGTTTGGAATTCATAGGAAATGAGAGAAGTGTTGCTTCTGTATTTTTCTTTTAATATTGTTTTTCTACTTCAGTATTTTCAGTCTTTTAGTGAATTTTACTTAAGAGAAATGCTGAATAATAAGTATACATGAAATGGTTTATGCATTTTAACTATGGGATATTTATTTTAAAATCTGTAGGTAAGTTTGTTTTGCATGTTTTTGGTTTAGCTTTTTAGTATTGTTGACAATGCTACATCAACTTGGCCCCAGGATAGTAATTAACAACCCAGTCAGAGGTTGCTAGTAATTTCCCATTTATTTGGGAAGAAAATTTTATTAAATAAGTTGGAATCATGAGTATTAGGTAGAGAAGACTTTTGAATTTGCATTCAATATATTATATTTTAAAAAAGGAAATAAGAAAAATAAAATTAAAGTTTAGAAGTTACAAAAATAGTTTTCAAAGATAATCTTTATAGAAAAGACTATTGTTGACCTCCCAACATGTGTGAGAATATGTTTCAAGTCGTTAGAAAAACAAAACAAAACAAAATTTTAAAATCCATGATAGTAGTTGAAGAAAAGTAGAATGCCCTTATTTTAAAAATATGAGTTCATAAAAATCATGTGCTGATGTTTAACTGTCTTCCCTTGCCTTGACTATGTAATAAATGAAATATGAAGAGAGTGTAGAATGTAGTTGTAGGCAGTAATAATAATGGTAGGCAAATAGCCAAAGGTAAAGTGTGTAGGTGTTGGGGAAATGTGAAGTGGATGTCGTTTCAGGCCTCAGAGCCCTGCTGAGATTGATGCTCAAGTCACGAAAACATGTTCTAACCTAGAAATGTGAGTGACATGGAGGGTAAGGTGGAGAGTGGGGTTACTGGGGAATAGCAGCTGATGTTTGGGGGCATCCTCACAAGGATCTCTCTTAGCACGTCTGTAAATGTCAACCCTAAAATAGCCAATTATTTTACTAACAAAATGAGTTTATCAGGAAGAATTGCAATTCTGAACATGCAAGTTGTGGTGAACCATAGGCAAGTTCGAAGAAACAAAGGGAAGGTCCGTTTTTATTAGGTTTCAGAAGGAGATTGGGGAAGGTTGTTTTTAAACAAAAGTTCATTGGAAAAGGACAAGAGTTTGAGGTTGTGCAGTTTCTTGTTGGTTGCAAGTGGTGGTTAGTGTGTTGTTGCTAGGGCAGGGAGGGATCTTCCTTCTTTCTCTTAAAAGCAGGAGATGAAATTCCAATGTGAAAAATGTTCTCTCTTGTCAAAATAATTCTTGTCTTCCTTCTTTCTGCTGGTTATGCAAGCTGCGAGGAGTGGGGGGTGCATGAGAGCTCCCCCTTCAGGGCTTCCCAACTCCATTTTAAATGAGGTTTCCTTTATTTATTTTCACAGAAGCTTTTGCTTTCGTTGCTTATTCATCCACTTTAATATGCATAGAAGGAAGTTAAATGTTAACTAAAATTGTAGTAGAGTTGTAGAAATAAATATTGTTCTAACTTAGAACATAATTGCAATTTAGATATAAATAGACTCGGTTCTTTTGTAAAAATGGCATGACTAGAATACTTTCAAATTAAAAGTTTTATTGATCTATTTTGCTGAAATGAAACTCAGTAGAAATTTATTTGAAAGGCTTTAAAAATGTTTTCAGTAGATTGAAGGGCAAAAAGCTAAGACATCACTGTAATTGGCTTTATACCTATAAACACATGAACCACTCATCTAGTAGAGATTTTACCTCAGGAAGTTATCACTAGTATATCTGTGTTTTATATACTGAATTGCTCAGATCCTGATATGTTATAAGGAGACATAAAGAGACAAAGCACATACTAATGTCTTGGTCCAAGAAATGTATAGCAAAAAGTCCTTGACTCACAAAATACTAAGAATGGAAGAGACCTTAGCTGTCATCTAGATGGAAGTTCGCAAACTACCACCTGAGACCAAATCCAGCCTGTTGCCTGTTTATTTATGCTCAAGAGCTAATAATAGTTATTATATTTTTAAATGGTTGAAAAATTTTTTAAAAAATGATATTTCATTACATGGAAAAATTATGTGAAATTCAAATTTCATTGTCCACA
The DNA here is from genome assembly GCF_964656455.1 of Halichoerus grypus. Taxonomy (NCBI): domain Eukaryota; kingdom Metazoa; phylum Chordata; class Mammalia; order Carnivora; family Phocidae; genus Halichoerus; species Halichoerus grypus. The sequence continues at coordinate 12,020,986 of NC_135723.1, read as the reverse complement.
AATAAAGTTTTATTAGAATACAACAGCACCCATTCATTTGTACATATTTATGACAGATTTCGTGATCCAATGGGCAGACTGAATCGTTGGAACAAAGAGCATATGAACCGTAATACCTAAAAGGTTTACTATCTGGCCCTTTACAGAAAAAGTTTGTCAACATTTGATGTAGATACAAATTAAGTTTCCTCTCTAGAATTGATCCTCGGGAGTCACGAGGAACCTGTTTGAGAAAGATTCTGCTTTGGGATTGGGTAGAAAAGTGCACAATGATTGACAGGTTGATGTGTACCTCAGACAAAGGAGGGCGATGGTAGCAGAGATCCATCAATTTCCAGTCAAATTTCTTTTAATGTGTATAATCCACAGTTACTTAGTTTGTATTAAAGCTCAGTAAAACACAAGGTCATTATGCTTCCAAGCCTCATTTCCATTATTCCTGGTACCAAACCAACCATCTAAGAGAATTTTAGTGTACATTAAGAATCATGGAGAGAGAGAGCTTTTTTAAAGTCAGCTCTTTCCCCCATACCAACACACATAGGATTATGATTTTATAAGTTTAGGATGAGGCATAGGTACTTGCATTTTCAAAGATGTTGGAACTTAAAGGATGCTTATCTAAAACTGTGCTGTTCAATACACTAACCACTAGGGACATGTGGCTGTTTAAATTTAAATTAAATAAAATATAGGGGTGCCTGTGTAGCTCAGTCAGTTAAGCGACTGACTCTTGATTTCGGCTTAGGTCATGATCTCAGGGTTGTGAGATCAAGCCCCGAGTTATGCTCTGCACTGGGCATGAAGCCTGCTTAAGATTCTCTCCCTCTTCCTCTGTCCCTCCCCCTGCTCGAATGCTCTCTCTCTCTCTAAGAAAATAAAATAAATAAAATTTAAGTTTCATTTTTCCTCAGTTGTATGGGCTGTATTTCAAATCCTCAATAACCACATGAGCCTAATGACTTCTGAATTGAACACCTCAGGAAAACATTTCTTTTATTGCAGAGAATTCCACTGGACAGACCTGATCTAGGAGATTCCAGAATCTCAATTTAATTTCAAAAGTTCACTAATCAGCTTTAAAAAAAAACAACAGCATTAGTTGGTTTTCATACTACCAGAAATGTGCAGAAAAGAAAGTTAAGAGAAACAAGAAGGTCAGGATATAGATGGCAATCTCCATCCACTATGTAAGTCATTAAAAAGATACATAAAATGAGAAAAACCCATTAAAGAACTAACAGTGACAGGGAGATAACATTTTTATGCTAGATGCTTGGAGGAATTCTATAAAATATGTTATAAGGGAGACAGGATTGAGATAGGACTGATCAAGCTATGAGTCGACAGATGCAATAGAAAAGTTTGCCTGAGGAATAAGAATTTGAGATGACAGAAAAACCCCACAGGCTTCAGGAAGTCTACCGTAGTGCCAGAGACAAGGGTGGGCCATTGAGAAATCAATGGGCAGTACTAACATCCCTGAGAAAGTGGGGTGTTACCAGTTCGCCGATGCAGGAGTGGTGTTCTCTCTCAGAAATGTGTGGCATTGACATCATGCTTTGTAATACATGCTGCTTCCTCTGCGCCTAATGAATGTAGTCATACAACTTGGAGGAAGAGCTCAAGCAAGAGTCAGTGAATAAATCTTCTGGAATAGGGTCGATGGGCACTGTCCACCTGCCTTGACCTCCCTTGTTGAAGCTTCCTCTCTCCCACTGTCAAGAAAAGTCGACAAAATAAATCTACTACAAACCTAACTTTTCTTCTCCTATTGTGTAAAAGAGAAGCACAGTATATTTCATGATTAGCATCTTACTCTCTCAGTACTGAAAAACAAAACAAAGTAGAAATACCTAAATAGCCCACTGTAAAGGTGAATAGAGAAATGTGACAAGATATGTGAAATAGACAGTAGTTCAAAAGAAGAAAACCTATGAAAAATAAATATTCCTGAAAGTCTGTGGAACACATTTAATTGCAAGAAATGAGAGATCTTTAACACTATCTGATTCAGGGGGCTATTTTGTATCTGAATAAGGCACCTATCAGAAAAGATAAGCTTTCAGATGAAGAGGATGGTTAACAAACGTTTGTAATGGCATGAAGGCAGAATATATATGTTGAATATTCTAGATATCGGAACCAGTGTATTACTATACCAGATTGAGAAATTGTCCCAGAATTTAGAATAAAAAATGAGATAAATGTACAATCAGAAATATAAAGGGCATTGATGAAAACCCTAAGTCAATGATACATCCAGCAGAAGACAGACCATTTATAGGAAAAGCAATTACCAAAGGAATAATGGAAGAGTATTTTCTTGGTGGTGAGGACTTAAAACCCAGGGAAAGTTACTTATCTAAAAATATGATGCAAGTCCTGAATTAAAAAAAAAAATTAAAGCATCAAGATGACGGGGAAAAATGTTTGTTTATAAAAGGAAAAAATTCAAGTTGACATCAGACTCTCCACAATTTGAAAAATATGGAAGAGAAATGAACACAAGACTCTTGAGAGAAATATATTGAAACCCAAGAATGTTATAGCTAGACAGGCTATCATTCATATTTGGAGTAATAGATATTAATAGACACAAAAGGACTCCAAATGTTTTTACCCACATTCCTTTTCTGGAAAAAAAAAAGTTTTAAGGAAAATTGAAAAACTATTCCAGCTGACTGAGGAATGAATCAAACTAAAAAACTAATGAGGATTAAGTGTTATAAAAGAAAGTATGGTGAATAATGAAAACCAATCAAAGAATCAATATTTAAATCACTGTTAATGTAGTGAGAAGTTAAAAAAACAACAGAAAAAATTTAATTCTTTCAAAAGAAACAAAAAATGTTTATAAATGGTAATATTCTGGATAAGAAATCCCAAATTATACCAACAAAGTCTTAGAGTAGGCGTGTGGATAACTGCTTGCAAAATTATTCATGTTATGTGTGTGTGTATGTGAGGGGTGGGTTCTCAAATTTATGTATTTTATTTTTGAAATGATGTATATAGATATATATAGAATTAAAGAAATAAAAAGGTATTTTACATATAAATTAGCCATTAGTTGGAAAGGTGATTTCCAAAATATAAGAAGTAAAAGAAACAAAATTTGGGTACATAAAATGAACAAATCTGAAGATGTACAAATAAGATAATGAAGAAGCAAAAAAAAATTTTCATGAAATCATTAAAACTGTAAATCATAAGCAAATAAATATGGCTAAAATTCAATGAATTTTTACTCTGGCTCTAACTCACTCCCCTTACCAAAAACTAACCACAGTGATCTTGTCCCTTAATTCCTTAGCAACCATTTTCTTTATTTCAAATTTGATACATTTTATATTTCCTTTTATTTGGAAAGCTTCTTGAAGGAAATGATACATTCCCATTCCATATTTCTCCATAATTCTAGTTACATTATCTTCAGTACGACTAGCAACAGTCAAGAAGTCATAGACACTTTAGAAAGGAGTTTTCCTGACTTCCGTTTCTTTCTACTTTTGAAATTCATGATGATCTTTTAATCAGTGTTTTAATCTCACCTGTGAACTTCTACTTGTCCTCCATGTTTCTAAAGGGCACCTATGAGAAATGTTAAATATATGTTTGTTTAGATATGTATCTCATTCATTTGGCAAATATAAAAGGCTCACCTTTTGCCTTGGACTGGGGATAAAATCCAGCCCTCATTGAATTTAGAGATTATCCAAAGTAACGTGCCAAGTTATCATTTAAGCCCCTGTAGCAGCTGGGCTAGCCCACACAACCCAAATGTGTGCCTCATTCCTGTGTACTTACCAATGACACCTTTTCTCCAATTATCTTAAGCTCTTCTGCTCTCCCACTTTTTTATACTCTATTTATTCCATTTGGTATGTCTCTTTACTTCTATCATGTTGGCCACTCTGTTTTCCTTAAAATTATTTCCCTTGATTAACCTGGAATAGTAACTTCTCAAACCATAATTCTTAATAATAATTCTTGCTTCCAGTGTCACCACCATGAATGATAACTAGCTGTCTATGAATTTTAGCTTCATTCCATGTAGGTCTGAAGTCCCTGGAATGAGCCTTTTATTGGGTGAGCCTAGGTCACTTGCTTTCTCTCAGCTTACCTGCCATAGAGAGAGGGACAGTCTTTCTTTAAACTTTTGGTTAGCTTCCTGTGCTGAAAAGCAGCAACTTCTATCTGCAGGGCATACACAAATGTCCTTGTGTGAATGTTCTAAATGTAAGTGTATTGGGTCTATGTGTATGAATATAGGATATTAAGAATTCATTTATTGATATTTAAACTCTCCTGAGTCCCTGGTTCCTTATGATTAAAAGACATTTATAGATTAGACTCTGTGTTTCATATTGTGTTCTGAAGATTAAAATTTTCTGTGGAAGTACCTAGAAAATTAGTCCAAAGTGCCCAGGGACTGTGAGAGGACAGGTCTCTGGGCTCCCCACCACGGCTTCAGTGCACACAGGTGTACTTTTAGTTGTTTTTATTGCATTTTCTTAAGAGAAAGTCATCTGTAATTCGAAATCTTTGACCAACATTGTAACCAAGCCTTTATTCTCAAGGATCTACAGTATCAGCACATCTGGGAACTTCATGGAACTGCTGTCTTGCCCTATGATGGACCTTCCAAATTAGAATCTGTATTTTAACAATAGCACTAGAGGACTCATCTCAAGTTAAAGTTTAAGGAACATTGTACTTGTTGATCCCTAAAGTCACTTGGATTTACAGCATGGTGCTTTTATACACATTTGTACAATATGTATTTTATCTTTACTTATTTTACTTTTTTGGGGGGATGACATTTTGGTTCAGAGAAAAAGAAATTCATCAAAGATATACAACATAAAGAATTTTTAAATTAAATGTAGTAGAGGGTGCTGTTGGAATTGAATTAGGTTCCAAATTTATTTCTAGTGATAGTAACTATGGCAGATGAAAGCTATCTATCCTTGTTTGATTATAAATCTCAATTGCTCCTATAGTCCAAATATCCTATAATTAATGAAAAAAAAAATCTTCCAAAGATAGTTCAAAGGAGATTGGGGGGGGTAATAGAGTAGCATATTAAATATTGATAATGATAAAATCAAGGGAAGATGATGAGTGCCTGCATTGGTAGAATGTTTTAGAGTTTATAAGCATTTGAATATTCAACAACTCATTGAAGTTATTAACAATTCAGGGAGGAAGGCAAATTAGGTATTTCAACCACAGTTCACAAATTTAAATAAGGCCTGAACCAGTATTCTGTCATAACCAAGACTAGTGCATATCATTTCTGTCCTGAAGTTGATCTCTAAGTCTCCAATTTCATGTTAAAATCATGTTAGTCCAAGCAGAAATGGGCCATGGAGAAGGACGTTTTCACTATATTCACAATATCTGAAGTTGACATTTTCCAGTTGCAGAAATGCCTCTTTTTGTTTCACTTTTTTTTTTTTAATGCTTTCTCTGTAATGTTTCTCTTACCTTTTTATTTTCTCCTTCCACTTTTCCTCACCAGTTTTTTCCTCCTTCTCTGAGGCCAGACTCTGCTAATTTCGCAATAACTGGTTCTGCTGCTTCCACATCACCCCTACCCTTGCAGCAGCTTCCTCTTTTCCTGTGGCCACCTGCCTCCTGATCATTCTTGCTGGGCCTCGGGACATGGGACTCTGTGTGGCTCTGCTCTGTTCTACCTCCTCCTCTCCACCTGGCCCAACCACTGCTCCGCCAGGCCTTCCTCCTCTGCCCAATGTTGTTATAGCAACCGACAGTCAGTGGGCCTGGGAGACACCGTGCTGAGCCAAAACTGGCAGGAAGAGACACTGAGCAGCATCTGCGGGGGCTGATAAGGCCAAAATGTTGGGTTGGTCTCCTCTGGTAAGAAAAAGAGAGAAACATCGAGATCATATTGGCTCTGGTAGATCTACCAGGAATATTCTCTGACCTAATGGAATGAATGGCTGGAAGGCCTGCTTACAGGTCCTGGTTGAGTGACATAGGACTTTCTGCTTTGTTTGCCCAAATCCAGCCTTTTGGATCAACATCTCCAACACCTCCATCTCTACAACCATTAGAAGAAAGAGAAAAATGAAAATGATTCTAGGTTCTGGGTGGCAAGTGCAGAAGAAAATGCTGGTTGCTCTATTTAGTACAACATATTCCTATATCCCAGCTTTCTCCAAATTGTTAGCTCTGATTATTGTGGAGAGGGATAAATGATCATTTTACATTTTAAAATGCACATGCTAGGATTTAATAGGAGTGGTTTCCTTTGCTGCGAACAAAAACAACCTATAAAGCCGTTAATGATGGTTGCCTCATATTTTCAAAGTATTTCCAAGTGCCAAAAATGATGAAGGCATTAAGGAGAACAAGTCTTATGCAATCACTCATGGTCATTTAGAAAAGTGGAGCTGGAAAGGATTGTTAGAAGTCTGCTTCTAGGACTGCAGTGTCCATATACCTGCGACACGTGTCTGTGTAGCAGTCAATAATTTCGAATGTTAAAATGCTGAGGTGAGCAGAGACAGACTGGTTTATCTCTCAGTCTACAAATGAGAAGAATGTGGGCCAGAAAATGGAAGGGCCTGGCTGTGGCTACATGGCTTTTGAGCTACAAGGCTGGGCCTATATTTCAGTGATAATACCTTGTTACCTTTCCATTAAACATGACTTCAGACATAAAAGCTAAAAAAAAATTAGAGAAGAGTCTTTTGGACCTCGATGTTTGGGGAAATTGTGTTGCATGTACCTAGGACTGTGTTCTTATGAGCTCATCACACCGTATGGCCCTGCAGCAAATAATCCAAACCCAATCAAAATACCGGGGATGCCGTCTCACTGCCTTTGGGATCTTAGAATCCCTTTACACACTGATCAGGGAAGAGTTCATTATGTTTATCAAACAAAACAACATAAAATTTATAAAATCTAACAGCATGAAAGATAATAAAATGAAGACAAAGGGGAAGGGGAAGCAAAGCAAGAGGTGGTTGTAAGTATGCTAAATTTTCCATTTTAATTAAAATTAACACTGTGTCAAGTAACGCATTAAGTAACACATGTTTATTATTTAAAAGTTATAATGTTAACCCTCAGATGTCTTTAAAAAACCAGAAACTGATTAAAACTCATCTTTCAGATGAGGAAGAGGGGGGCTTAACTTTTTGTTTTAGACTATTCCTTGTGGTTTGAACTTTTAAATACGTGCATATACTCATTTAAGACTTAAAATCAACATTCTCATCAATAGGGATTTGGTTAAATTATGGTACAGTTATAAAATGGAATTGTTGGCTTCCATTGAGAAGAATAGGATTGATCTACTTATTCTGATATAGGAGTATGTCCACATGAAAGGATAAGAGAAGAAATGAAGAAATGCAGTTATGAAATCATATACAGAGCATTACCTATAAAAATACATACCCCTATCTCTGTATGTGTGTGTTTGTAGATTATAAAAAGAGATGTGGAAAAACACATACCTCACACTTAGATTTGAAGGGAGAAGAAATGAGGGACAGGAATTTTTTTAAATTGTATTTGAATGTTTAAATAATAAGAATATATTATTTTTTAATTCACTATTTTATTTTAAAATATGAAAAAAATTATAGAACTAAAAGGGAGTCAGAAAAAAATGTGGAGCTTTTCTTGATGAAATATTTCATAGATATTATAATGTCTACCTAAATTTAGCAACACTTTTAAATATAATATTAGAAAGAGATAAAAAGGTTTCTATATCATTTATTTGAGTACATTACTTTTTGGGGATGAGATGTAAAGTAGAAAAATAAGAATATTAAGAAAAAATATACAGCAGTAGAATTCAATTTGAAAATAAACAGTAAATGAAGCTCCCTCTGGAAACTAATGGATTTTGAAATGTAATCATTTTGAATTTTTGCTTTAAATAGCTATAATTTCTCTAAGCACTAAGTGAGATAATTATGAGATTTTCTTTTTTCCCCTTCCCCATTAATCCATTTTACTATCTTGAAAAGTTTAATGAATGGATATAAAGTCATAATGGAAACTGTTACAATGACTATTGTCTTCCATATTTATTGGTCCTTGGGCCAAATCCCAACTGGCTGTGCCCTCTCTTTATTTTCCCAAACCAGCTTTGAATGTGGAGTTCTTTGTTTAATTAATGCCAGCTTTAAAAAATTGAAGATTTCATGGTTTTATTTTGTTCTGGGATTTTCTTCCCCCTGATTTTGGTGAAGAGTGTAAAAGAGAAAAGCAACCTTCGGCTTTGTTAAGATCTTTAGCCAAAAATTGGCAATTTTGAAGCAAATGAACGATTATTTTGGGGATATAAATCAAACAATCTGTGGTACATTTAATATTTCATAATATTCCCTCCATTTATTTCTCAAATTTGAAAAAAAAAAAGAAAGCCTAAGTTTTCTAATTTATGCAGAATAGATGACAGTTCCATTCCTTCAAGTGGTGTGGACTTTGAGTAGGATGTGTGTGTTAGCAAGGGTTCCATTCTATCCGAGTCCTGCCAGGATCCTTGTTTTAGGGTGAGCCTTTGGCTAGACTTTTCTTTTCCTTTTCTCACAGGATTTCCACTCATTTGGGTTGACTTCATATTAGGATAAGAATATTTTCGAGAAACTATTTGCCACTTGTGAATTAGGGAGTGTGAAATACATTATCTTGAGATAAATAAAGTGAAAATTTTTAATTTCTGAAGACAACTCTAATTTATCCAGAGCACTTGGAGCACACTGGTTTATTAGGAGCATAGTGGTTCTCTTGTTTCTCCTGTCTTACTTATGCTTTATTTTCTAATATAAAATTAACATATCACAAATGTACAGTCTGGAAATAGAGTGCATTTTGAAATTAAATGAAAATAGCAATCACTCATTATGTCACCTAGAGGAGAGAATGCCTATTAATAGTTTCCCATATTTTCATCAAATCTCTTAAGTCTACATTGTTTAGTTAAATCATACTATGTAGAGAATTTCATAATGTGCAGTGACCTTGACATTTCAAGTAATTAAAAATTTGATGTTCTTAAATAATTAAAAAATACAAATCACCTAAGAAAATGCATTTTATGGAAATTTGGGGGTATTAAATTGGAAAAAATAAACATTATGCATAATGCTACCATCCTGAAGCAGCAACTATTAGGATTTTGGTATATTCTCTTTCACTCTTTTTTTTTTTTTTTGAAAGATTTTATTTATTTATTTGACAGAGAGAGACACAGCGAGAGAGGGAACACAAACAGGGGGAGTGGGAGAGAGAGATGCAGGCTTCCCGCAGAGCAGGAGCCCGATGCGGGGCTCGATCCCAGGACCCTGGGATCATGACCCAAGCCGAAGGCAGACGCTTAACGACTGAGCCACCCAGGCGCCCCAATTCTCTTTCACTCTTGTTTGAATGCCTTTTCCTTTTCTACAGTTGATATTATATACTTCCTTGTATATCCTCTATTTTTGTTTTATGTTATAGAATTTTCCCATATCCTTAAAATTTTACATTAAAAATCTTTTCATAAGCATTTTTAGTGGCTGCATCATAGTATACATAGTAAACTCTTTGGAACTTAATTTTGTAACGGTGTTGTGTGTTTACAAGTGAACTTTGAGAACATTTATTTCATTTGACTGTTTTAAGTGGGAATTCTTTAAGAGGCACAGGAATAAAGGGCACACCAGGTAACTGGGGATGCGGGCAGGACTTTGGGGGCAGGGCCAGGCAGCTGGAGCGAGTGCCGGGGAGCATTCAGGTCCATCCAGCAGAGTGAACTGCTGCAAGACACCAATCTGTCTAACAAGAGTTCTCCTGCCAACAGGCCACAGAGCTGAGCAGGAGCGCCCGGAGTTGCTCTGTCCTTTTTTAAGTGCAGTTTTGTAATCTAAAAGATTGCGTTGTGAAGCTGGAGGGATTGACTTGGTCTACAACACCTTGACAAGCTGTCATGCTGTGGAATGAAAAACCTTGAAATTAGAGCTTCTCCAGGGTCTTCCACAAAGACCGGAGATCTCAACATGAGGTTACTCAAAGGTCAGCGTTGACTTTGGTTTATTGTAAATCCAGAGGACGAATTGGGCAGATTGAAGGGTTTATTTTGGATAGTGATATTAGACATACATCAGTACATTTCTTTTTACTATAACTTTCCCTTCAGACTGTTTTGATATTATGAAGTGTCCACCACTGCTTTTATTGGCTATCAAACTATTGTTGGTTAGAAAAAGTTAATCATTGTAAATGTGCCAGTTACTGTGGCGTTTTAATGGCTTTGTTATCTAGGTACTTTTTCCTTCCTTTCTCCCTCTCTCCCTCCCTCCCTCCCCACCTTCCTACTTTCTCTCCTCCCTCCCTTCCTTCCTTCCTTTCCTCTTCCTTTTCTTTCTTCCCTTTTTCTTTATTTTCTTCAGGTGAATGGTATAAAATACTTTTTATTTAAAGCTCATGGGACTAGAATATGAAAACTAATAAAGAAATGTAGACTTTAGTTCAAGATAATAATTTGATCTCACACATTTAACATCCTCTTCTCTGGCATCTCCATTGAAATCGCCAAAGAAATAGAAAATAAGAGAAAGACTGGATTAAGCATTCATGGAAAAAACAAAAGAGCACTCACTATTTACAAAAGAGCAATTTAGGGGCGCCTGGGTGGCTCAGTTGGTTAAGAGTCTGCCTTTGGCTCAGGTCATGATCCCAGGGTCCTGGGATCGAGCCCTGTATCGGGCTCCCTGCTCAGTGAGGAGCCTGGTTCTCCCTCTCCCGTTGCCTGCTGCACCCCCCCCTCACTTGTGCTCTCTCTCTCTCTTTCAAATAAATAAATAAAATCTTTTTTTTTTAAAGCAATTTGGAGGGAATTCAGGAATGTGGAATCCACATGAGACCTAACATAGGTGAGAATGAACCAGTTTGACTTATCCCTTGCAGAGGAAAAGCCTGTGTGGGACTTACTAAAAGGACAGAAACCCACAGATAAGGGAGAAATCCCTAGGATGAGAGAGGAGGGAGTTGGAGGTGATAATAGACTAGGGAAGCCCAGAGGGAACTTCTAACTTTACAATTGTGATGCCCAGAACCGGAGGCCAAGGCCATCCGCCTGCCCTGTGCTTTGCCTGGATGGTGTTCTAACTATATAATGAGACCATTGAGACAGCGGGCTCCATCTGAGAGTTGTTTACAGTGAGGGACAGGGAGCAATGCCCCAGCTATCTTTGGGCTACCACAGGAGATTTGATTACAAAAAGAAAAGAAAAATTGGTTAACTTTCTTTTAGCCAGAACTTGAGAAAGTGGCAGTTCTGCCTTTCATTTGGTGAGAAAGCTTGTGGAGTGTGAGTGAAGCAGGAACTTACCACAGGGTCCGCGCACCAGGACAGTCATGCCAGTTAGAGAAGCGGGTGGTGCCTGTGAACTCGGGGTCTCCACCATAAATAAGTTGCCGCTGTGGATCCTTCTGGTTATGGTTCCCTCACCACCAATCACAAATGGAAAATGGACTTTGAATAAAGTCAAACTGTTGAAAGTAAAACCCCTCTGCTTTTGTGAGGGACAATACGCTGTATACTGGGACAATTTCTGATACTCATTTTAGCAGAACTAAACAAACATGATTTTCATGTTGAGGATGGGTAAACTGCAAGAAAAAGAACATTCCCTTTTACTCCCAGCTTTACAGAGGTACCGTTAAAAAATTTGTAAGATATTTAAAGCGTACGACATGATTTGATACACATATTCATTGTGAACCATTTCCCCCCATTGAATTAACACATCCATCACCCCCAGATACTTACTTTTTTTTCTTTTGGTGAGAACATTTAAGTTATACTTTCTTAGGAAATTTCAATTACACAAACAGCATTATCAACTATAGTTACTGTGTTATACATGAGATTCTCAAAGAGACATACACTGCATGGTATCACTTATTGAACTCAGAAACAGTAGAAAAGTGGTTGTCCCTGGCTGAGCGCTGGGGGAAGTACAGAGTTTGGAAAAAGGGTACAAATTTTTTAGTTATAAGAACATCATTCTTGGGACACTTGGGTGGCTCAGTTGGTTAAGCGTCAGATTTTGGCTCAGGTCATGATCTCAGGGTCCTGGGATTGAGCCCTGTGTCAGAGTCCAAGCTCAGCGCAAAGTCTGCTTGTCTTTCTGCCCCTCCCCTCACTGCTCATGCTCACACTCTCTCTCACAAATAAACAAAATCTTAAAAAAAAATAAATAAATAAAAACCTCATTCTTACGAAACATTTATTATTTCCAAACCCAGGCACCAATCTAAGGAATTTAGAGCAAATATCCCCCAGGCAGTAAACCTACTAAAATATTAACAGGAAAATGTTTTTTTTAATATAATTGTTTTCTGAATTGTTGCTTAACTGCACCAATTACATAAAATAAACCTTGCCTTCAGACTTTTTAAATTCCCCAAATTAAAATGCAGTGGAGGCACTGAAGGGTCGATTTCGCACTTCAGGAAAATAAATTAGTGAAATAGAAGTCCAGCTCTCAAAATTTTCTGTAACTTAGAGGAAAAGCATGAGGTAATTTTGATGGTGAAAAGATAAGGGATAAAGGCGAAATACCTAGGAAATAAGAATATTTATAATAGAAAGTTGTCTTATTCACAAGGCACATGAAAAAGGAGCAAAAATTATTAAATCATTGAAAAAAAGCTCCTGAGTTGAAAATTTGATTTCAGGATATATCAGAAGAAAAAAAAATCAATGAAGAGAATTGGATGTAAACATATCTGGGTGAAATATTTTACTTTCTGGTAATGTAAAAATTCCATGAGCATCCAATAGAGAAAAATAAGTTGCTAAACAAAAAGAAGAAAAGGTAGGGTTAGCACCAGACATCTCCGTAACAATAAGGGCTATCAGATAGTAGGAGTCACCCCCACAGTCCTCAGTGAAAAGAAATTTTGAACCTAGAATTCTACATTAATTGAAACTATCATTCATGTATGAAAGCAACAGCAACACATTCCCAGGCGTGATGCATTTTTTCTAAGTAATTACAAGCTGTACATTCTAAAACAAGTAATTAACTTTCTCGTATACCAGCAGTAACCTGTTTAAAATCAGAATAGTGAGAAAGATATTTTTATTAGGTAACAAAAGTATAAATTAAAATATCTAGGAGTACATTTAATGCAAGGTGTATACAATATGCACACTATAGTAATATCATACATTCAGCAAATATTTAATACTTTCCAAGTTTCCAACATTGGGAACATAATTGAGGGATACATAATAAAATTTGAATAAATGAACACCAGGCTCCTATATAGGAAAATTAGCATTGAAAATTTATCAGTTACCCCCAGGTCCCTGGGTGGCTCAGTCGGTTAAACTTCTACCTTCGGCTCAGGTCATGATCCCAGAGTCCTCGGATGGAGCCCCGCATTGGGCTCCCCGATCAGTGGGGAGTCTGCTTCTCCCTCTGCCCCTTACCCCACTCGTGCTCTTTTGCTCTCTCTCTCTCAAATAAATAAATAAAATCTTAAAAAAAAGAAAATATATCAGTTACCCCTAAATCTCTTTATCATCTATCTATTTACTAATTAAACTCTAATACTGGTTATCTTAGGGTTGAGGTAGAGATTTGGAGAGAGATTTATGTAGAAGAATAAATGAGTATATAATGGGAAAGATTTTGAAAAAATAAGACTAATTTTGCAGGGAGAGACACAGATAATATGTATTTTTTTTATTATAGAACTTTTATAATTAAAATAGTCTAGTGCTGGGGCACCTGGGTGGCTTAGTCAGTTGAGCAGCCGACTCTTGATTTTGGCTCAGCTCATGATCTCAGGGGCCTGGGATCAAGCCCTGCGTCAGGCTCTGGGCTCAGTGGGGAGTCTGCTTGAGGATTCTCTCTCCCACTCCCTCTGCCCGTCCCCCACCCAAAAAAATAAATCTTAAAAAAAAAATTTCAGTGCTGATATGAGCCCAGGACAAAAGAGAAATAGAATACAACAAAGTTTTAAAAAAGCACCAAGTGTTATGTGTATATTTGTGTCATTTTAGTATTTGATTAAAATGTCCTTTAAAATTTGTGGGAAGAAATAATGCATTATTCATATGGATGGTGTTAAGGTTTGGCTATCTGATTAAAAAATAATAACGGGTACAGACAGTCCCTGACTTACAATGGTTCAACTTAAAGATATTTTGACTTTACAATAGTGTGAAAGCACTATGCAGTCAGTAGAAACCATACTTGGAATTTTAAATTCGAATGTTTTCACAGGGCTAGTGATATTTGGGATGATCCTCTTTTGATATGCAGTCTTAATCTGCCATGTTATTATGAGAGTAAGCAACTGCTACACTTAGAACCATTCTGTTTTTCACTTTCAAGTGCAGTAGTACAATACAGTATAATAGTCAATAAGTTACATGTGTTATTCAACATTTTTAAAAATAAAATAGGCTTTATGTTAGGTGATTTTACCCAACTGAAGGCTAATGTAAGTGGTCTGAGTACATGTAAGGTAGGCTAGGGTAAGCTATAATGTTTGGTAGATGAGGTGCATTAAATATGTTTTCAACTTATAATGGTTTATGGGGATCTAACCCCCATCATAAGTTGAGAAGATCTGTAAATGTTAGAAAAATATTGGTGAATATTTCCCTAATCCCTGAGTGAAGAACTATTCTTTTGAGCATGACTCCAAAGTTACAAACTACAAAGGAAAAGACTGATGGGTTAAACAATCATGACAGTGACACCTAACTGTCCAATTTCAGCCTCCTTTTTGCATAGAGTGATCACTGGGAAGCAGTTGTCCATCCAGCTACATTTTCCAACATGCTTGCATCAAGCTGAGGTCACGTGGACTATGTGTCTGTGAAGGGGTTACTTCTGGGCCAAGGTGACCATGGAGCTCTACATTCTCTACACCTGTTTGCCAACTGTATGCCTAGGCATCACACCTTAGCACATTTTGTGGAGCTTCAAAATGAAAAGACTCGGGCCTCACTGCCTTCAAGAAAGCTGCCTACTGACCAAGAAATTGTGGCACATCCATAAAATGGAATCTGATTCACTAATAAAATAGAATGAATATTTGTTATTATTTGTATCAATAGATCATTCCAAATGTCCATCAACAGGTGAATGAAAAACAAATTGTGGTATTTTTATAGCTAAACAATCATGAGTCTTTTGTGTAGAAATTCCTGTTTTAAATGAAAGATTAAGACAATGTTTAGAGAAATAGGAAAAAAAACCAAATAAATATTATTTTGAATATTAAAAAAAAAGATGAAGACAGAACCAAAAGCACTCCCCACTCTATTTACTTCAAGTGATTTCTCTCTGAAATATGCTACAGTTGTTTTATAGATATAGATCAGTTGCTTAGACCATAGGAAGGAGGCCAAAGTGAAGGTGTGTGTTCTTTGTGGTCCGTTTAGCTTTGATCTCATGTTGCTCATCTTGCAAATGGAGATAATAAACCTGTAGGGTTTATGTGAGTCCAGAAATAAATGCTTATGACGTAACTAGCATGTAGTAGACAATAAATAAAGGCAGATAAAATGATCATCATCATCATTATTAGTGTTGTCATAACACTTACTATCCAGTTGAGTCAAAAAATACTAACAAAATGAGTAAAAATGAGTTTGGGGTGAGCCTTAATCTTTTTCTTAGATCTGTTTCAACTTGATTATCTTGGAGGTTCACTGTGTTTTACACTGGGGATCGGGAAGCAACCATCTCCATTCAAGGGTGCTGCCCTGTTTCATAATGGATTAATTCATACCTAGAGCTCAGAAAGGAAGGACAAGTTGGGTGGGGTGTATACATCCTCCTCCTCCTACTCTTGGACAGAGGCACTCCTGGTTTTCCGGCCTTTGGATTTGGACTGGGACTTAACACCATCAGCAGCCCTGGTTCTCAGACCTTTAGGCTGGGACTGCATTATACTCCTGGCTTTCCTGGTTCTCCAGCTTGCAGATGGCAGGTCATGGAACTTCTCAGCTTTCATAACTTCAAGAATCAATTCTTATAATAAATCTCTATATATCGATATCAATATATCCCATTGGTTCTATTCCTCTGGAGAACCCTAATACAATCACAGCTCTCAGCATAGAGGTGTCATAGGTTTCTTTAATTATGCATGTCACCAAGAGATACATACACATTTAGGTCCAAATGGTGAGCTTCTTTTGTTGCCAGCTTCCTCACACAGAAAAGAGCGTTCTCTGGAGCCAGAAGGTGTAGCCCAGAGAAGAAGCACTGCACCTTTTCATGCAGCTTACTGGGAGTAGCTGTTGTTCCTATTGGCCCCCACTAAGTGTACCCAACTGGTTTACCTCTTTGACTCAACCTCATCCATTATTTATGCATTCGAAAATCCAAACCAACACAATATCATAACAAGTACTTGATTTTTTTTTTTGTTCTAGAAATTTCTACCAATTCAGCCAATCCTATACTGATCATCTAAAAGGAGTTTCAGCTCACAGTTAACAAAAAGTGAGGAAGTCAGATCCAGGAGGAATTTTTCAGGATTCCTACTGACTCAGCATTCTCTACTTCCCCATTCCTACCTGGCTGTGTCTTACTTATCCCTGAGCCCTTAGTTTTGATATCTCTTCCTCCTGTAAGATTTCCCTGACCACCCACCCTTGGTCTTGTTAGGTTTCCCCACAAGTGTTGCTAAATACCTTTACTTTCCTGTGACATTCTCCATGCTAATACTTTGTTTTTTGCCTGTGCTCTGAGCTCCCTGAAGGCAGAACATGTGTTTGTTAAGGCCCTCACTGTATCCCCTCACTGTATCCACAGATCCTGGCATATGGTAGCTACACAATAAATATAGCTGAAAAAATAAATACAACAAATTGTGGCAAGAATGGAGATTACATTAAAAGTTTATCTCCCCTTTTCCCCTTTATCCCCAAGAGACCCCATCCTCCAGAATTCAAAGAAGAAAGTTGAACCCTTCTCACATTAAGCCTATCTTAAAAGCTGCTTTTAGAAACTCCAGTGCACACTCACACACCATTATATGTTATTTCAGGCTGGTGTAATAATAAAACTGTCAATCCTATGAATAAGAACTGTTTCTTTACTTGGATTCTTGCTCATGTTCGTGTATATTTATGTATTACTAGAAAAGCAGCATTCTTAAGATTTCTTAGATGGTTTGATAAGATATGACTCTACTTTTCCCAGCTTTTCTTATTATAAGAATCTTTAACAAGCTCTTTAAACAGTTCGCACATGCTACCTTACATTTTTATGTGATGTATAGTGGAATAATTTTTTAAAAGGATTTTTAAAAATATGTTTAAATAATGAAACTATTTCTGCTTGTTCTGAGGAGGAATCATTATCAATGATTACTCTTTATAGGGCAGAATTTTTTAATCATATATCTTTAATTTAAAATGCCTCTTTCTTTAGTGGTGTCAACTAGGAGAGCATTTTTGTTGTTAGCAAAAAAAAAAAAAATATTTCTGATGTTTACTCATCTAACAATTTAATGCCTAAATTCATATGACCTGAATTAAAACAGTTTAAAATCTGAAAACATTTTAAATCATTAAGTGAAGATGTTTTGCTCTACAAAGGGCAAAAGTCTTGTGTATGAGGCCATAGGGAGAGCCAGCTGTCCTGGTGACCAGTGGCTGCTTTATTGATCTTAGCTAGAAAAGTGGGCAAAAGGTAACACTTCTCCTGGCCATTACAGGCTGTTTGTGAACAGAGAGCTTGAGGGAGGAAGTAGCAACAGAGTGATCTCTATCTCCTCAGAAAAATGAAAAATGATATGGGTTAAAAATGGAGACAAAGAAGAAAGAATATATGGAATTTCAGACAGCTGACTTAATCTGGGTCCTCCCCCACCCCTCCATCTCCTCCACCATCTTCTCCAGGTTCTTCTCCCTCTAGCCATTGTTGACCATGGTGAGCTTCTGTTTTGGAAGTCCAGTGGGACAGCAGAGCACGATGGTGAGTTCTTTTCCTACCCCTTGTCTTGTAGCATCTGAATGCCCCAGAGCACAGAATTCCAGTGGGCCCACAATGTGCAGGAGTTTGATGAGGCACATCATGAGGACAAGGTAAGTGTTATGTTTACAACTAAGTGGGGGCACTGACAGCCCCAGAGGCCAAGCTATCTGTTGAAACCAGAAAGAAGGCAGTGGTGTTCTAAGGCCCAACCAACCAAGGAATCCTACCATATCCTTTCTTATTCCTGGTATTTCCCTGTAGTAGCCAGCCTCTCACACTGAGAATGGTGACAAAAGGAAAGGGAAAAACAGAGTCCCCTACAGATCTTCCTTCCTGTCCTTTCCTTCTCATCAACAGGCCAGAGGCAGAGTGTAGGTAAAATGTGCACATACCAAGAAATAAAAATAACTGAGTTTGTCTTGTGCAGCATTTCCACTCTTCTGGTAAGAATGAAATACAAATGCACGCATGAGGTATGGATTATGAATTGTGTAATTTTGGTGATTTAGTGTAGGAGTTAAATGCTCTTGTATTTGCTTCTAAAACTCTCATTGCCCAATAGTAAAATTCATGCTAGTAATTATAATTATCAATTTTTCCTTACTTTAAAACAACATTAACTAGCAAATAAAAACAATACAAGTTGAGAGAGATGGGGGGGAAGTAGTTTTAATGGCAGTTTTTCCTATTTTTTGAAGGAGTCCTGTATTTTCATTTTGCATTGAGCCCTGCAAATCATGAACCTGGCCCTACTTGAAAGAAAAGGAGAATGAGAAGTCAGAGCTTAACCGTGGTAGTCCAGAAAGGTCAGAGCTTGCCTGTTGTGTCATTTCAGGGTCTGTAGCCATCACTCTCCTGTATCCTTCACTTATAGCCTTGATGTCTCAACAGCTCCTGAGCTCCTTATCTCTTGGCATAGAGAAGCTATGCTTACTTTGATGCTGGAACATTCCCTTTGTTCCTGGTTTCAGTAGTAATTTAGCAACTTCCAAAGGGACATAGAGATATCTGGACATTTTGCATCCATCCATCCATTCATTGTGATATGCCAAGCACTTTTTTTTAAGATTTATCTCTTTATTTGAGAAAGAGAGCGCATGTACACATATGCATGCATGCATGAGCAGAGGGAGGGGCAGAGGGAGAGGGAAAGAAGCAAACTCTGCAGAGCCCGACACTGGGCTCCATCCCATGACCTGAGACCACCACCTCAAGATGAAGACCTGAGACAAAATCAGGAGCTAGAGGCTCAACTGAGGTATGGATTATGAATTGTGTAATTTTGGTGATTTAGTGTAGGAGTTAAATGCTCTTATATTTGCTTCTAGAACTCTCATTGCCCAATAGTAAAATTCATGGGCTACACAGGCGCCCTGCCCAGCACTCTTCTAATGAACTGCTATAGACTGAATTGTGTCCTCTCAGAATTCATACGTTGAAGCCCTAATTCCCAGTGTGATGATATTTGGAGGTGGGGCTATTAGGAGGTAATTGGACAAGGTCATTAGGATGTGATCCTCAGGGAGCTCACTTTCTCTACCTCTCTGTCTCTGTCTCCCCACCTCTCTCCTTTCCTGTCCTTTTACAAGCTCGCTCTCTCTTTGCCACATGAGGATACAGCAAGAAGCCAGGAAGAGAGAATCACCAGAACCCACCCATGCTGGCACACTGATCTCAGACTTCCTAGCCTCCAGAATTGTGAAAAAGAAATTTCTGTTGTTTAAGCCACCCAGTCAATGGCATTTTGTTATAGCAGCCCAGGCTGACCAAGCCATGAACAAATGTGGCTCCTGTCTTTGCGGGAGAAATGGACATCAACAAAATGAACATAAAATTAAATACAAAATAAAATTAGAAAATGCTATAAGGAAAAACAACAGAGTGCCAAGGAAAAATATAAGCGTGACCTGATTTAGACTGGGGTATCATGAAAAGGTGGTGATGATGTACAGAACGGTGCTCCAGGAAGAGGGAATGTGTGTTAAAGTGGGAAGCATTTTGTGTGGAGCAAATGGACAGAAGGCCTGTGGAAACAGCAGGGGAGGACTGTGGTGGCATCTTCTTGTGCTTTTGTTTCTTAACTGCTGTTTCATTTTATACCTTCTCTATAGCTGTAATTATGTGTGGTAGAGCAGGTCTTAGTAAATGAAGTACAGAGTAACCGTAATTTCTGGACTCAATACCAAAGCACAAAATCAATGAAGTGCAAATGTCCATAGGACTTTGACACTTTGTGTTTGATTTGCGCCAAGTCACTTCTCTCTTTGTATATGAGTTATTACATCTTAGCATGACAGGAGCACCTTTAAAATGTGGGGCAGTGCAGACAAAGTCCCTGACTCAGGCCTCACAGAGAATGGAAGCTCAAGCAATAGCCAGTGTTAATAGATAGCCAATAGTAATATTATGAGGAGGTCAGGACTGAATGTTCGAAACCTAAACTGTCTTTTAACAGCCTGGGACCCATAGTTATGTGCTTATGAGTTATACCACATAACTTGGTTTATACTGAGTTTATGTGATACCAAA
Organism: Halichoerus grypus; assembly: GCF_964656455.1. Classification (NCBI taxonomy): domain Eukaryota; kingdom Metazoa; phylum Chordata; class Mammalia; order Carnivora; family Phocidae; genus Halichoerus; species Halichoerus grypus. Next base: position 12,000,464 of record NC_135723.1, on the reverse strand, counting down.
CACTGTGCATTTGGTATCAGGATAAGCCACATATCCTCAGGGCTTGATCTGTCAAATGCAAGACCAAGGCCTTCAGTCTTGTTAACTAAACCTTGAATAATCCATTTAGCTAGTTATTTAACAAATATTGAATACTCACCATGTGCTGGGTATCGTTCTAGGTACTGGGGTAGAACATTATGTTATCATTCTGAAAGTAATGCCTGACTTCCTGCTCAGTCTTGGAAACCACAACACCAGCTTTCATTATAAACAAGGGTTACACGTGAAGACCAAGAGTTGAACCAAATTTTATACCCATTGTTTTGATATATTTTCTGTAGATGTCTGGAATGTTTTTCTCCCATGTACCAGCCTGGCAAACTCCTCCTCCTTCAAGGGTAATTTTGAGTTTTCATTTGTTCAGCTCAGACTATCTCGATGCCCCTAGATAAAGCACCTCTTCTTTAATCATATCAAATTATCCACTCTTCCATTATAGAACGTGTCACATTGTATTTTGTAGTTTAAAAGTCACTTAAGAGCCATACACTCGGTGTCCCCCACGCAGGAAGTGTTTGGTGAATTAAGAGTTAATAGAAAAGTAACAGTTTAACGAATGAGTTTGCTTAGTGTTGAGATGTGTACCTTAGACTCTCAAGTAAATTTTAAATACTTGAACATATGTAATCAAACAAGTTGTCTGTGAGCCTATTGCACTTGTACTCAATGGGCTACACCCAGCATTTCAGTATGAAAAAAGTAGTGGAAACAAAAGGGATCATATAGAGACTGGCAAAAATCACTCTGAATTCATGGAGGTTAAGTTGGATCTACTGAAACAAAATTTTGAAAAGAACCCAGCAGGTTGTTTTACAAACAAAGCTGAAAATGCCTAGAAATAAAACTTTAGACTGTAAGCAATATATTGAATCATTTAAGGAAGATTTGCAAATGAAAGCCTTTGACCAATTTCAACCTGCAGAAGAGTTTTACTTTCCATGTTTAAAAGAATGAATTGCACTTGCATCTCCTTAGGTGGGGCCTGTATTCCTGTGTTTGGCCACCATCTCTACTATTCCCTATTGCCTTAAGCTCTGCATTTATGTTCCTGTCTGAAAAGCATTCACATTTGGGTCTGGTGCCTTTCAAGTTCCTCTAGGGCAAAAAAAACTGTCCCATTTCAGAGAGCTCAGCTTAGCCTAAAACTGTTAGGATAATGCTATAGCTAATTAGGATGAGGAAAATTTTGTGACTTGGTATAGATCAGGATTTGGAAAGAGAGGACATAGGACACAAACACATATCCCTTCCCTATAATGAAACAGAAAACAGAAAAAAATCTAGATGTTAACAACTATAATTCTTTGAACTCCTAAAATCTTAAGAAAATCATAAGGCTTTTTAATCAATATTTTGTAATAGCACTGACTATTGCTAAATGAAATAATCTCTTAAATCTGTTAAAAAACAAAAATTCACTACAAAAATGAGTAAATGTTAAATATCTTACTGGCTTTATTCAATGATTCATGAATCGGGCAGCATCTAATCTGGCAGATAGCAAAGATTGCTGAGGAGCTATACAAAAAGAAAGACTTATAGGCAGAAGGGAGCTGGAACAAGGAAATTATACTAGACTAAAAGCAGGTTGGTTATTACAAGGTTACTTTCTTTTCAGGGATGGAAAGGGGCTCTGAGGCAGAATATCTAACTGGTGATGACTAGATGATTCCTGATTGACTGGTTTAAAACTCCATTTCTGGGAGAGCCAAAACTGTAATTAAGTCTTGGTTTGGTGATGTGGGGCCTACCATAAGAGACTTCATTTGGGGGCCTGTTTTGTTTTTAACAATATGGTTATGCTTTGCTAGTTAAAGAAAGGGTGCTAACTAGGTGGAGTGAGAGGCCACATTTGCCAGGATTGAAGCTCGCTCTGGGTTGGATGTCACCTGTGAGTGGCACCTAATGCAGACCAGCAAGGCACACCCACCAGCTCAGTGAATGGGTGTTCAGCTTAACAATAACCCACAACCCTCGGACCAACTTCAGTGAATGGATGTTCAAAAAGGAGCCTCTGCAGCAGCCCACTGTCTGAACCACACAGTGCGGATCTGGTATCTGTGTTGTGGTCTTCCTTTCTCTTGCTGTCTCACCTGCCCAGTAGGAGTCTCTGCTCCCAATTTGCCTTCTTGGGGATACAACGCCATTGAATCTGTAGGCATGGAGCTACTCATGGTCAAGCAGCCCCTGAACCCTAGGTCCCCTCCCTCCTTCTTTCCCCCCTTTTGGCTCAGGCTTTGCTTTGGTGACCCATGTTACCCTGCTGATTCCTGATCTTGGCCTATGCTCCATTTTTAGCCTCGCTCTTCCCAGATGGGCATCCTGCTAACTGTCATATATTATCAGCTTCTGGTTGGTCTTAGATTTTTACTTTTATGCGCTGGGAAATAGGTTCTACCTAGTTCCTCTGTTCCTAACTGCACTGAAGTTCCATGATAGAAGAACCTCTCCAAAGATTGATACTGGAGTACTTCAGAAATGGTACTCAAATACTTAAGGAATGATACCAGAATATTTTAGAAATAATGCTGGAATACTTCAGAAACATCAGGGTACCATTGGGATTATAAAACATTCAAAGACAGAATAGAAACAGGATGATTGGGTGTTATACACAAACAATGAATCATGGAACACTACATCAAAAACTAATAATGTAATGTGTGGTGATTAACATAACATAAAAAAAAAAAAAAAGAAACAGGATGATTTATCCAGGGGAGGATCACTTTTGTGCATTTTCCCGGGTATAACTACTTGATGGTAGCGTCTACAAGGCGGGGCCATGATGTACGCCTAACTCACTGCACCTGGAGCATTCAGTTCTTACACATGTAGACATTCATAGAGTTGAACCTCACTGATTCAAATTGAGTATACAGAACTTATTCACTGATCGGTATCAACTAGTGGGCCTTCTACCCCTGAGGCAGTACAAAGGGCAATGCTTTCATATGGGAGCAGGAGAAATTCAGATGGGGCGATGAGTACAAATAATTAAATGGTCATGACTCTACCATGTAATTATATTTCCTTGAACATGATCCTGGGTATTATGCTGAAGGCCTAAAATTAATCGAGAAGAGTTAACTCCAGAAAACCTAAATTCAATATCATGCAAGAAAAGTTGGACATAATAATAATAGCCACACTTTTTATTTTTTTTTTTTTTATTTTTTTTTTTTAAGATTTTATTTATTTGCGAGAGAGACAATGAGCGACAGAGAGCATGAGAGGGAGGAGGGTCAGAGGGAGAAGCAGACTCCCTGCTGAGCAGGGAGCCTGATGTGGGACTCGATCCCGGGACTCCAGGATCATGACCTGAGCCGAAGGCAGTCGCTTAATCAACTGAGCCACCCAGGCGCCCACACACTTTTTTTTTTAATTGAGCACCCACTAAAAGTTAGGAACCATATTTGACATTTTATTCCTATATTACATTTTCAGACTTCACCAAAGTGCGGTGAAATAGAGATTATTATGACCATTTTATGGGAGAGGAAACATCCACTTCATAGAGGAGCAGAGATTCACACCCATGTCTCTCTAGTATGATTCCATATGCTTCTAGCTTTACCAGGTTGCCCCAATTAGATTTGCAATTCAAAAGCGGTGGCACTGGGAGTCAGGGAAGGAAAGCGTCCATCTGATTGTGATCCAAACACCGGAAAGGCAAGAAAGATAAAAATGAAGAGGAAGAAGGAAGGTAGAATAGAGGGCAAGATAGGCATTTGGGAACAGCTTTCACAAAAATAGAAGAGCAATTAAACTGATGTCTTCCAAAATGGTCTGGACTCACACACCTACAGCCCTGGCCGCTCTGTTTTATCTCATTAAATGCCTGGTTATGGATGGGCAGGTTTGCCATCTGTTTAAATAATAATTTTCTGTTCTCCATGAACTGAGCTGCAGTGTCGAGGACAATTAAAGCGTCACTGCCATCTCTCTCAGCGGGAACTCTGATATTGCAGGCCCCCATGCCACCACCACCCTGACGTCCGCTTCCGGCTACACTCGCACCGCTTTCCCACCTAACCTGCCCACCAGAGCTAAGCTTTCCTGGCCAAGACGCAGGCTGTCCAAGTATGAACACCCACTCAGAAAAGAACAGAAGACAGCATAGGAATCGTTCCAGCGCCCTTCTTCTTGGCAACCCCCGAGTGATGGATGTGACTTCCTGAGAAGTTGAATGATAAGCTGTTTTCAAAAATTCCGTTGAAAATTGGTGGGCAATGATGGGGTTTGTTTGAAAAGTGACACGCTTGGAACTAGAACTGGGAAAGAAGGCAAGGGGCTGCCCTTCTGACAAAGGAAAGAGATCCAGGTTATAAATTCTTTGGGGACACCTTCAGAGAGGGACTAGAGCCGTGGCGGCATATGGAGGGGATGAGTAGGGGGTATTTTAAGTCAGGAAAGCATCAAACAGTGATAAGAAAAATAAAGGCTAATTTTTATTGGGCAATAACTGTGAACTGTGAACTGTGCGAAGTACTTTATTAATTAATCAATGCATCTAATCCTTATAACAACCCCAGGATATAAGTATTGTGATTATGAGTATTTCTGTTTTACAGATGAGGGAACTGACTTTCACTGACCTAGCTGATGTGTAGCTGAGGTGGAACTTTAATTCGAGCAGTTTGTCTCCAGGTTCTGTTTCTACTGGGACACCAGTAATTTATTGTCCAGATTAGAACACTTTTTGAAGTGAAATATGTTGTTCTTTGTAATTAAGCCAGTAAAACAAGCAAAAGTTGGGGCTGCCCAGAGCAAACTGCCCCGGGTAGTATAGTCAGCCTGCTCATGCTGCTCCCCTAGTAAGTCGAATCAGAGGATGAGCATATATGACAATGTCTCAGAAAAGTTTCTATTGACTGTTTCCTGGTACATTGCAGCAGTCTCAATTGTGCTTTAGTAAATAATTCTTCTCGAGGATCCAGACCCCTAATGCTGCTTGCCCCATCCCAGGACCTTTCTCAAAAAATACATCAAGATCCATTCAACTCTAGAAACAGGCAAACAAGCTTTGACAACACCATGAAAGGAAAGAATGGGTCCTGGCCCATTTACATGTCTTCTGAGAATTGGCACCTCAAACCCCATAGATTACTGTGTGTGTGTGTGTGGATGCATATAATATGTGCATGTATGCACATCTATATATGTATGCATATGTGTGTATATATATTTTTTATATTTGAAGTGTCCTTTTCATAAAATTTGCCATGTTGATGTTTCTTTTTTTTTTTTTTAAAGATTTTATTTATTTATTTGAGAGAGAGAGAATGAGAGACAGAGAGCATGAGAGGGAGGAGGGTCAGAGGGAGAAGCAGACTCCCTGCTGAGCAGGGAGCCCGATGCGGGACTCGATCCCGGGACTCCAGGATCATGACCTGAGCCGAAGGCAGTCGCCCAACCAACTGAGCCACCCAGGCGCCCCATGTTGATGTTTCTTATTTTCCACTACATTTCAAATATGGGTTTGGGTTGTTCAGAAATATTTCAACAAATTGTCTAATGTTGATGCTTGTCACTTGTTTAGGGTTAAAACCGAGTTTGGATTAGGCACAGACTTTCTTCCTTCCACTATGACTCTGTACCTAGTACGTTCTACCAAAGATCTCTGTGGTCTACGTAAGAAACCTCAGTATCTCAGAGTGAGCATTTACTAATCCTTAATCACAAGAAACTCATTGTGAATGAGGTCCAATGGAAGGAGAAAAAAGTATAACAGTATCATAAGCACAAACCTTATTACAATTTGTATCAAGATGTTTTAAGCTTTCTTTTTTGCTGAAATTCTTTTTTAAAAAATCTAAGTTCACTTACATTCTGATAAGTCTGTCCTTGCCCATGGGGTACTGATGTTCAGTCAGTTCATTTTGAAATTCTTCTGGCCTGATGCAACTACTGGCTTGGATTTTTTCCTTCTCTTTGGAGTGCCGTCATCATATTGTCAGTGATTTCTTTCCATCATTAGATCCACTGTCAGTAAAGTGTAGTTGACGCAAAAGCCACACAAAAGACAAGAAATGAAGAACTCAAAATAAATTTATCTTAATATTTGTTTTCCAGCAATACAATACAAGCTATTGCATCAATAGAATGGTCTTTCCATTGCATAGATGCCAGGCAGTACATGAACTCATGACCAAGGACAATCATGATACCCTAATATCTGGCATTCCCGTGACCCTTCAAAGTGTCCTACCATAGAGCTTCTCATGTGAATGGTGGAGTCCTCACAAGCTAAGAGGAATTCATTGTGAGAACTTCAAATTGCAAGAATTGTTTGTAAGATGGTTGCAAAGACTGTAGCTTTTATGGATTAAATTGTGTCCCCTCAGAAGATATGTGGAAGTCCTATCCCTCGGTACCTCAAAATGTGACTCTATTTATAAATGGGTTCATTGCCAATATCATGAGTTCAGATGAGGTCATTAGGGTGGGTGCTAATCCAATGTGACTGGTGTCTTTATAAGAAGGGGACATTCACACACAGACATGCGCAGAGGGAAGATGATGCAGGCACACAGGGACACGATGGATAAGTGATGACTGAGGCAGAGATGGCAGGGACGCTGCCATAGCTAAGGAGCCCCTGGGGCTACCCGAAACTGGAAGAGTCAAGGAAGGCCCCTCCCCTGGTGGTTCAGAGAGAGCATGACCCTGTCAATACCTTGATTTGAGATGTCTGGACTCGAGACCTGTGAGACAATAAATGTCTGTTGTTTTAAGTCCCTCAGTTTGTGGTATTTTGTTATGATAGTCCTAGGAAACGAATACAATAGCTAACTAATATTTCAGTTCATAAATTTTGATTATAATACATGCTTTATTATGATGAACAACCTCTGCTGAATCATTAATTACCATCCTGTTTCAAGTAGTCTTACCTCAAGTAACCTAGAGACAAATAACTGACTATTAATTCTATTATGTGATGCCATTATGATCTACATCAGCACCTCGAAGACATTCTAGGAGATGGCATAAGGTGACAATCATGAGAGTTCTGAAGGGGGAGGGAAGTTTCAAACAAAATATCTGTTTTGCTTGTCTGATGTTACGTCAGAAAGTTGATTCTAAGAAGGCAAAATCTGAGAAGAAAATTTTTTCTATTTTTTAGCAGCCATTAGAAGAAATTTCTCAAGAAAAAAACTCCCACAAAATGTGGGCCTTCATGAGCTATCTCATTGTGATACTAAATAGGGCAGTTTACTCAAAGCCCTAAATAATAATAATAATAAAATATGAAGAAGAAGAAGAAGACTTAATTGCTCCAGCATATTTTGCTTCTCTCCCATCCTAGCACACCTGTTCTTATCTACCATGTTTTATTGCATAGAAAAAATTTTAAGCAATCCTTTGCAGGACAGAATATAAAACAAAAGCTACATGTCCCTATGTTATTGTCTTTCACAATTGTGATTGCAAGCTCAACCATGAAATTATATGATCCTTACATAGCAGAATCCAAGCCATGTCAGGTAGGTTTAGTCAGCAAACCCTAGTTGTGTATTTCACAAAGGAAGGAGGGCCAGGGATGTTTAGCAGATGAAAGGCAGCCTCAGACACTTGATTATCTCAGACCTGTCAATGATTCAAAATATAAGGCTCTACCTATGATCAACAGGGACCACTTTAACCTTTGGTTCTTGCACACATTGAAACCCATTTTAAAAATTCCCATTTATAATGTAAAATGAAAAATCAGCAAAGATACTGTGGGAGTGTGATTCAAGGGTGGTGTGTGGGAGGCTGCCCATTATCAAGAAAATCCTATTTGACATAAACGTATTTCATTTACCTCTGTGTTGGTATCACTCTACACAGGCCATAGCAATATATTAAGTGGTGTCTTGGCCTGGGTTTTCCTTTGCTGAGACTAGACAGGGCTTGTGTGCAGGTAGTTGGTTTTTAGGGAAGTGATCCCAGGAATCAGGAGCGAGACACAGGGAAGAGTAAAATAAGGAGGAAAGGAAAACCAGTACAAGAGACTGTTCTCAGATTGGCTACCACTGAGGTCAACAAGGGCTTGAACCTGCCAGGACTTTCTGAGGTGGCTGTTGAGATGTGGCTCAGCACTCTCTGTTCAGGAGAGGGGCGGGCAGGGCACTGATCCTTCGCTTGCTCCTTCCCACTTACCAGGGTCGTCCTGTGTGTCATTAGCTCTCTTTCAATCCCAGGCTGTGTATGTGTGAGTGCCAGAGAGATTCCCCCAGAACTCCCACCTCACAGCATCCGAGCAGTTCCAGGGAGAAAGCTAGAAGTCTGAGGTCCATCTGAGATGGGTTTCTGGCATGTTGTGTCTGTGTCAGGGCAGTGGTAAGTGCGAGGGATGAGCCTTGAAGACAGGAGGCCCTGGAGTACCTCAGGGGCCAGCGTTGGCCATACTTTGTACTGCCCTAACCCACTTGTGCTCTCCATTAAGCCTAAACCATTATCAAGGCTTCTAGGTGGCAGCCAGCCACATTCTGCAAAAAAACCTTAGGTCAGGAAGGTTAATGCACCAAGCTATATCTAATCAGCTACTAATCATGAAACTTGAATTAATGATCACTGTCTCCCCACACTACTGGTCATTCTAGGTTTCCCTCATTCCTGCCCAACAGCAGTTGATCTTGGTTGCCTTTCAGGTGGGGAGACACAGACCATCATCCCTAAAAGTTTCAGTCCCTTGCCAGGTGCCGAGCCTGCCCAAGGTTGCTATGATTGTCCAATTACAATTATTGATAGGCCTGGAAGCAGTGAGAGGCATTGAGACAAACCCCCTAAGTTCTAGATGTGATGCTTTGTGCCTTCACAGTGTCATAGCAGCTCTTGCTGTTTGTGGGAATAAGGGTCACTTGCCCCTCCAGTATGGCAATTCCTTTTTTGGTCTGCTGCTTTGTTGGCTTGATGAACCCCAAATAACCAGGCAGCCATCATAGCCTTAGTTGAGTGGACCCTTTACTGTGTCCCCAGGTGGAAATATTCCTTCCTGACTCCACAGAACCTAAAGTAGCAGAGATGGGGGTATACATTCCACAGGTGGGACACAGGAGCCACGGTGAGCAACCAATCCTACTTCTACCCCTTGAGTCCAGGTTGTTTATTGGAGGAACACAGGTCTCTTGGGGAAAGATTGTGGCTATATTTATTGTGTGTACTTTTCATGTCATGGCAGGGGCCTTTCTCAAGGGAACCGAACTTTCCTTTAACCCAGGGACTCTGGATCTGTGAACTGCCTTAGATCCAAAAACTGGGCAGGAGATTCTGCATTTTCATTGCAGTGCACATTCAGCCTTCTCCCCTTTAAATCTCATATTTTTCCCCCATGATACCAGTCAGCTCCTCATCTGTCTTATCACTCAGAAAACCATGGCTCAAGAATTACTACCATTATGCAGGTGAATTTCTTGGTGCCCACAATGATGATTATGCCCATCTTACCTCTTTTGGTTGTGTGCCACCAGCAGGCCTCTGCCTTTCCAGAATCCTGACCTCTCTATTGAAACTAAGTACACAGCATCACCTACCATTAACTCTGGCCTACAAAGAGCCACCACTGAGCTTATGAAAGAACCTGAGAGTGGCTTCTCTGTCTCACATAATAACTGTATTCTAATATTTCCCTATCCTTGAGACTTCAATAATCTATAAGACAGTTCCACCATTTTCTACTTCATTTTCTCTAAGCCATCAATATGTCCAGACTTGAAGAACCATTCCATCTCTATATTAGAAGCAACTCCAGGTGTCCTTGCTGGGACACTAAACCCCACGTCACAGGAGAGCATGCCCATGTCATGATGTCTTCCTTATAAAATATTATAGTTGACCCTTTCCTATTCTAATACCTGGAAGACCCATTCCCATATATGTTTCCCTGGTTCCCACTGTTAAATATTAGTTGAATCTTGCAATTCTCTGGGTGTCTGCAAATCTCTCCCAGAGAAGGAACTGTATTTCTCAGCCAGGCCTGTGCTACCACCTATAAGAACCAAAGAGAAGAATCAAGAGATCTCGAGGAGGACAAGCAACTGGCCCAGGTGAGTCTTCTCAGGGTCTCTGGGCAAGAGAAAGCTGCTGTTTTCTAGGAAGAAAAAGCTGCTTCTGTTGGCCTAGAATCTGGAAGTTCAGTTTGGTCAGGCTCGTCCATGCAAGTGTCCCCATCTTAGGTCTTAGGGTCCCACTCTTTCCCTCTCAGGGCTCCTAAGTCCTGATTTTGCATAGGTGACCGATTGAGAAAATATATTGTCTCCTTTTTGTTCTACTATTCTTATAATTAAATCCTCAGCTTGATTTTCCACAGACTCTGCCTTGGTAAAATTTTCTTTATAAAATAAAACCAGCCAACTCCACAATCTTATGATGATCTTTGCTCTAGTACCATTCAAGTGCCAGAGGCCAAGTCTTCAACTATTAACTGTACCATCTTCCCTCTACCAGTTCCTGAGAATCTTAGGAATTGTGATGCTTACTATAGGCCAGGAATATCCCCAGGATGTGTATGTCAGTAACATAGCCTTTATCACCATCTAACTGGGAAGGATCTCAATCCAAACCCCATTTTTTCCACTTGCAAAACTTGAGTTTTCTTGTCTGAGTTGCCCCCAGAAGGACCCCAGAAAACAGAGCTGGAGCCAGGAATTGTATATAGGTAGTTTATTTTAGGAAGTGATTCTAGGGCGAAGGAATGGGGACTGTGGATGGTGAACTAAGGAAGGTATTCAAACCAATGTAGAAGAGAACTCTCCTGTTTGTTACCCTGAGGGCAACCTTCCCTCAGGACCCTCAGAGAAGCCTTGCAGCATTTGCCTGAGACTCGCCCACCTGAATGGTAGAAGAAGATAGCATTACCCACACCTTTGACCAAGTGGTCAAGAGCACTGACTACCTTATATCCCCAGGCTGCTGATGTGTGGGTGCTGGACAGTTTCCCACAAGCAACTGTGCTTTCTTCAAAAAGTTCCAGGGCAAAAAGCCAGAGTTGTGTGGTGCAGTGGGACTGAGTCCTATCAGCTGGCTTCCATAGCAAGGGTTGATGGAAAGGTTGGCTGAAAGGATGTGAAACAGGGCACAACAGGTGGTGAACCTGCTTTTAAGAGTTAGGTAAGAATCTCTGGGCCAGGAACCAAAAAAAGGGGGAAAAAATTGAAGAAATTTCAACAGATATTTTATACAGTAGGTTTTGGTTTTATTTATATATATTACCCATGACTAAAACTAAATTTTGCTGTCTTTTGCTGAAACAAAACTCACATACTATTCCCCAATAAATGTTTTGCTAGAAATAACTGAACCAGAATTTAAATGAAGTATCATGAATTCTCTGCAAACTGACTCTATCAGTAATCAAATTAAAAGACAACCATACTTCCTGATGGTACCAAATTAGAAAAAGATGACAAAAATCCTAGGTTTACTTTGTTTGTAATGTTTGATCAGGGAAACAGTATCAGCCTTTTTTATTATATGAAATAATACTGATTTCTCTCCCTAGTCAGGGTCCATTCTCTCCTTTCCAGGCCTGAGGGTGGCCATCTGCTTCTTCCATGCCTGTGTCTAGCATTTCACACAATCTAGCATAAATTCTCTGGATTCCAGAACCGTGAAGGTGATAACTTTGCACAGTGCCAAAGGGAATTACATATTTGCAAATGCAGAAAGAATTTTATACTGTGAACTTTTGGGGGATTATTACATCATGTTATTAAATGAATTAATGTATGCAAAGCATTTAGAACAGTGCCAAGCACATAATAAGAGCTCAGTAAATGTTAGCTTTATCATGATTGTGATCATGATCAGCATCCTTCCATGGAAGCAGCCAAATCTGACAGAATAAGCACTAGTTTGGGGGTCAGAAGACTTAGTCTGTAATCCTGATTTTATCATTTATCAGTCTGTGGCTTTGGTAGAGCCATTTAACCTCTCTGAGACTCACTGTTTTTATCTCTAGAAAAAGGATAATAAATTCCATTTCACGGCGTTGTTATGAGAGTGAAATAAGGTAAGTGACTTATGGAACTCCAACTGCTATCACAGGGTGGGGATTGACAACAATTGTGGATTCTGACCAGGTTCCCTGTCACTGTTGATGCTGGTGGCTAAGAGTGGGGGCCTGGACTCTGCGAAACTCCACGTCACTCTGTTTGTCTCACCCTCTGACTCTTGATTTCATGTGTACTATATACTTCTTTGAATTCCATTTACCTACTTGGTTCCTCAACCTCTCCAGACAAAACAAGTATCCATGTCTTTATTTACAGAATTCCTCCTTCCCATTGAAGCAATGTGAGATTTAATTTTAAATAATCCAACCAAGTGAAGGAATTATAACCTGTTTCTTTTCTTACATCTTTAGTCTTTTTTTGCACTTTCCATATTTTCTAGAATGAGAATACAATTATTTATACTCAGAAACAATATTTAATAAAAAGGAAATTCAAAGGCCAACATGCATTTCATTCACATATGTGAATTTCGAACCAGAAATTTAGAGTAACATCTAAATCTCTGCAGATGAGACACTGTATTACTTTTGAATGGTGCAAACCTGTAGAAGGCCCAGCAAGAACACACTACAAGCAGATTTTTATTTCTATAAAGAAAAGAAGTGACTTTTAGAGTGAAATTTCAAAGGATATTTGGTTTATTTTCTCTCTGCAATGTGTAACTAAATCAGGCAGCCTACTGCCCCAGGGGTAGTCTTTTCCCTCAAGTTTTGCTCAGGTTTTTAGATTGAGTTATTCAGGAATAACCCTTTTTATAAACTGTGAGATGAGTGAACAGTAAATATAAGTTTGTAAAGGCTGACCGTTTGGGGTTTTGACTGTCAACACAAGAAATACAACAAGGTGGTTAATACAAAAGGTGAGAAGGCAGCTACCAGTCCCACTCTGTGAAATATTATGGTTGTTATTGCCTTTTGTGTGATCTTCCTAAAAGACAACAAAGTACTGCCTGATTAGTTGAAATTCTATTAAGTGGAGATCCAGGCTCAAAATGAGGGCCAACGAAGACCAGGTAATATCTAAAATTTGACAAGGCCAATGATCCAATTGAGCTTACAGCAGTTAACTAATAAAATATTCCATTAATGGCTGGAAAGACTATTTCTATTTAAAGTCTGTGGAATGAGCATTGAGACAAAAGCTATAAAATTGTATTTTTTTCTATCCTTTGCTGGTTGTGTAAGGAATTTATTTAGCTATTCTTTTGCCTCTATTGCCAGACCTTTAAAATGACAATGGCAAAAGCCATCAATTTCCAGTGACTATAAAAATCTTTTGGAAAATGTGAATAGTAATTTTTTTTTCCAAGTTTTCATGACAACACCTTAAAAAGTAGACTTGGTGGTCCTAGCAAACGTGAGCTCTGAGGACAGACCTCCTCAGACAAGTAAATTATTATTTTAAACGTAAGTTATCTTTTCTGTAAAATAAGAATACTGAAATATATACCTTGTAGCACTTTAGTATTTCACTAAGTGAAGTAATGGCAAGTGACTGAAATGCTTATTATTATTATTATTATTATTATTACTATTTACTTGTTCAGTAACATGCATTCATTGACCACCATTTCTAGAGACCACGATAAAAGCTGGACACACAAAGTCAAATAAGGTACAATCCTGTCTTTAAAATGTTTGCTCCCTAATATATCAAGACATAGATCTATGCTGTGGACATATTTGTTGTAGTTCAGAGTTATTGCTATATATGTGATTATGTATATGTATTCACACATTTATTTGTGCATTCTTGTGATACTGTGTATTAAAGTATAGAACTGGAACCCCTTAGAAAAAGTAGTTCCTCCCAAATCTCTTGTCATTCATGAATGGAGAATCAGACCTTTCCAGTAGAGAAGCACTTCCACATTTTCTTTGCTGATTATAAACTCCTTCACAGTTATTCTTTTTTTTTTTTTTTTTTTAAAGATTTTATTTATTTATTTGACAGAGAGGCAGCGAGAGAGGGAACACAAGCAAGGGGAGTGTGAGAGGGAGAAGCAGGCTTCCCGCGGAGCAGGGAACCCGATGCGGGGCTCGATCCCAGGACCCTGGGATCAGACCTGAGCCGAAGGCAGACGCTTAACGACTGAGCCACCCAGGCGCCCCTTTCACAGTTATTCTTTTTTTTTTTTAATTAATTTATTTATTTGGGTATAGTGTTCCATGATTCATAGTTTGCGTATAACACCCAGTGCTCCATTCAATACGTGCCCTCCTTAATAACCATCACCAAACTAACCCATCCTCCCATCCCCCTCCCCTCTAGAACCCTCAGTTTGTTTCTCAGAGTCCACAGTCTCTCATGGTTCGTCTCTCCCTCCAATTTCCCCCCCTTATTTTCCCCTTCCTACTATCTTTTTTTTTTTTTAACATATAATGTATTATTTGTTTCAGAGGTACAGGTCCGTAATGCATCAGTCCTACACAACTCACAGCACTCACCACAGCACACACCCTCCCCAATGTCCATCACAGGCATCCCATCCCTCCCACCCCCCACCACTCCAGCAACCCTCAGTTTGTTTCCTGAGATTAAGAATTCCTCATATCAGTGAGATCATATGATACATGTCTTTCTCTGATTGACTTATTTCGCTTAGCATAATACTCTCTAGTTCCATCCACATTGTTGCAAATGGCAAGATTTCGGGGTTTTTTTGATGGCTGCATAATATTCCATTGTATATATATACCACTTCTTCTTTATCCATTCATCTGCTGATGGACATCTTGGCTCTTTCCATAGTTTGGCTATTGTGGACATTGCTGCTATAAACATTGGGGTGCACGTACCACTTTGGATCACTACATTTGTATCTTTGGGGTAAATACCCAGTAGTGTAATCGCTGGGTCATACAGTAGCTCTATTTTCAACTTTTTGAGGAACCTCCATACTGTTTTCCAGAATGGCTGCACCAGCTTGCATTCCCACCAACAGTGTAGGAGGGTTCCCCTTTCTCCGCATCCTGACCAACATCTGTCGTTTCCTGACTTGCTGGTTTTAGCCATTCTGACTGGTGTGAGTGGTATCTCATTGAGGTTTTGATTTGGATTTCCCTGATGCCGAGCGATGTTGAGCACTTTTTCATGTGTCTGTTGGCCATTTGGATGTCTTTGGAAAAATGTCTGTTCATGTCTTCTGCCCATTTCTTGATTGGATTATTTGTTCTTTGGGTTGTTGAGTTTGATAAGTTCTTTATAGATTTTGGATACTAGCCCTTTATCTGATACATCATTTGCAAATATCTTCTCCCAATCTATTGGTTGTCTTTTGGTTTTGTTGACTGTTTCCTTTGCTGTGCAAAAGCTTTTTATCTTGATGAAGTCCCAATAGTTCATTTTTGTCCTTGCTTCCCTTGCCTTTGGTGATATTTATAGGAAGAAGTTGCTGCGGCTGAGGTCGAAGAGGTTGTTGCCTGTGTTCTCCTCTAGGATTTTGATGGACTCCTATCTCACATTTAGGTCTTTCATCCATTTTGAGTCTATTTTTGTGTGTGGTGTAAGGAAATGGTCCAGTTTCATTCTTCTGCATGTGGCTGTCCAATTTTCCCAGCACCATTTGTTGAAGAGACTGTCTTTTTTCCACTGGACATTCTTTCCTGCTTTCTCAAAGATTAGTTGACCATAGAATTGAGGGTCCATTTCTGGGCTCTCTATTCTGTTCCATTGATCTATGGGTCTGTTTTTGTGCCAGTACCATACTGTCAAGATGATGACAGCTTTGTAATAGAGCTTGAAGTCTAGAATTGTGATTCCACCAGCTTTGCTTTCCTTTTTCAACATTCCTCTGGCTATTCGGGGTCTTTTTTGGTTCCATACAAATTTTAGGATTATTTGTTCCACTTCTTTGAAAAAAGTTGATGGTATTTTGATAGGGATTGCTTTAAATGTGTAGATTGCTCTAGGTATCATTGACACCTTCACAATATTTGTTCTTTCAATCCATGAGCATGGAACGTTTTTCCATTTCTTTGTGTCTTCCTCAATTTCTTTCATGAGTATTTTATAGTTTTCTGAGTACAGATCCTTTGCCTCTTTGGTTAGATTTATTCCTAGGTATCTTGTGGTTTTGGGTGCAATTGTAAATGGGATCGACTCCTTAATTTCTCTTTCTTCTGTCTTGTTGGTGTATAGGAATGCCACTGATTTCTGTGCATTGATTTTATATCCTGCCACTTTACTGAATTCCTGTATGAGTTCTAGCAGTTTTGGGGGGGAGTCTTTTGGGTTTTCCACATAAAGTATCATATCATCTGCAAAGAGTGAGAGTTGGACTTCTTCTTTGCTGATTCAGATGCCTCTTATTTCTTTTTGTTGTCTGATTGCTGTGGCTAGGACTTCTAGTACTATTGTTGAATAACAGTGGTGATAGTGGACATCCCTGCCATGTTCCTAACTTTAGGGGGAAAGCTCTCAGTTTTTCCCCATTGAGAATGATATTCGCAGTGGGGTTTTCATAGATGACTTTCATGATATTGAGGTATGTATCCTCTATCCCTACACTCTGAAGAGGTTTAATCAAGAAAGGATGCTGTACTTTGTCAAATGCTTTTTCTGCATCTATTGAGAGGATCATATGGTTCTTGCTCTTTCTTTTATTAATGTATTGTATCACATTGATTAATTAGTGGATGTTGAACCAACCTTGCAGCCGCTTGGTCGTGGTGAATAATCCTTTTAATGTACTGTTGGATCCTATTGGCTAGTATTTTGGTGAGAATTTTTGCATCCACATTCATCAGGGATATTGGTCTGTAAGTCTCCTTTTTGATGGGGTCTTTGTCTGATTTTGGGATCAGGGTAATGCTGGCCTCATAAAATGAGTTTGGAAGTTTTCCTTCCATTTCTATTTTTTGGAACAGTTTCAGAAGAATAGGTATTAATTCTTCTTGAAATGTTTGGTAGAATTCCCCTGGGAAGCCATCTGGCCCTGGGCTCTTGTTTGTTGGGAGATTTTTGATTACTGCTTCAATTTCCTTAGTGGTTATCTGTTCAGGTTTTCTATTCCTTCCTGGTTCAGTTTTGGTAGTTTATACATCTCTAGGAATGCATCCATTTCTTCCAGATTATCTAATTTGCTGGCATATAGTTGCTCATAATATGTTCTTATAATTGTTTGTAGTTCTTTGGTGTTGGTTGTGATCTCTTCTCTTTCATTCATGATTTTATTTATTTGGGTCATTTCTCTTTTCTTTTTGATAAGTCTGGCCAGGGATTTATCAATCTTATTAATTCTTTCAAAGAACCAGCTCCTAGTTTCGTTGATCTGTTCTGTTCTTTTGGTTTCTATTTCATTGATTTCTGCTCTAATCTTTATGATTTCTCTTCTCCTGCTGGGTTTAGGATTTATTTGCTGTTCTTTCTCCAGCTCCTTTAGATGTAGGGTTAGGTTGTGTATTTGAGACCTTTCTTGTTTCTTGAGAAAGGCTTGTATTGCTATATACTTTCCTCTTAGGACCACCTTTGCTGCATCCCAAAGATTTTGAACAGTTGTGTTTTCATTTTCATTGGTTTCGATGAATTTTTTAAATTCTTCTTTAATTTCCTGGTTGACCCGTTCATTCTTCAGTAGGATGCTCTTTAGCCTCCATGTATTTGAGTTCTTTCTGACTTTCCTCTTGTGATTGAGTTCTAGTTTCAAAGCATTGTGGTCTGAAAATATGCAGGGAATGATCCCAGTCTTTTGGTACTGGTTGAGACCTGATTTGTGACCTAGGATGTGGTCTATTCTGGAGAATGTTCCATGGACACTAGAGAAGAATGTGTATGTTGTTGCTTTAGGATGGAACGTTCTGAATGTATCTGTGAAGTCCATTTGGTCCAGTGTGTCATTTAAAGTCTTTATTTCTTTGTTGATCTTTTGCTTAGATGATCTGTCCATTTCAGTGAGGGGGGTGTTAAAGTCCCCCACTATTACTATATTGTTGTCGATGTGTTTCTTTGCTTTTGTTATTAATTGCCTTATATAATTGGCTGCTCCTATGTTAGGGGCATAGATATTTACAATTGTTAGATCTTCTTGTTGGATAGACCCTTTAAGTAGGATATAGTGTCCTTCCTCATCTCTTATTACAGTCTTTGGTTTAAAATCTAATTTGTCTGATATAAGGATTGCCACCCCAACTTTCTTTTGGTGTCCATTAGCATGGTAAATGGTTTTCCACCCCCTCACTTTCATTCTGGAGGTGTCTTTGGGTCTAAAATGAGTCTCTTGCAGACAGCATATTGATGGGTCTTGTTTTTTTATCCAATCTGATAGCCTGTCTCTTTTGATTGGGGCATTTAGCCCATTTACATTCAGGGTAACTATTGAAAGATATGAATTTAGTGCCATTGTATTGCCTATAAGGTGACTGTTACTGTATATCATCTCTGTTCCTTTCTGGTGTATGTTACTTTTAGGCTCTCTCTTTGCTTAGAGGACCCCTTTCAAGATTTCTTGTAGGGCTGGTTTCGTGTTTGCAAATTCCTTTAGTTTTTGTTTGTCCTGGAAGCTTTTTATCTCTCCTTCTATTTTCAATGACAGCCTAGCTGGATATAGTATTCTTGGCTGCATATTTTTCTCATTTAGTGCTCTGAATATATCATGCCAGTCCTTTCTGGCCTGCCAGGTCTCTGTGGATAGGTCTGCTGCCAATCTAATGTTTCTACCATTGTAGGTTACAGATCTCTTGTCCCGAGCTGCTTTCAGGATTTTCTCTGTCTCTGAGACTTGTAAGTTTTACTATTAGATGTTGGGGTGTTGACCTCTTTTTATTGATTTTAGGGGGGTTCTCTGTGCCTGTGCCTGTTTCCTTCCTGAAATTAGGGAAGTTCTGCTATAATTTGCTCTAATATACCTTCTGCCCCTCTCTCTCTTTCTTCTTCTTCTGGGATCCCAATTATTCTAATATTGTTTTGTTTTATGGTATCACTTATCTCTTGAATTCTGCCCTCGTGATCCAGTAGCTGTTTATCTCTTTTTCTCAGCTTCTTTTTCTCCATCATTTGGTCTTCTGTATCGCTAATTCTCTCTTCTGCCTCATTTATCCTAGCAGTTAGGATAATTGCATCTCATTAATAGCCTTTTTGATTTCTACTTGGTTAGATTTTAGTTCTTTTATTTCTCCAGAAAGGGTTTCTCTAGTATCTTCCATGCTTTTTTCAAGCCCAGCTAGTATCTTTATAATCATCATTTTGAACTCTAGTTCCAACATCTTACTAATGTCTGTATTGATTAGGGCCCTGGCAGTCAGTACTGCCTCTTGTTCTTTTTTTTGAGGTGAGTTTTTCCATCTTGTCATTTTGTCCAGAGGAGAATAGATGAATGAGAGAACAAAATGCTAACAGGGTAACAATGACCCCAGAAAAATATACACTAAACAAATCAGAAGAGACCCGAAACTGGGGGGAAAGAAAGGGAAAGAAAGAAAAAAGAAAAAAAGAATATGATCAACTATGATCAGTCTGGTGCATAGATCAGTGCCACACACTAGATTTGGGGCGTATTTTGGTCTGTTAGAAGAAAGTGCCTCCCAAAATTTTAAAGAAAGAAACACTTATATATGTTTAAAAATAAGGGTAACTACGATGAAGGGATGGAATATGACTGTAAAGATGAAAATTATAAAAGATTTTATAAAAGGAATTGATAAGATAAGAAGTTGGTTGAAAAAAGAACGAAGAGAAATTAAAAAAAAAAAAGGGAGAGAATGTGATCAGGCAGGAGACGAGAACAAAACCAAACAATAGAGATTTAGGGTATATTTTGGTCTGTTAGAAGAAACTGTATCCCAAAATTTTAAAGAGAGAACAATTTATATATATACCAAAAATAAGGTTAACTACAGTGAAGGGATAGAATATGACTCTAAAAATGAAAAATAAAAAAGATTTTAAAAAAAGGGATTGATAAGATGTTGGTTGAAAAAGGGGAAAAGAAAAATAAAAAAATAGAAAAAGAAAAAAAAGAAAATTAAAAAAATTAACTTTGAAAGACTAAAGAATCATGGTAAAAAAGCCATGGATTCTATGTGCAGTATTCCCCTAGTGCTGGAGTTCTGCCGTTCTCATTGGATCGGTAAACTTGGTCTTGGCTGGCTGTTCTTGCTGATCCTCTGGGGGAGGGGCCTGTTGCCGTGGTTCCCAAATGTCTTTGCAGGAGGTGGAATTGCCCCACCCTTGCTGGTCCGGGCTAATTAATCTGCTTGGGTTTGCTCTGGGGAGCTTTTGTTCCCTGCAAGCTTTCCGTACAGCTTTGGAGGCTGAGAGTGAAAATGGCAGCCTCCCAATCTCCGCCCGGGAGGAGCTGAGAACTCGGGGCCCTGCTCCTCAGTGAGCCCCCAGAGAAAAGCAATCACTCCCGTCTCCCTGGTCTCTGGCCGCACTCCATGCTCACCCGGCCTGTGACCGCGTGTTTCTATCTCTGGCACCCGACTCGTTGTGGAGTCTCCAAACCCAGCAGATCCCTGCGGTGCGCTCCCGCGCCACTCCTCCCCGGGGGAGGAAGGGGAGTCTCCCTGGATCTGCCGCTTGTTGGGTCCCTGCTGGAGGAGCAGTGGCCCGACTGTGCCGCGGATCACGGTTTATGGCAACCCTGAGCTGAGAGCCCGCTCCTCAGCTCCGTCTCTGCAGCCAGCTTCCCTGCTTAGATACCTGGGAGCTCTGCCGCACTCAGTCACCCCCGGTCTTTCTGTGACCCCAAGGGTCCTGAGACCACAGTGTCCCAATGAGGGTTCCACCTCCCACTTAGCCACTGGAGTGACGTCCCTCAGCAGGGCAGACTTCTAAAAGTTCTGATTTTTTGCTTCGCTGCTCTATCACTTGCCAGTAGCGGCTGATGGAGGCCCCTCCCCACGCCATCTATCTTCCCGAATATCGCCTCGCATTTACTTCTCTGCACGTCCTACCTTCCAGAAAGTGGTCGCTTTTCTGTTCAGAGAGTTGTTGCTATTCTTTTCTTCAATCTCCTGTTGAGTTCGTAGGTGTTCAGAATGGTTTGATTCCTATCTAGCTGAATTCCTGGGACCAGATGAAATGTAGGTCTCCTACTCCTTCACCATCTTGCTCCTCCTCCCCAGTTATTTTTTTCCAAACTCATCTTGCACCTTTTAATGTGGTCTTTCCCTCTTTGTGGTCCTTTTACATAGAAGACAATTTGAAGAATTAAATCAAACCTTGACAAAACAAAGAATTATTTAAGTATCTTAGGATAAGGTGTTTATTGAAGACCTCCTCCTGCATTGAAGTGGTCTTGACCTTAAGCAACCTAAAAACTTGCTGGAAGAAAATAAGTACATTCTACTAAGGATCTGTGAAATAGCAATTACTGTGAATACTAATCAAGGTGCTACTATACTGATTCTAGTAGATAGTGTCAAATGACTAAGACAGATCGTATGCAAGGGTGTAGGTGGGTGGAGGGCGGGTGGGAAGAATTAATTGGGAAGTTAGCAAATGGCAGTTACTGGAGGAGAAAGAGAGATACTATGCTGGAGTTAATTCTGCAGCCTTTAGGGATCTCTGGGATGTTCTCCTGAGGAAAATTTGAATGGACCACCAAATCAAGAACCTCTTCAAAGGACACATACCATCCTGAGTTAATGCCTGTGAAATGAATTGCTACTGTGGAGATTAAGTGCAAGTAGAATGAAACATACCTGTATCTATTTTTAGGGACTCTAGGAGTTCACTTATTTCAGTAACCACTGTTCGTGTATAATCTTGAGTGGAAAATGAACATGGCCTCTCAGTAGGAAGCAGAGCTCAGTTGGAATGGTGTCTCTTGTGACTGTAATTAAAAAATCAGAAACACATTGTCTCCTTGTTGAATACAATGGATGAATTATTACATTGAAATTAAAGGGCTAAATCTCTAGCCACACAGGCAAATAAAGCCACTGTAAGGATCTTTCCATGTAAACGCAGAAGTACACAGCTCATTTCAATGCCATGTTCTATTCTTAGAGTTAAAGCTGTTACAGAGTTGGAAATTAAGAGAGGGAGGAAAGAGGTACTCAGAAGAAGTTTCAAGTATCTCTTTAAAAAATGTCAATCAATTCAACAGATATATGATTAAATTGTAATAAGGGTCAAAACCCAGAAAGGAAGGTTCCTTAGTGATTTCTTCGAATATCTCCTTCCTTTTACAGAAAAGAAGATTCTGAGTAGAAAGATTAATTGACTACCTAAAAGTCACACAGCGAGGGAAAAGCAGCTCCTGCCTGAGCCTTCTGCCCCATTTCCACAGCCTTAAATGTCAGATACCCATATCAGATCCTCCCTAGTGTGATGCTGTTGACTGGCTTCTAAAACCAAGTAGCCCTTAGTCCCAGGCTCTGGGTATTGTATCCCCAAAACTACATGGAGTGTTCAATCTGAAATATGTCAGGGTTTTCAATTATGTTATTTTTTAAAATTTTATTTATTTATTTGAGAGAGAGAGAGGGCACACACGAGTGGGGGCAGCAGGGGAGGCAGAGGGAGAGGGAGAGAATCCCAAGCAGACTCCCCAGTGAGCACAGAGACTGGTCCGGGGTTGGGGGGCTCCATCCCAGGATCTTGAGATCATTACCTGAGCCGAAATCAGAGTTAGATGCTCAACAGACTGAGCCACCCAGGTACCACATGTTATTTTTATTAGTGCATGATAGCTTCTTTATTCTAAGACTCCCTTTTCCAAAGGCAAAATAATTTTATATATACACACACCCATTTTGGGAAAATATTATGCTAGTTTCCAAAGCTTTATTAGTAAGAATTAACCAGTGTCCTAGAATCCTTTGTGGAAAGAAGCAAGGCATAAATACTTAAGTTATCTAAACATTTAATTAGTTGTATCTGAGGAGCTACTTCCAGGTGATGAGTGCCCTTCAACCCCACTACAGTCCTACTCTGCTTTAGTCAGATGGATAAGGAGAATCATGAGCCACCTTCCCAAAGCATGTAACCATAAGGGAAGCCCAGAGGAAGGGAAGGATTCCTGGGATAGCGATGTGTTGACCAATATGGAAAGCCAGCAAACATGTGTTTGCTCCATCTTACAGGCCAACTCTGATGGGTGGTGACTGCCCAGTGCTGTGCTGAGAATGATTCTGACAGCAGGAAAGAAGTCTTGGTCAATTAGAGATGCGGGAGTGACTAGGTATCCATGAAGTGTGGCCTCAGGATGCAGGCAAAGACAGAGAGCTGTAACCAGAGGCAGGACAGATGTCTGGGAGGCACAGCCCTCTGAGTCAAAGGACCACACTCTTTTCTTTTCAGAAGTGATCAGGAGACCAGAGAGTTTACATAAGAAAGCTAGAGAGCAGGTGAACTTAAATAAAGAGTAAGCGAAAGTTCTGCCCTGAATAATTCCATATAAATTCTTCATCTTCTCCCCTCTCTCCCTCCCTTCCTCTGTCTCTTCCTTCCTGCTTGCCTTCACCTCTTTATTTATCATAAAAAAAGTATTTCTATAATCATCTTGTTCTCAAAGATATGAAATTGCTTATAAAGATAACAAAAATTAAGTAACAGAAAATTAGGCAGGAGGGACAGGCAGGAGGAGGAAAGGAAGGTAGAGGTGAAGAAACAGTAGAAGTATAATAGAAATGAAGATAGTGATATGGCTACCTTGTATGAAATGTTGGCTTCACACTGGCATGAGGTAATTTACATGTATTAGCTCGTTCAGTCCTCAGAACATCCCTGTAAGGAAGTACTATTGTTACTCCCTTTTATAGATGGAGAAACTGTGACACAGAAGAATCTCACAGCTAATAAGTGACAGAATTAGGACTCAAGCCAACCCCACCCTGGAGCTCTTTTCCATCAGCCCTTGCTCTCTCTTTTGAAATAGGGGCAGGTTTGTAGCCACAATGTGGTATCTATGGTTCCATACTTTTTTGTACAGGCAAGTCCAGAGTTTACTCTCATCCATCAGGGTAAAGAGAGCAAGAGCCTTGAAGAGACTCCTAGCCAGAAGGCCCCCATTGCTGTGTTCGCAGAAGAGGTGAGGCCGCCTGGACATCTGGCCAGATGCAGACTTCTTGGAGTAAGCAGGTACTTGGGATCCCAGGCTCTCCTCCTACCTGGTGACCAAGGCTTTCCATCTCCAACCTGCTAAGTCACACTAGCCTGCTGCTGGGAGCTAGCATGTGAGTCAGCACCTCTCAGGTGCCTTTTCCTCCATCTCCATCCCACTAAAAGATGTACAGGGATCAATGCCAAGTGTAGGCTGTTTGAAAAAGTTATGTATGATTCAAGTGGATGACAAAGAATATAAATGACATAATTTGTCCCTTCATCCTTTGGGTTGATTTTATGACAAAATTCAAACTATATGTTAACAACATTTCTTATTATTTAAAAAGTTGTAAGGAATAGTCAGACAAGAACATTTATAAACTATTTGGCTCCATGCAAATTTAGAATGCTGTGGGATTTTTTTTTTTTTTTTAAGGCACATCTGAGTGCTGAGGAGATTATGGTCTAAAAGAGAAAGACAGGAAAATCATACATTATAAAACAAATGCAAAACTGAGAAACAAAGACCTTGGACTTAGGTAGATACTGCGATACTGCAAATTTGAAAAGCTTAGTTCTAAGAGAGTCAATAAGTCCCTCTTAAAATGGGTTAATATGGTGGCCAGAGCCACACAGGTGGGTATAACTTGAATTTGGACTTCAAAGGACAGTTGTGAGTTGGGAGCTGAGAATAACCATCCTTACTGGCCCCCATCAGACCTGAAAGCTTAGTGCTTCCAAGTTTCTCTTGGGACTTCAGTGAACCTATTCAACACCTCTAAGGAATCCACAGTGCTTCTGTGAAAGTGATGGATCTCATAGACACAATTCACCACAGCTCCTTCTAAAATGGGTAGGATGGGAGAAGAGATTGCAGCATGGGAAAAGCCTGCCCCCAGGTTCTCTGGAACAGACTGCCCAGCTTAGCTAGAGCCCAAAGTATACCACTGTGGTTAATGAGGTGACTTGAGAGGCAGCCAGACAGCAATTTAACCTTCATACCTGCCACTCACTGGGAGGGTGACTGGGGACAATTTCTTTAAGCCCCATGAGTTCTTACCTACTCAGAGGACTTTTGTGAGGATTATATGAGCTGATTTATGTATGACATAATAAATGGAAGCTATAGGGTGTTACACGCAACTAAAGAATCATTGAACACTGTATGAAAAACTAATCATGTACTTTATGCTGGCCAATTGAACATAATAATCAAAAAAATAAATAAATAAATACATACATACAATACATACAATAACCCAGAAAAAAAATAAATGGAAGCTATAGCTGTTTTTATTTCTCATTTACTTGAATTTCTTGAATAGATGCTTTCATTTTTCACATTGTTGCTTTAAATGTTTGCATAGATGTTAGTAACCACTAATTATATAACACAGGGCCATATATAAAATCCTATAAATTAGTAGAGGATTAAGAAAATTAAAGAACATTCATTGCTGATGGCCAAAGTTAGAAAGTAAATTTAAAACAAAACAACAGAGTATGAGATATAGTAAGACGACTGCAGAAAGAGCAAATATTACTTATACAACAAATGCGAATGGGCCAAATTAATTTACTTAAAGTCAGGTATTCTCAGATTATATTAAAAAATATAGTCCAACATTTATAAGGAGACACATTAAAAAAACAACTGAGGAATATAAAAAAAATAAGTGGCAATATTAAAACCAGAACAAATAAAAGTCAAGCATAAATTAAAAGTGGAAAAAATTACTTGTCAAAACATGAAATGCAAAGTTTTAAAACTGCCATAAAACTCATATTCATACTGGGAGGCTTTTAACAAATGTAATTAGTTATTTCAGAAACAGAAAAAGATATATATGGTTATATCTGAGTAATACAATTAGTAGTTTGTTTATTTAAGGGTCAGAAAACATTTTCTGTAAAAGTCAAATAGCAAATATTTTAGGTTTTCCATGCCATGTATAGTCTTCTGTGCATATTCTTCTGTGTGTGTGTATGTGTGTTTTAACAATCCTTTAACGGTGTAAAAGGCATAATTATAATTAGCTCAAGGTGCATACAAAAACAGGCCATAATTTGCTAAGCCTTAGTTTATATTTATATAAAGGTATTTATACATTTCATATCATATTTAATGTTACATGTATTAATTACATTATAGGTATAATTTCCTACCAATGCTCCCCCCACCAGATAATACATGGACCATCTACAAAAATTGACTAAATACAGTAGACATAAAAGAAATCTTAAAAATTTCCTATATCAAGTGATCTGTGGATCCCTGGGGGGTTTGCAAGATCCTTTTGGGGGTCCTTGAGGCCAAAACTATTTTCATAATAATATATGATTTTAATTGCTTGTTTCACTCTCAGTCTCTCATGTGGATACAGTGAAGTTTTCTAAAAGTTTCATGATATATTACATCTCATCAGATTGAATGCAGAAGCAGACATGAGGATCCAGCTGTCTTCTATTGAGCCAGACATTAAGAGATTTACAAAAATGTAAAACAATGCTACTTATTTTTTGTTTTGAAAAACAACCATTTTCCATCAAAATATGTTGAATATGTTAAGATGTCATAAGTATATTATTGCTATTCTTAAAATAGTGTACATATATATGAAATTTCTGTTTCTAATATTATAAATATTGATAGATATAAACCATGTAAAGCAAAGCTCCTTGAGGGTCCCCTATAATTTTTAAGAATGTAAAGAGCTTCTGAGACCAAAGAGTTAGAGAACTGCAGTTCTAGAGAATAGTGGTACAGACCATATTCTTCTACTACAATACAATGTATTTTAGACATTAACTGAGTATATTTAGTCCTTGATGGTGGACTAGCCTAGACCTGAAACTTCCTTAAAAGCCAACCACCTCTTCTCACTACTAGACTGTCATGTGCCTAAGAAAAATAAAATAAACCCAGGGCAAATGACATCAGCTCTCTGCAGTCAGGGACTACACACATATCCAGTAAGATTAGTCTACAAATAATAGGGCAGGGTCTAAGCTTCAGCTAAAACAAAATGTCTAACTGGGCTGCAGGAATGGAACTGGGACAATAGTGAATAGCTAACAAGGGATAAACCAGTTACATTAATTCAAGATGGGAAAGCGAAACCAAATGAGAAGACTTCATTTCATTTTTAAGTGGATTAAGTGATTCCCCAACAACTGTGCAAATGATGTTAACTTTCATTTCAGATTTCAAAGAAGATATATTTACTTTAAGAACAAAAGCAGCTTTTTAAATAATGAAAAAAAAAAAAAAAAGGTCTGCTTATCTCCAAGCAGTTTAATGACTTGGGAAAGTGGTAGAAAGGTGTAAAAAAAAATGCATTACTTATGGATTTCATTTTTTATTTTGTAAGTAGCCTCTTTTTGATGTATGAAATATGTTCAGAAAAGTATACAAGTCAAAATGTACAGCTTGTGAATTTTCACAAAGTGAACACAGCTGAGTAAATACCACTCAGAGCAAGAAATGGAACAGTGCCATCATCCACCAAACCCTTCCAGACACTATACCCTCTCCTCCCCGACCATTATCTTTACTTCTAACACCACAGATTGGCTCTTCTCTTTTAGACATTTATATACATGAAAATCATTTATTACGTAGTCTTTTGTATCTGACATTTCTGCCTAACATCATGTTTGGGAAATTCACATACATGGGTAGGTGTGGTGGTAATTTATTGGTTTTCATTGTTGTTGAGTATTTCGTTATATGAATTCCACAATTTATGTATCCAT
The DNA here is from genome assembly GCF_964656455.1 of Halichoerus grypus. Classification (NCBI taxonomy): domain Eukaryota; kingdom Metazoa; phylum Chordata; class Mammalia; order Carnivora; family Phocidae; genus Halichoerus; species Halichoerus grypus. Next base: position 11,972,673 of record NC_135723.1, on the reverse strand, counting down.
TCTACTTTTTCATGGCCGGTGTATTTTTTTTTCTAGCTTTTGGCTGTTATAGCTGTTACAGATTCTGTCAAGGCCATTCTTCTGCATGATTTTTTGGTGCATACTTCAGGATTTCTGTTGGGTATATGTCTGTACATGGAATTGTTGGGTCATATGCATATTTAACATTAGTAGATACTTTCAATTTCCCAAGTGATTACAACAATTTACACTCCAGACAGCAGCTTATGAGAATTCTAGTTGCTCTTCCTCAACATTTTGGTTTAAGTTTTTTAATGTTAGCCATTCTGATAGTGATGCAGCATCATTTTATCATGGCTTTATCTTCCGTTTCCCTTATGTTTGAGGTTGAACACTTTTGAAGATATTTATTGGCAAATATACTTACTTAATCTTCTTTTGAGAGGAGAATGTTCCTATTCCTACTCGGTGCTTTTTTTTTTTTTAAAGGAAATTAGTGTTTTTCATTACTTAGTATGTTTTAAAATCTGTGTTTTCTGTATTTTTCTTATTGATTTATAGTTCTTCATGTAAATACTAGATAGGAGTCTATCATTATATATACACATTACAGATACTCTCTAGCCATCCATGGTTTGACTTTTTACTCACTTAAGTGTATCTTTTGATATATAGTTCTTATTAATAATGGTTCTTACACTCTAACCTACCATTTTTTTCTTTTATGTACTGCTTTTTTTATGTTCTATTTAAGAAAACTTTGCTTTCCTGAGATAAAAAATAATCTATGTTATTTTTTAGAAGCTGCATTGTTTTACCTTTCACATTTCAACAAGCAATCTAACTGTTATTGATCTTTTTGTTTTTTATGGTGAAAGGTAGTGATCAAGAATCATTTTCTTTTTCCACTAGGAAATCCAATTGACCAGGTATCATTTATTGAAAAGACTGTTCTTTCACTCCGAAATGCACCCTTTATCATAAATCAGGTATCCATATGTAGATAGGTCTCCTAGATTCTCTATTCATTTCCATCAGTCTACTTTCCTAACCTTGTACCAGTATCACACTGTTTTAATTATTATTCCTTTATAATAATTTTTAATATATGTTAGTGTAAGTCCTTTAATTTTATTTTTCTTCTAGAATGTCTGGGCTAATCTTGGTCCAATATTTGTCACTCTACTGCATTTCCATTTAAATATTAGAATTAGTCAATTTTCAATGAAATAAAAGGCTGCTGAGATTTTGATTAGGATTGTATTGAATCTATACATCAATTTGGGAACAAGTGACGTCTTTAAAATAACAGCTCTTTCTGATTCACGAAGAGTACATTTATTCCATTTATTTAGGTATTCTTTTCCTTTTTCTCAATAATGTTTTGTGATTTACTATTTGGAGGTTTTTCATACCTTTTATTAAATTTATTCCTAATAGTTGATGTTTAATGATGTCATGTACGTGTTAACTTTGTCTTTGAATTAAATTTTCCACTTGCTTATTTAGGAATTGTTTATTTTAAAATACTATTAATTTTTGAATATTGTATCCAGCAAGCTTACAGCATTCACTTATCTAGATTTTCTATATTTCTTTGTCTAAAAATAAGTTTTATTTCTTCCCTTCCAGTTCTTATACCTTTTTTTTTTTTTTAATCTTAGCTTCTTACACTAACTAGAATATTTAGGAAAATGTTGAATAGAAGTGGTGATAGGAGTATCCTTGTTCTATTTTTAGTCCTGGGGGAAAACATTGAATATTTTACCATTAAATTTAATATTTACTGTAAGTTTTTTGTAAATTAAAGAAAAACAATTACAGAAGTTCCTTTCTGTTTCTAGACTGCTAAGAATTTTTTTCCAACTAATAATCATAAGTGGTTATTAAATTTGATCCACTTACAGAGATGATAATATTATATTCTGAATGTGATAAGTACATCAGTTATACATTAAATGAACCTGTAGTGCTGGGATAAAACTTCTGACTCATGATCTATTTCCCTTTTTAAGTATAGCATGTTCACCACCTCGCTAGTATTTTTAGTGAGATTTTGCAACTATATTCATGATAGACATTGGCCCACATTTTCCTCTCTTGTAAACGTCCTTTCAGGTTTTTGTATTAAGGTTATGTTGGCCTTATAAAATGACTTGGAAGTGTCCTCTCTTTTTCTATTTCCCGGTTTTGTAAAATCTGGATAAATTCACTGGTGATGCCATCTGGACCTTAAATTTGCTTGTAGGAAAGTTTTAAATTACAGATTCAATTTCTTTAATAGAGATAGAATTATGCAGATTTTCTTTTTTGTGACAATTTCACAGAGTTGTGTTTTTCTACTTTTCAAATTTTATTGGCTGGCAAAGAAAATAATATCCTCTTTTTATCTTTGTAATTTCAATAGGATCTAGTATTGCCTCTCCTTTTATCTCTGACACTGGTAATTTGTATTTTCTCTCAATCTTGCCAAAGCTTTATACATTTTATTAATTTACTAGACTTTTGATATTCTTCTTTATTGAATGTTTTCTAGTTTATTTTTTTATTTATTTTATTTTTTTATTTTTAAAGATTTTATTTATTTATCTGAGAGAGAGAATGGGAGACAGAGAGCATGAGAGGGGAAGGGTCAGAGGGAGAAGCAGACCCCCCGCTGAGCAGGGAGCCCGATGTGGGACTCGATCCCGGGACTCCAGAATCATGACCCGAGCCGAAGGCAGTTGCTTAACCAACTGAGCCACCCAGGTGCCCTGTTTTCTAGTTTATTAATTTCTATTTCTTTCTTCCTTCTACTTTTCCCCTCTCCTTCTCCTTTCTTCTTTATTGATTTAGGTTTTTAGTTGACTAATATATGCCAATAAGTAAGGTATACATTTCCTTCTAAGAACATGTTAGCCGTATTTCAAAAATTTTATGTCATGGTTGCATTATCATTCACTTCATTTCCAAATATTACTTAACTTCCACTTGGGTTTCTTTTTTGAATCATGGATCATTTATAATTTTATTGTTTAATTTCCAAAAATTAGGAATTTTCTAGTTATTTTTTTATATTTATATGTCATTTGATTTCATTGTATTCAGAGAACATTTCATAGAAGAGCTCATTGCTATGAAATCTTTTGACCACTGCTATGACCCAAGTAGATTTTAGTGAATGTTACAGGTGTACTTGAAAAGAGTGCATCCATTGGTTGCAGTGCTTTGTAAATGTCAATTTCTTCAAGATTGTTAATTGTGTTCTTCAAATATTCTATATCTTTACTGGCTTTTTTGTCTTTTCTTCTTGTCAGTTACTGAGATGTATAGATTGTCAATTTCTCTAAGTCCTAAAAGTTTTTTAAATTTTACTTTATATATTTGAGGTTATGTTATTATATGCTCATACATTTAGAATTATTTTATCTTCCTGGTGACTTGATCCTTGCATCATTATCAAATATATCTCTATCTCTAATAACACTTCTTGTCTTAAAGGCTGCTTGGTCTGCTAATAGTATAACTACATTAGCTTTCTTCTGATTAGTGTTTACATAATATTTTGCTTATCCTTTACCTTCAAACACTCTGTATTCTTATATTTCATGTAATTCCATTGACCACAGTTCTGCCTTTAATGTGGTTACTTCATATAATTTAATTCTGCAGGTAATTGAGTTTCCCCCTTGTCTGAAAATCTTTGTATTTCAATGACAGTGTTTAGTCAACTTCCATTTGATGCAATTACTGATATATTTGGGTTTAAATCCCCTTTCTTACTATTTGTTTCCTATTTATCCATTTGTTCAATGTTTCTTTTAATCTTTTCTTTTTACTTCTTTTGGATTAGCATATATTTTATATTTTACATTTCCCTCTTTATTAGCCTATTTGTTATGTATTCTTCCCCTTTTCTTTTAGTGCTTGAAGTGGGGTTGATAATGTTCCCTCAAAATTCATGTCCACTCAGAACCTCAGATTGTCTCCTTATTTGAATATGGTGTCTTTGCAGTTGTAATTCAACCATGAGGTCACACTGGATCAGGTTGGGTCCCAAATCCAATGATTGGTGTCCTTCAAGAAGAGGAGAAGACACAGAGAGACACAAGGAAAGAACACCATATGACAATTGGAGGCACATATTGGAATGATACGGCTATAAGCTACGAGACATCAAGGATTGCCAAGAGCCACAAGAAGCTGGAAGAGACAAGGAAGGATTCTCCCCTAGAGCCTTCAAAGGGAACTTGACCCTGCCAACACCTTACTTTGGTCTTCTAGCTCCCAGAACTGTGTGAGAATTAATTTCTGTTGTTTTAAGCCACCCAGTTTGTGGTAATTTATTATGGCAGCCCCAGGAAACTAATACAGTGTTTACCCTAGATGTTAAGAAATGTAACTGACTTAGTCCAACATAAATTGGTGCTGTTACCAAATATATGAGAGGATCTTAGAGCATTTTAACTACACTCACCCCAGTTATGCCTTTAATGCTGTTGTTTTGCATATTTTAATTCTGCATCTATTGTTTACTCAAAGTTATTTAGATTTACCCAAATATTGACCTTTTCTGTTACACTACAAAGAACAATCTTCCTGATTTCCATGCTTCCAACTTGGATCATTTTCTTTCTGTCCCCAAATTCCCTTACTACTCTATTTAGTGAATTAGTTCAGTTGGTTGTGAGGTTGCATGTGTATGTGTGTGTGAAAATGACTTTAATTTACGTTTATTTTTTCTAATATTTTATTACAGTTTTTTCAAATATGCAGCAAAGTTGAAAGAATTTTATAGTGCAAATGTGTATACATACCATGTAGATTCTTCCATTAATATTTTACTATACTTGCTTTATCAGTATCACACATCTGTTCATTTACATCCTCATCTAACCACTAATCCATTTTTTTTTGGTGCATTTAAAAGTAAACTGCATACATCAGTATACTAACCTCCAAATATTTCAGCATATTTATCTTACAGTTTTTTATTTGTTCATAATTTACATTTTCTTTTGATGTAAAATTTACATGCAATGAAGTGCTAAATCTTAAGTGTAAATTCACTGAGTTTTGACAAATACATACACCTGTGTAATCCAAAGAAAATTCCCTTCTGCTCTTTCTCAGTCAACCCCTGTCCCTGCCCTTCTAGAGTCAACCACTTCTGATTTTTACACCATAGATTAGTTTTGTCTGTTCTAGAATTTACAGCTTTTTGTGTAAGGCTCCTTTTACTCAGCCTACTTTTTTTGAGACTCCTTCATGGTTTTTTATGTGTACTTTTCTTTTATATTGCTCAGCAGTGTCTTACTGTATGAGCGTACCATAGTTTGTTTACCCATTTCTAGTGATGGACACCTGACTTGTCTAGTTTAGGGCCATTATGCATATGTATTTTCATTGTTTATGAGCAAAATACCTAGGGGTGGAATTATGTATATTTGCTTTTACAAAAAACCTTTCAAAATTTTTCAAAACTTGTTGTACCATTTTTTTTAAAGATTTTATTTATTTGAGAGAGAGAGAGAAAGTGAGCATGAGTGGGAGAAAGGGCAAAGGGACAAGCAGACTCCCCACTGAATGTAGAGCCCAACGTGGGGCTCAGTCGCAGGACCCTGAGATCATGACCTGAACTGAAGTCAGACACTTAACCGATTGAGCCCCTGAGGTGCCCCCAAAATTGTTGTACCATTTTACATCCCTGCCAGCAATGTTTAAGAGATCCAGTCACTCTGCAGCCTCACCAACATTTGGTATTGTCATTCCCTCTATTTTTTAGTCATTCTGGTGGATTTATTATAGTATCTCATGGTTTCAGTTTGCTTTTCCATGATGACCAATGATATTGAGTACTTTTTCTTTTGTTTATTGGCCATTTATGTTCTTTTTTTGTTAAATGTATGTTTAAATCATTGGCCATTTGTTTCTGACTGTGATATTTGTCTTTTTATTATTGGGTTATCAGAATTCTTTATATAATCCTGGATACCAGTCCTGTCTCTGGTATATTTAGTACAAATATCATCTCCCCTCCATGGCATATTTACTTATTTTTATAGTGTCTTTTGATAGCAGACCATTTTAATTTAATTTAATTTTGATGAAACCTAATTTATCATTTTTTTGTGGATATTGAATTCTGTGACCTAGGAAATATTTGTCTGTCTCTAAGTGACCAAAATATTTGCTTATGTTTTCCCTTAAAAGCATGTGGCTTTTGTCTTTAGGTCTGTGATCCATCTTAAATTACTTTTGTGTATGGTATGAGGTAGAAATTAAGGCTCAAGTTTTCCTCATGCATATCTATTTACTGTCACACCATTTGTTAAAAAGACTTTCCTTTCCCCATCAAATTGCCTTGCTGTCATTATCAAAACTCAAGTGACCATTTAAGTATGGTTATATTTCTGAGCTATCTAGTATGCTGCTTGATGAATTTGTCAACCACTCTGTCAGTGCCGCTCATCTTGATTACTATAGCTTTATAATCTTGAAATAGAATAAATCCTCCAACTTTGTTCTTCTTTTCAGGATTGCTTTTGGTATTCTGGCCCTGTTTTCTATTTCTTATCTTTAGCATCATCCTCATCTTTTCTTTTATTTCCTTTGGCTTTACTTTGATCTTTTTCTACCTTCTTAAATTGAAATTTTAGGTCATTGATTTTAGATTTTTCTTCTTTTCTAATATAAACATTTAAAGCAATTAAAAGCAATAAAAAAGAAAAAAGAAAAATCCCTCTTAGCACTGCTTTAGATGCATTCCACAAACTTTGATATGCTATATATCATTCAGTTCAAAATATTTTCTAATTTATCTCATTATTTATATTTTTTTCATGGATTATTTGGAACTATGTTGTTTGATTTTCAATACTTGAGGTTTCCATAATATTTTATTGCTACTGATTTCTAATGGTGGACAAAGAACACACTCTGTATGATAAATCCTTTGAAATTCTTTGAGTTTTGTTTTATGGTCGAGCATGTGGTCTAGTTTGGTGAATGCACCCATGTGCACTTTTCTTTAAGTTACTCCTCTTTCCAAAAGGGAAGTCTGTGTTATCCAGTTTTTCCAGTTGTTCTCAGCAGGAGGGCTGGTGCCTGATGCAAACTAACCTGCCATAGACAAGGAGTGGAATTCTGAATGCTTAATTTGAAAGGGCCAAAAATAACAGACTCCAGATATTTATGTTTGCTTTAAGTTTTAAGGCTTTTGAATAAAGTTAGGCACGAAAAGGTCTTATTTATTTTTTACCCATTTCGGGGGTTATTGTTATTAATTTGAAATGAAACTTTCTATCATTTTAAGTAAATTCTTATGAAGTATTTAAAACCCAAGCAGGAAATGATCGATTCTTCGAATGGTGTGTAAGAATGTACAAAGTAAACTTTTACATTGCTGTTATATATATACATTTTCTCCAGTAGTATGTCCACAATCTGGACTCCATCTCCAAAAGTGATAATTAATTTTTAGGAATAATTTTTTTCAAACATTCTCCATCGTTTGTGCTACAATTTTAGGCTTCCAGCCTTATTCCAGGTTCTCCCAATGAAAAGGAAATCAAAATCATTAGTTCTTGGTTGTTACCATTTGATCAACCTGAAGATTCTAATAAATTGAAGGTCAGAGAACAAATGTATGCCTTTTGTCATGCTCTGTCAACCTATTCTTGAATAACTTGGTTTTTGCAATGCTGGATAAGGAAATCCACAAATTAATACATTGCATAAATAACTTCTATAAATTGAGCAACTGTGCTATTTAAAATATTAATCCCTTCAAAGTGGCCTTTATGAGAAAAAAAACCAGATGAGATCAAATATTGTTATTATTTCATGATCTTTAAAGTCTCTTTCAGTTCTGTGACTCCAACTCTAAAATTCTGTTTCTGATATAAATCCACTTTAATTAAAGCCTGAATATGAATCTACATATAGAAATTAGAGAGTCATACTCTTTTAAGTAGAGTCATTTCATCTGTTTTTCATAGCACCGATTCTTAATTTAAAATATTTATTCCTCTGTATGTTTTTTGAAGTTGTAAATGCATTTGCCAAATTCCTGTGAATTGCAGATAACAGTGACCTTAGGGTAACATCTGATGTGGCACTCTTATCTAACTAATTAGGTGTTTTTTTGCCAAAGTCTTTTAAATGAAAGGAGACATAAAACAAGCTTATGAGACTCATTTTTGAATTCATGTCCACTTATAATTTCAGCTCTGCATTTCTATCTAAAATGAGAGTGCAGTTGAAGTAGTGTTTATATGATGATCATCCTATAATTTGTTTGCATCTTGAATATTCTCTCTCATTTTCGCTTTTTTACAGCTTTTCTTTTTGACCTCCCAGTGACATGAAATCAGCCACAGCTTTTTCTTAGCCTGGCTGGTTCTCCAAAAGAAAGAATGAATTATTTACATTGGGTATTAGAAAGTCAAGTCATTTGTCTAGAGTGCCCCCCTCCCTCTCAGTTCTCTCTTCATGCCTCTGTAATTTTGGCTAGAGGAGAAAGTCCAATTATACAAACATTTCTTGGATCCCCGAGTGGAATTTATCACGTATCTTATTCCCTCACAGGATATACAACCACATTTGTCAGACAGCAACAGATCTTCATGAAAGAAGCTCCTGATACACAGACATTTGGAAGTCACCTGGAGTTAAGGAGTCTTTCTCTGGACTAACTCTTTTCATGGTACAATAAAACATTTGCCTTAGAGACAGTTTTACCTGGAAGAATGCATATTATTGGTTCCTTGCCTGTCATTTACTCTGATGGGAAGAGAAGGCGTGGTCATTTTGTGAAGGACCAAATATTTCAATAAACTCAGGTAAAACAACCTTCCAAGCTTTTTCAGATTTCCCCTTTGGTGATTGCAGGGAAGGGTGTGAAATCTATCGTATTCGAAGCTCCACAAGGCTATTCCAGTAGTCAGCATGGGAGTGGGGATGGGACTTTAGTCTAACCTTTGGATTTCCTGGCTGATTCTTTTCAAACTGACTCGGGAGGTTAATTTTCCAAGGAGGACCCATACTTTCTTGGAACGATTTCCTCAGATATTTTTAAAGTGTGATTCATAGCCTTTATCTTATTTCAGATTTAACACAGGGAATTGTTTTTCCCTCCCTCCCTCTTTCTCTCTCTCCCTCTCTCTCACTCTGTAGCTTTGCCGTATCTTGTCTACAGTCCAGGGTTCTAAGAAATCGATGCCAAGTTAGAATTTTCCTCAAAACACTTTCTTTTGTGATGTATATCCCCAATCAGGTACATACAAAATATTTTTGTTCATCTACGGACAAACCTATTCACACTGGGATCTTACATAAAAATATTCCTGTATTTCAAAGACCGTATCTTTTATCCTTCATTTCTCTTTCTTCAGTTTTTCCCTCTTCACATTTTGGTTGTTGAGCAAATATGTTTTATTGGATCCCTAGTTCAAGGGTCAATAGACTTCTTGTTATATATGTTGCAAATTACAGTTTCCATGGCTTTTTTTTCCCACAAAAAGAACTCTAATGCCCAAGACTGACATTCATCAACCAAACCAGGTTTTACTGGAATACAGTCTGCCAGTAGTGTAGAATTTTTCTCCTGTGGTTAACTGATGATTAATATTTTAGAAGTATGGACAACAATGAGTTTTTTGTTACTGGGCTGACTTAATTCTACGGTGTCAGGAAACCAGTGACTAATGAACCATTTGTTCTCACAACCTGCTGATCACAGGAAAGACAGGACCTCAGTTTCTTGCAGTTTGGCAAAGCCCATTGCCTGAATTTAAATTATTTGGTCAGGGCGCCTGGGTGGCTCAGTTGTTACGTGTCTGCCTTTGGCTCAGGTCATGATCCCAGGGTCCTGGGATAGAGCCCCACATCGGGCTCCCTGCTCCGTGGGAAGCCTGCTTCTCCCTCTCCCACTCCCTCTGCTTGTGTTCCCTCTCTCACTGTGTCTCTCTCTGTCAAATAAATAAATAAAATCTTTAAAATAAATAAATAAATAAATAAATAAATAAATAAATAAATAAATAATTTGGTCATTGGCATTGACCTGTGGACCACAGGAACTTTATATAAGATTGACCCCCAAAACTATTCATATGAAAGAATCTTAATATTTTTACATTTTCTTTTAGGGATGGGGGAAGAAGGCTAATAAATCACTGGGACTAGAAGAGGTGGGAGGGTACACAAAACGTCACTCCTTTCTTCTGACATTGGTCCTAGATGTGGAGCTTGAGAGTTTTACTATAAAAAATGAGATAGGAGAGTACATATAAAATAATAATGGGCCTTCAATACACCATGATGGCATGTCACATTTAAAATAGTACCATGGGAAAAAAATAAAATAGTACCATGGTTATATAGCATGGCAACTATAGTTAATAATATTGTATTTCACATTTGAAAGTTCTCATCACCAGAAAAAAGCATTCTGTAGCTATGTGTGGTCACTGATGATAACTAGATTTATTGTGGTCATTTTGCAATGTATACGATTATTGAATCATTAAGGTATACCTGAAACTAATATAATGTATGTCAATTACATCTCAATGAAAACTTTAAAAAATAAATAAGAATAAAATGAAATAAAGTGGTGTCATAGTAGAGCACAGAAAGCAAGTTAAAATACAACTCCAAGAGAGAATAAAGCATTAAGGCATGTAAATCATGGACTGTATGTAATGAATTAACTTCTCTTCTTTGATGGAGAACACTGTTAGTATGTACCATCCTTATAGAACTGAGAAAGTTGTCACTAAACTCAGTTTCTGAATTCTGTGATTCAGATGAGGAACCCTAGTTTAGAAAGATGATCTAAACTATTAAGCGTTTTTCAAGCTTTTCCAAATTTAAAATGTATTAACAGGAAATTGAAAAGTTCAAGATGATTGCTTTGTTTCATTAAATACTACATAGCAAACTCTCTATTAACTTTTTTCATGCCTCTAAAGAAATTAAAATCAATTAAAGACATATTAGATTTTTGAAGACTTATTTTTTATTCCATTATAATTCATTATATTGGTGTCTAAGTGTTTTAAATTATTTTGAAAAGAATTGTTATGATGTTTCAGAAAAGTCTAGGCCAGTGTATTCTGAAAGAACTGTTCTTTCAGAGCTGATGAAGAAAAGTGGATTCCTAAGAATTTTGGAAAAAGTTAAAAGAGTCTTAGATCTGATTTAAAGTCCCTCTTTTGGAAAGACAAGTTATTTTATATTTAGTAATTTTTCTTTTTCAATTGAAGCCTAGCCATTTTCCCCGGAAAGTAAAATACAATCTTGATTTTTTTTTCTTTGAAGGCTCTTTCATTTTACCAGAACTTTAAGATATCTGGTAAAATTCAACTCTCTTGGATTGAGAAACCTGAGTTTACATTTCTCTCCTAATCCCACTGAGAGCTTCAAGGCTTGTGGTGATGGTTCTTTAGAAAAATGCTGGCACCTTCTTTATTTAACCACCAGCTCTCCCCTGTTTAACTCAGAAAGGATGTCCAGGAGCATCGTTCAGAAGTACTCACTACTGCTATGGCTCACCTTCAAATGTATCCATACACTTTCATTTGCTTGGAAAAGTTAAAATGAATATAAAATATGAAAACATATATTAATCCTCTTGATGGCTCTAGTAATGCTTTGTAAATTCTCTGAAAATAATGGGGCCTCAAATTTATTTCTTTTGGATCCCAAGCCAAATTGTGAAACACTTGGATTGGTGACATATAATGTCCCATTAGCTACCTTCAATAGCTTGTTGCTAAAATATAGGAAACTTCGTGCAAACCACGGAAGACCACTTGGGTGGTCTTACATTGTACTGGTGAGTGGACGATTCTAATCCGGATTAGTGACCTATCATAAACCCATAGAAAGTGACTCTAATGTTAACTGTAACACCCCTCCCCTCAAAGAAAATGTATTCAATTTATGAAGTAGTTCCACAAACACACGCATATACACAAAACTTGGAATGCTTAGGAAAATAAGCAACCCAATTTCACTTAGTTAGACAGTCAGCAAGTTAGTGATTTTGCGGTTTGACCCTCATATGGTACATCAATCATGACAAGTTTCTTTCTCTCTCCATTCCAAGTAAAACCACTACTTCCCACGCAACATGTCATTACCATCACAATAGGATCTGCGCAGTAATAGAGTTTGGATTGGATCCTTAACTTTAAAGCCCTATTTGAAATCACAGCTTCCTTCCTGTTGCAACTTAGCTTTAAAACAGACTTCTAGTGATCTTGGAAAATCACTCTTTTTCCTGCAGGTTTTGATTCTGTTACCTTGCAAGGCAATTTGGATTTTCTGTTTTCCCACAAGAGACCAAGTTTTCCTAAGTATACCATCATTTTCCTATTTCTTTCTTTCTTAAGCTGAGGAAAGGAGCACAGGAAGAGTGGAAATAAAGTGTCCATAGTTCCTGTCCCATGTGGGCAGGAATTTAAGTGCTCTACTTAGCATAATTTGTGCTTACCCGGCTCGATGACAGTGCTACCCCAGGTTGAAGTACTAAATCATAGAAATAAGCGGTAAACCATCAGAAACACTTTGCAGTAATGCTTACTATCAAATGGAAAATATAAATTTTAATATTAAAGAGGAATAACATGTTTTATATTTAATCTGACTTTTCAGACATCTGACTTTAAATTTGAAGTCAAATGAACTTGAATAGTGAAATAACATAGCACGGTTATTCTAAAGGTGCCAAGTACTTTCACACACATTTACAAACTTTTCCTCATAATGTTGGCAGGTAGGCAAAGAGCAGGTATGATCAGTTCAAACTTATGCAAGGAGAAATTTAGTAACCACAGTGGTATACTTCCTGGCAGGGTCCCAACAGCTAAAAATACCTTCTCCTCCAACTTCTTTTTTCACTTCACTTAATTTTATACCTAAAATTCCATTAATTAGATATTTATTCTGGTTTAAAACCAATTTTTTTTAGATCAAACAAATCCATCCTCGTAGCCTTTAGACGAAGCTTTTTAGAAATTCACACACTTAGATAATTTAGTTCTATCAACTTTTTTTCTTAATACAAAATGAGGCAACGACGTTAACATTATTTAAATTTTGCACCCAGCTGTTTACATCTTTTCTCCCCACTATGTTTTCGCCATAATTCTGTGATGTTAAAATCACTTACATAATTGTTTTCAATGTGCAAACAGAATCATAGAACTTCCTATGGCCCCGAAATTCTAAATTTAGTATGAATTACATGCGATTGCTAAATCCAGATCTTCTGATTACAAGTCCCGTGTGCTCTGGGCTCTATCACGGCGCCCCATGGGGGCTTCAGCTCTGCCTCTTGTTTGGGAGGAGAGGACTGTGGACAGGCAGGCAGAGAGGGGATGCTTAAACCTGCTGCAACAGGCACGAAAGACAGGTGTGGGTGGGGGACAGACAGTATAGGGATGTTTGAAGCTATTCCTACAGACTAACAGAGAGGGGCCCTGGAGGCCAAGCTTTTCTATTTCAAGAAAAGTGCACCTGGGGAAGCAAAAGGACTTTCCTTTTTTGTTCCTCATCCTCATCTCCCCCAGAATCTCCTGTTTCCAGGAACCTGCCTCACTTCCATCTCACAGTAAAGTAGATCAGCAGTTATTAGAGGAGCTTTTCATTGACTAGCCTAAGGATCTAACCACTGTTACACCTTAAAACAAAATCCCCTTGGGAAGATGAGTCTTAAGTTCTAAATAATTGACTTATATTCATTTTTTTTTTTCCTAGCACAGGATGAAATTTCTTATGTATTGGTTACTTCCACTTTTTTACTTATAACTATCTCAGCAAGGATTAGGGAAAGCCAAAATTTCAAAGTATCTTGTCACTAAAATATTGTTCTTGTCCGTTTTTCCTGCTTGCTGGCTGACCTAGGCTGTTTCCATGAAACCTGCTCCCATCTGCTCCATGCTGAACTCTTTCAAATGCAGGTATAAATTACTTTTTCAACACATTTCTGCTACTCATTCAATTAAGTGCCCCAACCAAATATAAGCTTCTATTGGCCTAAAAATAGATCTCCTGCCATCTGGAGTCCCAAGCTTCTGCATTTTCTCTTTCACCTCGGAGCAACTCCAGCAGTCATGAAAGAACTTTACCTGATGTAATTGTATCTGCTTCCAACTGCTCCTAACACATTCTGGCGCTTTCGTTCTGAGTGAATAATTCTCCTATGTTATCATCAGGCTTCCTGAAGGGATGCTCATTCATTTGGATATTTTCAAATCACCAAGAAAAACTTAACAAATCCCAGGTTTGATTTTATCTTTAGTTTTAGTCTTTTTAAAAAGTTTCTTATACTATACATATAGTATAGTATTTATATAGTATATAGTAGACTAGCTCTAAAAGCTCTCAAAATAATCAAAATCCCCATGCTCCTCATAACTCTTGAAAAGTGAAGAAGGTAAAAGAGATCAAATAATTTTGTTAAAGTTTTTATTTTAATTCCAGTGAGTTAACATACAGTGTAATATTAGATCCAGGTGTACAATACAGTGCTTCAACATTTCCATACAACAGCTGGTGCTCATCATAACAAGTGCCCTCCTTAATCCCCATCACCTATTTAACCCATCCCCCCACTCACCTCCCCTCTGGTAACCATCAGTTTGTTCTCTCTAATTAAGAGTCTGTTTCTTGATTTGTCTCCCTCTCTTATCCTTTTTACCTTTGCTTGTTTGTTTTGTTTCTTAAATTTCACATAGGAGTGAAATCATATATTTGTAATTCTCTGACTGACTTATTTTGCTTAGCATTATACTCTCTAGCTCCACCCATGTCCTTGCAAATGGCAGGATTTCATTCTTTTTTATGGCTGAACAATATTTGTCAATCTTCTTTATCCATTTATCCTTTGATGGACACGTGGGCTGCTTCTGTATCTTGGCTATTGTAAATAGTGCTGCTATAAACATCAGGGTTCATTATCCCTTTGAATTAGTACTTTTGTATTCGTTGGGTAAATACCTAGTAGTGCAGTTGTTGGATGTAGGGTAGTTCTATTTTTAACTTCGAGAGGAACCTACGTACTGTTTTCCGGAGTGGCTACATTAGTTTGCATTTCCACCAACAGTGTATGAATGTTCTCTTTCTCTACATCCTCGCCAACACCTGTTGTTTCTTGTGTTGTTGATTTTAGCCATTCTGAGGTATCTCATTGTAGCTTGGATTTGCACTTCCCTGATGATAAATGATAATGAGCATCTTTTCATGTATCTGTTGGTCATGTGTATGTCTTTGGAGAAATATCTGTTCATGTCTTCTGCCCATTTTTAATTGGATTATTTGTTTTTTGGGGTGTTGAGTTTTATAAGTTCTTTATATATTTTGGATACTAACTCTTTATTTACATGTCATCCTCTCTCTTCTTCCTTATGTATTCTAAGCCACATGTATCTCCCTGCCTCCAATAGGACATTCCCAGATCCATTTTTCTCTCCATGGGCCAAAGTGATCTTGTCAGGCAAATGTTTCAAGATGTCATTCTCTGCTTAAAACCTTTTATAGTATTTTAAGCTTTGGCATAGATTAAAAAGCCTCATGAACCTCCTCCTAACCTCTCTAACCTTGGTTAAAAGTTGGTCTGTGTTTTTGAACATAATGCATTATAACAAGTCCACAAATAACATATTTGCATTCAACAGGGAATGGGCAAAAAATTTTGGGAAAATTCCCCAAATTTTATGGATAGCAAGCACAAGAAAATTTATTTTGTTTCAAAATACTAAGTGCAGATATATTTTATCAACGTTTGGAAAGTTCCAGACTCTGCAACCCACCTTGGATTTTTCCCTGTGCTTTTTAGGTAGTCTTCAGCTATTGTTTCATAGTCCTCCCCTTTTCCTGCTTACAGTATTTCCCTGGGACATCTTATTCTCCCCTGACTTCCCTTATTTCTGACATGCATATCCATCAAACCTCTCCTTCCAACTCTTCTGAATTCCAGACACAAATTTCCAAATAACTCCTTGGCCCCTGTCCTTGGATATTCTACAGCATATTAAAGTCAATCCTAACATATTCTCAGTCCTATCCCCTTGCCATGATCCACCCCTCATCCAGAGGCGAGCCTGCTTCTAGGCTCCTAACTTAGTGCATGTTCACACCTTGAGGCAAGCCACCAAAGCTAAGACTCACAGAAACTACTCTCTTCCTCTCATTTTCTAAAATCAGGAAATCAAGAGGCCCTGTCTGCTGTGTATCCTTGATGGCTCTCTCACCTAATGTCCTTTTATCAATGAGGAAGGCCTTACTCAATGACCTAGAGGTTTTTCTAACTACAAGATTGAATCTGTATTGTAAAATACAGATTTTACAATACAGATTCAACCGTGCCTTTCTCCATTAGCTAAAATAAACTAAAAATGCCTGAGCATCTACATCCAGTATCTTTATAATTTGGCCACTCTTTTTTTTTCTTATTGGGTCTTCTAAAATTCCCTAAATAGTATCAACTTTTATCAGTGCAGTGGTTGTCTAAAAAAAACAGTCCCATCTGCCTCACTGGGGAACTTGTTAGAAATGCAGATTCTTAGGCCCCACCCCACACCTACTTGAATCATCTATCTGGGGTCTAATAAGCCTGCCATGTGATCCTCATGCACACTAAAGTTTGAGAACTACTACTGTAGGTAAAATAGTTTATATGTCATTCTTACAAGCATATTCTTTCATACCCACATACATTAGTTCTAGAAATTCCCTATATCTGGAAGGCTTTTCTTCTACTGAATTATTTCCAAAATGCCTATTCTTCCTTCAGGAATCATTTTAAAGGTAGCCACTTCTTAAGACTTGTCCAATTTCCCCAGGCAGAACTAATGATTACTTTTTCTTCCCTCCAAAGTATTTTATTTATTAAGCCTTTTCTATAGTGCAATTTGACTTATAGTTTGTTAAAAATATATATTTTTTCTTTTGATAAGTTATGAACTCCATGAAAGCTCCAAAGTTGATTTTCCTTAGTAAATGCTAGCAGGGAAAGAGCTGTATCTTACTCAACAATCTTAATGCTCAATAAAAATAAATTAAATTTAAAAAGATCGATACATTTACATTTTGTTATTCTTATAACAAATGATAAGGCATTTACTAATCCAATCTCTTTTATGTATAATTTTAGTTTTAAATACTCTTTTTTTCATAGGATTTTAGTGGAAAAAAATGAAAGCAAGGGGCCCCAGGGCAGGGTGAGAGGGCCAAGGGCAGGGAGAGGTTGCAAATAGTCACTGTGGGAAATGGTAGCATGAACTCACCACCATGCTCAGAATTGGGGACAACACTGAGGACTCAGTTCATGGTGGAAATATTGAATTTTTAGTGAACTCAATATGTGCAGTTGTATGATTTATCTCTGGCAGGACACAAAGAAGTAGAGAAAGTGGCAGTTGGGTTGATTTTGAGGGACGGTTTTGCCTAGAGAGTGAAACAGAAGAATAGAGACTGACAATCTTATGAAACAGGGCCATAACTGGAATGAGGATGAGGCAAGTCAGGTGCACATGGCACAGAATGTGGGGTGGTGTTTACTCTTGGACCAATCAAGTGATTTGGATAAATGTACTGAAAATATAGCAAGGAAATTAGTATAGTCAGAGAAAGGGGTTTCATGTGATGGCTGGAGCTCTAGTCTTGCCAAAGATTAAAGGAGAAAATGTCTGAGGTTAAGGACATGAAGGAACTGAATGTGTTGATCTTATAGAACTTAAAGTCACCTAAGTTGATGGCAGGAATGGGGAGGAGGAAGGCTGTGACTACAAAGTCCACAGGGGATGTAGACAAGGTCTAGGAAGTCTGTCCATGGAAAGGTGAGAAGCTTCTACTGGACAATGGGATCTCAGGTGAACAGGGATTGAGCATGATAAAGGGGTAATGGGATATAGCTACAGAGAGGAATTGGGAGGTGGTCAGTACCATCCCCTAATTGAGAGATATGTGCTTGTGTGAGACTGAGTTGCTTTGTGGAATGTGGTGTCACCAAGGGAGAGCTAACTCACTTAAATCAGGGAAGTAGATAAAATATGCAGATCAGAGGTTAGCAGGTAAAAAGAGAACCATATAAGATGAAACGTGCTTCCAAAAACAGTGGAAAGACATGGGGAGCAATGAGAAGGTAGATTAGGGAAGAAGTGAGGTAAAGTGGTAAGGTTGAGATTTTGAAAGAGGGTTCGTGACCGGATAAAGTCACATTTTACTGACTAAAATTAACCAGTGTATAATTCAATGTGGAAATATATGCTGTAGTGGTGTGGGTCTTTGTTTTACTATGCTTCAGATAAAGCCAGGAAAAGCACAATAATGGATTCAAAATGATGAAACAAAGGCCATGTTAGTGGGAGACACTATATATACTTAACCTTTTTATATTTTAAGTGTACTTCTATTAACATAAATATACTTGGATTTTTAAAATCCATTTTTACAGTCTCTACTGTTTAATGATTTGGTCTGTTTACATTTATTGTGATTACAGATCTATTTGGATTTGTTTCTACCATTTTATTTTGTGCTTTCAATTTGTCTTTTTCATGTTCTCTTTTAGTTTTAACTTTTTTGTTTGTTTGCTTTTCTTATTGTTTTATCCCCTTACTAGTCTGCAATTTATCTACTCTATTTCTACTCTTCTAGTAAATACCTTTGAAATTTTAACTGAATCTAAAGTCAATTAATATCATATAACTTTTCCAAATAATCAAATATTTAGAACAATTTAAATCTGATCAGCACATCTTAATTCTGTCCTTTTTTATTAACCCAATGAATCTGGCATTATTTCTATATCTTATTATTTACCTGTATATTTTCTCACATTACCTGTATCTCAGATTCTTCAGATTTTTTTTTCTTATATAATTTTTAGAAGTTCCTTATTGTAGGTTTACTGATGATAATTTCTCCTAATTTGTATTTACCTGAAAATGTCTTTATTTCATAATCATTCTTGAAAATGATTTTTTCTGGATGTATAATTCTAGGCTGATAGGTATTTCCCCCAACATATTGGACAGTGAAAGATACTATTTGACTCTTTTCAAAGTCGCTGTCAATCTAAGTGTTATTTCTCATCAACGATCTGTTTCTTGTTTTTTGGTTTTCCCTCAGAGACTGCTTTTAAAATATTCTCTTGGAATTGTCATACTGTAGCTTTACAAGAGATATGTAGATGTGAAAGCATTCCTTTTTATTTATACCTTAGGCTTTTGTACACATGGATTTATCTTTCATCAGCTTTGAAAAAAAAAATCACAGCCATTTTGCCTTTAAAGATTGAGTCTCCTTCCTTCTTTCGAGACATTAATCAGAAAGATATTAGGCTTTATTATTCTCTCTTTAATGCCTGTTAATATCCTTCATGGAGTTCATCTCCTTACCTCTTTTTGCTGCATTGTGGATAATCTATTAAAATTTATCTTACAGTATTCTAATTCTCTCTTCCACTATGTCTAATTTGCTATTTAACTCACCGATAGAGTTTTTAATTCCAGTTTATGTTTCAGTTATAACACTTCCTTATGGTTCTGTTTCCAAATCTGTTTGGACTTTTTTTTTAGTAGTCTTTTGCTTCTTGCTCATTTGTTAAATTCAAAGCTTCATTTCATTAACCATGTCTTCATAATAATTTTATAATATTTTATTTTATAATTTTTGCAACTGTCATCATTTCATACTTTGCATGTGACAATTCACAAGATTTTTTTTGAGATTTGGATCCATTGTTTGTGGTTTCTGCTGGCTCCAGTCACAGTATCTTGTTTCATTGTGTGCATTGAATATAATTTAATCTGTGGGAATCTCGAGGCCTAATTATAGATATGATTTGTATTTGCTTCTGCCAGGAAACAGGCAATATTATCATCCTGGAACAATCTAAATCCTAATCCTGGACCATCTAAAAGGTCTCTGCCTAATGGGAAATATTAAAGTTTAGCTTTTCTAAGTTGAGGCCAGAAGATTTAATCTTGGGATCACCTCTCTGATAAAGGAATGTGCCTTCAGGACAATCTCACCCTTCCCTGTTCCTTACTAGTCACCTTTCTCTACTTACAGCTTTCTGCTCAAGATAGGAGATATGCAACTGTTATTTTTATTGAGAATTTATGACCACATGATGTTTGAGCAGAACTGATAGTGTTTCAGTGTAGCCAGACAAAATAAGATGATCTTTACTTGGTTGTCATCCTACTGGGTACAAAGTTTATATTGTGGAAGGTTTGCTGTCCCCAGAAAAGGCAGGCTGCTGTTCTATTCTTCTACCCACAAGGATACCTCTTTATTATTTTAATAACCATTGATTTCTTTCATACCTCAGTTTTTTTACCAGCTTTTAGAAATAATAAGGATATCCATATCTTATACAAAAATAACCCCTTCCCCTGTTTTCTCACTACACTTTATAGCAGAGCTGTTAAAGATATTTAATCAAAGTTCTTTGGTATGTTTTTCCAAGCCCTGTCCTGGGAGCACCTGAGTCAGAATCCATCCACCTGGAGTTTTATTTATAATATAGACTCCTTACCCTTTTCCAGGACAATGTCTAGTTTTTACAGGTAGTGAGGGATGGAGGGTGGAAGCAAGGGATGGGTGAATATACATTAGTGAAAAGATCTTAGGTGACTTTTAAAAAACTGAAGTCCAGGGGTGCCTGGGTGGCTCAGTTGGTTAAACATCTACTTTCAGCTCAGGTCATGATCCCAGGGTCCTGGGATGGAGCCCCACATCTGGCTCTCTGCTCGACGGACAACCTGCTTCTCTCTCTCCCACTCCCTCTGCTTGTGTTCCCTCTCTCTGTCAAATAAATGGGTAAAATCTTTAAAAAATTTTTTAAAAAACTCTGAAGTTCAAAAACAAGTGTTCTAAGGTCTCTACATTTTATTGCTCATCTTTTGATCAATTGTAAACAGTGAGTATGTAAGAAAG
Organism: Halichoerus grypus; assembly: GCF_964656455.1. Taxonomy (NCBI): domain Eukaryota; kingdom Metazoa; phylum Chordata; class Mammalia; order Carnivora; family Phocidae; genus Halichoerus; species Halichoerus grypus. The sequence continues at coordinate 11,951,778 of NC_135723.1, read as the reverse complement.
GAAAGAAGAAAGGAGCTATTTACAAAATGAATAATTAGCCCTTAGATATTTTATAATTAGCTATATAAATTTTTCTGGAAGTCTTTTTAAAAGCTAATAGTTCAATTCATTATAAATTAATAAAAATCATAGGATGTGACTCCTGGGAAAATTCTAGCATTATATGCGAGCATGTAATATGCAAAACAGATTTGTAATAATTAAGGTTGCTGACAAATAATCTCAATGTCCTAATAATGCAGGGAAACTTTCTTTTTTTTTTTTTTTTTTAAGGTTTTATTTATTTGAGAGAGAGCAGGAAAAGGGGGAGGGACAGAAGAAGAAGGAGAAGCAGACTCCATGTTGAGCTGGGAGCCCAACGCAGGTCCAATCCCAGGACTCTGGGATCATGAATTGGAGGGGGACCCTGGGATCATGACCTGAGCCGAAGGCAGGTGCTTAACCAACTAAGCCACCCAGGTGCCCTACAGGGAAACTTTCAAATACTCCAGCAAATCTTGGTTTGTTCTTCTTATTTCCTCATCACATAGTCTATTCAATTAACTTCACTGACATCATCACATCTCCATTTATTTAGACTTGTAGCAAGTTTATCTTTCTGGCTTCCCAGGTGTCTTGAGACACAGTGAGATGTGCACACATCATCAGTGTTTATTTGCTACCTATGAGCTGGGTTGCCTCATGTTCTGCTGCCAGGTGCAAAATATGGCCTCCCTGTAGTGACACCAGTAAACAGAGAGCTCCTATTGGCCTTACTGGCAGCAATTCAAGCTCATTTGCTCTCATTCTCTCTTCTTCTTTCCTTTCCACCCAAATTATTAGGGAATAATGCCCTTAGTATTTAAGAATACCAAGAAACTAGTCTTGTTTCTTCTTGCCACTTCCAGTTGAATCTGGAAGTTATTCACACTTGCTTCCATTTGAAGCAAGACTTCTCAAGTTGCTGCTTGTTACAGCCATGGCCAGTGGACATTTCTCAGTCCCTGTGTTGGGACCTGAGCTTGTGGTGCCCGCTGCTGCTATAGTCACAGAGGATGTCCCTCTCCAGTCCACAGTGGCTCTTGCTGGTGTGAAGGTGAAGGAACCTTCTTTCTTGGAGCTCCACTCAGCCCAGGGCACTTCAGAACAAAGTGGCCTGGGTCCCCTCCTGACAGTTCTCCAGATCCTCTCCCGCAGCCCCTTAATCAGGGCCAAGCTAGTCCCCAGGAACACAGGGTCATGATCAGTTTCCACATCCATTCTCTGAAACTTGAAATTATTCTGCCTCTTGGCCATAAGGCTCAGGCAGAAACCAAGTTGTGTCTAGGTCTCTATCTCTTTTATAGTATCCTTTTTAGGATCTTTATTTTTCTCCTTGACATTTCCAATTACTTCAAATCAGCAGGGCAGAGGTTAGGAATCTCGTTCTTTCCCAAACCAGAAAGTCCAGGGGCTTCTCTGAACCCTGATTTCCAGCAGCCTTTATATTCTTTATATCAAGAGTAAATACTTCATATTATTCCCTTCCCCACCAACAAAAAATTAAAATAAAATCCAACCTAATTAAATACCTTACTCTTTACATAGAATATACCATATGACCAAAAATATACCACAATAAAATATTTTTAGCAACACCAAACAAATGGCACAATTACAAATATTTCTGCAATCTATATGCTCTATCAAAACAAGAAAATACATGGTTTAAGGGGATTTTGTGCATAAGATTGTGCTAGCAATGGGACAACATAGTGTAAATGTAGTGGAACAGTTATTAAGCAAGGTGACTCTTTTTCATAATTTTGAGCTCTCAGAAAATCAGATAATGGTCACTCCAACTTGCAGGTAAAAGAGTCTTCATTTGGAAGAACATTGGTACATTAGTCTTAGGCCAGACCTAGGAGCTTCTTCAAGAAAGCAACCCACTTTGTGTACAAGGGTGAGATGGCTTAAAATTTTCTCACACCAATATTCTGTCCAACAATCTGTAGTGGCCTCCTATTTCTTACCATAGAAAGACTAAACTCCTCTATATGGCTTTCAGTGGACTTTCACCAACCCGACTCTTTAAGATTTCAATGTGATTTCATAAGACACCTTTAATTCATTTTTTTTTTTTCCATACTGGGTTGTCTTTTCCCTACTCAACATTTTTATAAGACCTATTTCCCTCCTATACTTTTTCCTAGGACACTCTCCCTTTTCCTCTTGGCCAATCCAGATCTCACCCTCCCTTGTAGGCTCTGTTAATGCTTCCTTAGCGAGGGTTTCCCAGGGACCATAATCCAGCCTCCCTCTAATAAGAGGTAAAATCAATTCAGCACAATTTAGCCCTTAACAATCTCTAAAGTATAGTGCTGATTTTACTGGGATTGTAACAGACCCTTGGGAATTCCAAGGGTTGAGCATTCTAGAGTATGTGGTATCAGGAGTGGCTGTCGAGGCCTTTGTGCTTTGCTAGGGTTGGAGCTGACATGGCACATTGTGAAAGCCAGGCACACAGGGGTAAGGCTTTCTCCACTCTAGTGAGCAGAGCAGAGCAGACTTCAGACTTCCCCAACCCCTGCCCCCGCAGCTTTGCTAATCTCTTGTCATTGCTTCTGTAGTGACTCTTAACATAGGATTTAAACTGCTTTTGTTCCTCGTGGAAAAAAAATGTTAATAACTTCAATTCTATCTTTATAGAATCACTAAGATTCTAAAGGTGTCAGTTCAATTGTTCACTTACTCTTTAGAAAATTTTATGGGGGAAGCTATGTGCAAGAGGCTCACCAGTGTAAAGTTTCAACTTTGATAAATATATGCAGTGAATATTTTGCTAATTGGTGTGTGCTTGTATTAAAGAAGGGGCAAATCAGATTTTCTCTCTAAGAAGTGATTAAGTAAATCACTGAACTGGTAGCAAGGGGAGAGGCAGATAAAAAACAGGAGTAAGGAAATACACAGGGGAATTTCAGGGTAGCCCTAAGAGTAGAGTGCTAGAAAAATTATCTGCAAACTCCTGCCACTGGGGACAAAAGGAGCTGACCTGGTGCTGATGACATATGGTCCAGGCCCATGCAATTCCTTTTTTCCCACAAATCGTAGATGTTTGGCTTTCTTAAGCCTTGGTTCCACATGGATGGGATTCCAGATATCCTATTTCCCTGCATAGCTGTATGAGAAAACTCCTTTTCTTTTTCTTTTTTAGATTTTATTTATTTATTTGACAGAGAGAGAGCACAAGGAGGGGGAGCAGGCAGAAAGGGGGAGAAGCAGGCTCCCCGCTGAGCAGGGAGGCCAATGCAGGGCTCAATCCCAAGACCCTGGGATCATGACCTGACCTGAAGGCAGATGCTTAACTGACTGAGCCACCCAGGCACCTCCAGAAAACTCCCTTTCTAAGGCAATTTTAGTGAGTCTCTTTCTTATAATCAAAAAAAGCTCAAAACAAAGAGTCACTTCTGTGACCATTTCTTTTAGAAGATGATTTTAGGACAATGATATGTATTTTTTTTATTGGAATAGTAATAACCCACACATTGAGATGTTTGTAATTAGCCTTTTGGAAAAACATGTTTGTGTGTAAAGAAATTTACAAGAAGACATTTTTCTGTTAACGTGTCACTTCCTCTTTGACTCAAAGGAATTTAGTAGAGGATAGCAGTCTCTTAATAAGCTGATACCCCAATGACTACAATAACCCATCCTCACCAACCTAATGGAGGAATCCCACTGAATATTATAGATTCCACTTGATAGGAAGAACACCACAAGTCTTTTGGGATAGAACCCTTTGATTCCTTATGACATTTGTGGGTTTCACTTAAATCCTGGGGCATGGGAAAGAACTGTTGAACTTCCTATTCTTTGGGGATTATAGAATGCATTCAAATGTTATACTGTGTCACCAAAAATGGTCCTCCAATTTTGAGTGCCAACCTTGCTAAGATTTAATATGTGCATACATATAGGCCCTCCCTCCATTCCTCCTCCTTACCCCCCTCCCTATGCCTTCCTTCCTTCCTTCCTTCCTTCTTCCCTTCCTTCTTTCCCTCCTTCCTTCTTTTCTTCCTTTTAACTTTTCTTCCTTTTACCCTGTTTCAAAAAGTGCTTATTGAAAACATGTGCAATCTTGACTTTCTGCTGAAGATAATTTCCCGAGATGAATTATTATTATAATTCATCTATTCACTATTATTTGTAGTGAGATCACTGCTTACGAACCATAGGATTAATATGTGTTGCTTGGCCAAATCTGAGCTGCCTTTTGTCTCTGGCATTTCCTTATTTCAGGGAAAAGGTTCTGAAGCTCTATACTGAAGCAACATCAGAACGTACTTTGGTGGGTTCTAATATAAACCCTTAAGATACCAGTGAGAATGTGTTTTGTTTTGTTTTGTTTTAATTGGCATCTAAGTCAGGGTTCAAGTTCACCTCTAGGCAAAGCTATAGTTTAATCCTTCTGGGTTATTCCTCAGGACATATTAATAGGTTATTTTAGAACTTCAGAATGACTTATGGGGGTCAAAAACTAAACCATTGTACTAGTCTAAATACTTGAATTTGGTAATATTGCACCAAGGCTGCTGCTGCCATTCATTGACCACAGGGCATGATGCATGATCATTGTGCATGCCCCCCACCTCCCATTAGCTTGCTCCGCATGAGCCCTCATGAGCCATCCCTGCACACTTGTGTTCATTCTCATCTGGTTACTCTTGTTCCTCCCATGCTAGTTTCCAGCCACTATGACTTGCATTTCCTTTATAGTTCCTATGGTGGCCTTGATCATCCCCCACACCCAGGCATTAGCCCAGGATTGCTACACTGCCTGGAATGCCCCATCTGGCTTCTTACTCCTGGTGCTGCTCTCTGTCCTTCATACTCAGCCTCGGACACCTTGTCTGACTCTCAGTGCTGGGTGAGAGCCCTTTGTCTGAGTCTCCTAGGATCCACAACTGTACATAGCAAATGACTTCGTGTATGTATCTAATTGCCTAGTTATTGTTTTTAGTCTTTCCTGCAAGGTTGTCCTACAGACATGGTCTTCTGTGGCTTTGTCATTAACATGGCCTGTGTTTTTCTCCCAGGGTCTGATGAGCATCCACTGAATGGAGCACAAAGCATGCATGGGTGCCCAAAAGTGCCTTTTGTGCCTTTTACACACCAGCGCTTGCTTCCCTCCCCACTGCTCCCCAGGGCTCCATATCAGCTTCCCAAGAACAGACAGCAGTGCTTTCAGATCTTGGAATGGAAGATGCTAGGTCTTTTTGGAAGTAATCAAAACTTTCCCTGTTCTGACCAACGTTGGGCTTAGGAAAATTTGGAGAGAGATTTCATCTAGCTTCCGGTGGCCAGTTCCCTCCACATTCTCTCCTAGTCTCTCTTCCTGAGCCCTCTACCCATAATTTAGATCTGTTCTTTAAGGTCTTACAATCCCACATTGTTCTTAAGCTTCCAGATTCCTCTAATGCTTTCTTTCCCCTGACATTATATCCAGTGTCCCATTCCTTCATAGCTTTGCTTTCATTTTTCATGGCAACAATAAACAATAGTCTTGGTGATAATAATATTAACATGAATTGAACCCCATACTAGTTAAACATGCTTCAAACACTTTATTTCATTTCTTTTATCCTCACAAGGTAGGGACTATTATTCTTATTCCTATTTTACAGTTGAAAATCTCGAGACTTGGTGATATTAAAAAAAAAACAAAAAAAACCAAGGTCACCTAGCTAAGGCTAGGTGTTTCCTTCTAGCCTCCAGTCATCATCCAGCCTCTAGTCATCATCAAATAAAACAGAATATTTCATGAGACAGAGCCAAAACATAATGAAAGTCTAGATACAGAAATAGGAAGTTTCTAAGCCTATCGCAGATTAAAAGGAAAATACATGTTTGGAAGGGGACAGGGCACCAGGGAGGGGCTGCTGAAAATGACCTCTAATTTTGCCTTTTGGACACACATACTGACTTTGTGTGATACGGTGGCAGGACACTGGCGTGGAAGGGTAAAGGGCATCGGAGGTGCTGCCATCGCTCTGAGCCCTCTCCCTGCAATGACACTCGAAATGGCAGTGATTCTATCCCAATAATCCTTCTTGGACCGGTGCCAGGGGTCCTCCTCCCCTCCCCCAACTCTTTACACTAGCCTATGTGGGTTACATGAAAGTTGAAGTCAGATGGATTTTAGTTTGAATCCTAATTCTGCCTCTCATTCAGCGTGATGTTGGGCAATTTAATTGCCCTCTCTCAGGGGCAATTTTCTTATCTGCAGAATAGTGATGATGATAATTATTCTTATTGTGATCAAGATTAAAGAGATTTATTATATGCAGCATTGTGCAAAGCATGAAGTCAATACTAAAAAAAAAATGTTCATTTCTTTCCTTTTCTTCTCACTCTTCCCCATCTTTCACTCTCTGAACAAGTCAGTAAGCATTTCATGATCCATTCTTCAGATTAGAAGGCAGAAAAAGATGGTAGATAAGAGGATCCGTTTGAAAGACCATTTCTAGCACACTATCCAAACAGAGACTAGACTAAACCAAGAGTAGACCAACGTGTGGTTCTGGCTGAAGAACAGACAGACGAGTCAACAAAGCAGTGTAGAAAATCCAGCCAGGCATGAGTACTAACCTAAAATATAATCAGAGTAGTAGTGCTCCAAAGCAGCAGGGAAAATTTTTCATAGTAAATGATGTTAGAACAATTGGTTAGCTATTTGGGAAATAGTAAAATTAAAGTAATATAATCAAAATGAATTAAAGATTAAATTTTAAAAATAGAATCATAAAAGTAACTAGAAACAAACCTAAGTATTTATGTTATCTTGGGAGTAACATGGGCTTGTTTCAGCAAAAAATGAAATTAGGAAACTATAAAGAAAAGAGATTGATGGATTTTGTTACATAAATACAATTTTGGCATAACAAAACACTTCATTAAAATTAAAGGGAAAATAAATATATTAGCAATATAATAATAGAGCTATTCTAATCAATAAGAAAAGGAGATCAACACGATAGAAAAATGTGCCAGGATGCAACCAGGTCATTGACAGTACAAGAAACACAAACACTAATATATATATTAGTGTTTTATATATATATATATATATATATATATATATATATATATATACATAATTTTTAAAATTTTCCTTCTTTCCTAAAACTTTATTTTTAAATGAAGTATAGTTGACACGCAATATTATTTTAGTTTCAATTGGTCTTAGCAATATTTTTCTGGATCTGTCATCTCAGGCAAGTAAAACAAAAGCAAAAAGTAAACAATGGGGACTACATCAAACCAAAAAGTCTTCGCACAGAGAAGGAGACCATCAACAAAACAAAAGGCAGCCCATATATGCATATTTTCAATGACCTCATTAGTGATCAAATAAATGTGAATTAAAACAGTGAGTGCAGATTTTAAATGCAATAAGAAATTTAAGGCAGAGGTGTGATGACGTGAGCATCGTTTGCACCTCTGGGGTAAATTTATGTTGGCATATCCAATCTGGAGCTCTATTGGATAATATTATCCTTTCTATTGCTTTTACAATACATATACCTCTTGATGTTATCTTGTTGATGTGTGTCTTTGCTGATTATCTGTGACACTTCACTGAAGAGTAAGCCCCCACCAGAGCAGGACCTGGACCTTCTTTTCTGTTCTTTTGATGCTGTTTTATGGGTTCATCTGTCTATTCTTCAGCTTGAAACATTACTGGTAAAACCAGATGAGATTTACTGAACTAGGTACTCAGGAAGAAAACTCTCCAAATGGATCTCTACTAAACCCTGATCAAAAATTCAATGCTTACAAATTGTTTTTAATGAAATGATCAGAGGTGTGCCAAGTTTCTTAACATAGTATAACATAAAATTATAATTGCAAAATTTGCAATCTAAACATCTAAATATTTAGCCATAAGAAATTAGATAAATGTCTACAAATAGAATTCCATAAAATCATTAAAATAATATAGAGAAATATTTAATTACATGGGGGAATGATCATATTAAATCATTAAATGATAAAGTATTTAAGAGTTCTGTGTACAGTGTGAAATAACAACCTGTAAAATAACAACAAAAAAAACTATGTTCTGTAACACATGCTTGTGTCATAGCTATGTTGTAAGGAAAATGGCAAATATTTTACAAGAGCTCATTCTCATAAGAGCCTCATCTACTCTCAGTTTATTTATTTATTTTTTACCGGTATTTCACATATCGGTGGCGCTTCCTGTGGTTGATGTTGGAAAAATTCTGACCATTTTACCTTCCCATTTTCCATTCCCATTTTCCATTCCCACCCCCACCACCTCCTTCCTGACTCTCCAACCAGCCGGTCGTGCGCCCTGCCCTTTTTATTCATGATGACTGTCCCAGCCAAGCTTCCAAATGAAGTCCATGTGATGAGCAGGTAATAGCAGCCAACAGGGAGGCTCTCCTGGAGAAAGCAGCTGAAAGGAGTCGGGCTGGGCGGGCAGTAGCTGAAAGCATTCCTGCATAGTTTGCTGTCTCAGGAGTTTTCTGCCAGATACTTAAAGTGGACATTTCAAAATATAGTGTATCAAATAAACTTTATTCTTAAAATATGTCATTCTCTTTGCAGCTTCTCTAAGTAGTTCCACTGCTATTGAAGGTTATTATTTTCAACATCCCATAGAAAAATCTTTCTCCAAATAAATTGGAATGTCTCAACTTACATGTGTAAGTTTTTCCTATTGCTAATATGGGAGCTAGGTATTCGCCTTAAAGTAATTTCCATGATCCCTTTCGTGCATTTAGTATTTACACATTTCAGCAGAGATTTCCGTGAAACACTCTCCAGGGAAGTGTGCATATTGGTTATCGTATCAGAACCGCAGTCCCATGTACAGCTCTAGCTGTGTTCGATGCTTAGTTACTGGGTGACACTCAGAGCTGGGATGGCCCATTTGGGAGAGTTGGGGAATACACTGACCAGAATGATTGGTGTGTCTGTCAAGAATATCAACAGAAGGACTGTTCCAGAGATGTCCCCAAGATTTAGAGAGAGTAAGGGAAACATGTGAATGGAATAAAGGCATGAATGTGGAAGGAAACTTTCTTATAGGATCACAGAAGTAATAATTATTGTTTAATAATTATTTATTTATTAATTAATAATTATTAATAATTATTAAATAATAATTATACAATAAAGAATATCACAGTGAATAATGAATCTCTGAATTTACCACAGCCTACATGGCCCTCTGTGATCTGATCCTATCTTCTGTTCTTCTGCCCTCCACCCATGTTGCTTCAAGTTCTCTTGCCCTGTTTCAGATCCTTCAGAACCTTTACTTTTTGCTGGGAAAGCTCTTCTTCCAGATAACACCCTGGTTGCTTATTCTCTGCCTTTGGGTTTCTGCTCAGAAGACATTAACTCCTGAGGTCCACCTGGGTACCTCATCTAAAGTAGCCCTTGCCCCTTCACTTCTCAATGACCCACCCACCCACAACTACACCTACCCTGTATCTCATTACCATTTGTATTCTCTTTAGAACACTCATCACCCTTGTTGGTTGCCATGTTTCCTTATTGACTGTCTTTGTCATTTCACGGAATGGAAAAAGTCTCTGAGAGTGGTAACTTAGAATCTCTTGCCCACCCCTCTATCCCAGAGCTTACAACAGTGCCTGAAACATTATAGACACTCTTAAATATATGGTGAATCTATAAACTCTATATTATAACCAGTACTACTTCAGCATGAAACAAAGATGGAGTATTTTACCACGTATCAATAAGTAACTTTTGAAAGTCCTATATTGTAATCTTAGAACATTTCTTTACTATAGACTGTCACCTTCTGTCATTAATTTGTATTTCCTAACTTTTTTTTTTTTTTTTACCTACTTCCTAACTCTTTTTTCTTTCCAACCAAACATTTGCTGGTTTCATCTTAGGCCTAAAGATGCAGGAATAATCATAAAATAATTCCCACTTTCTGGTGTTAATTGTTCAGTGAAGGACTGATTTAAAAAGTAAATAGAGAATTGTGTAAGACTAAGACTGATGAATCACAGACCTGTACCCCTGAAACAAATAATACATTATATGTTAAGAAAAAAAAAAAGAAGATAGTAGGAAGGGAAAAATGAAGAGGGGGAAATCGGAGGGGAGACGAACCATGAGAGATTATGGACTCTGAGAAACAAACTGAGGGTTCTGGGGGGGGATGGGTTAGCCCAGTGATGAGTATTAAAGAGGGCACGTATTGAATGGAGCACTGGGTGCTATACGCAAACGATGAATCATGGAACACTACCTCAAAAACTAATGATGTAATGTATGGTGATTAACATAACAATAAAATTAAATTTAAAAAATGTAAAATACATAGGCTTTGATGCATTAAAAAAAAAGTAAATAGAGGGGTGCCTGGGTGGCTCAGTTGGTTAAGCCTCTGCCTTCGGCTCAGGTCATGATCCTGGGTCCTGGGATCGAGCCCCACATTGGGCTCCCTGCTCAGTGGGGAGTTTGCTTCTCCCTCTCCTTCTGCCCCTCCCCTGCTTGTGCTCTCTCTCAAATAAATATATAAAATCTTTAAAAAAAAATTAGGATTAGGATTGTTTGTTCCAGCTCTGTGAAAAATGTCAATGGTATTTTGATAGGGATTGCATTGAATGTGTAGATTGCTCTGGGCACCATAGACATTTAAAAAAAAATTAGTATTAAAAAAATGTAAATAGATAAATTTTTGTTTAAGTACAATAAAAGCACAGTGACAAAACAATGGGAGAATAAAATTACACTGAAACACACACACATGCACACACACACACATACACATGCACCCCTGCAGCTCAACACAGAAATTATTAACTCTAGGCTGCAACCACCTTTACCTTCACTTTGCAAGGTCAACAGGAATTAAAGTCCATAGGCTGGTGGGTGGTGGAATTCAAACCATTCTTCTTTTCATGTTCTTTAGTGAATGAAGGGCTTCAAAGACAACTTCATCTCAGCTGAACCACATAACTTCGGGCTGACTGCATGTCCCAAAATGATGTCCAGAGAATGGATGAACACTGCTCGGGCCGGGGGGTAGGTTTAAGAGTAGACGCTCTCTGGTAAGAGCCTACGTTACATTTCTGACTTAATTCACATGCTTTACCGTTTTTTTTCCTGTCATAATGTAGAATTAAGCGATTAGCTTAGCCAGCTCTGCCCTCTGTCATCTGTCAATAGTTGCTGTTTATCTGAAATTCTATTTGGAAGCAGTGAAAGGGGAGCAAAACTGAGTCACTTTACACCCTGAATCCTACATTTCCACAGTAATCCTCCACTCTGCTGAACAGATGCTTCCAGAAAGCTCTGAAGAAGTGAAAAGGGGAATATTTCCCATGAATTCCTTCATTAAGATTTTCAGTTATCTTCCTCAGCTCCTTCGTGGAATAAGGTAGAGTACAAAAATATAAAAGTGCATGATGAATAATCTCATCATGAAATCTTGGCAGAGTATAAGTAAAGATATATGTAAAGTAACTGCAAAACCACAAGGATTTTACTCGCAATATGATCTTGGGTAAATGGCAGACTTTGTCTTACATTCAGTTTCTTAGTCTGTAAAGTAAGAATAACAAACACTTACCTCAAGGACTATGCAATAATTAAATGAGAAAGAATTAATTCTTTCTATGCAAGAAAGAATTAAACTCTTTCTTGTTTAGAGGAGATCAAATATAATACGGGAGGACATGAGTGGCAGGGGACTGTCTCCATCTTGCCCATGCTGCTTTAATGGCGTGGGCCTAGGGACCACTGGTCTCCTCTCTACCAGTGGTATTTATGGTCCAATAAAGAAGTTGCCTTTATGGGGACTGAATTTGCCCATTGTTTTCTCTTCCTTTTCTGTATAACTATTGACTTACGAACTATAAAATTTTTATTTTAATTGACCCACAATTTCGAGACAAATCATTTCTAAAACGTGCATGTTAAATGGTTTTGGAGAGTGTAAAAGCTGTTTGTAGGGAGAGCCTTTAACAATGAAATTCCACATTCTTCTTTGAAATCGCTGAAGGTAGCCTCAGACCCCTCACTGGAAAACACCCCTAGTGGTACCGTTCTGGGAGATGGAGCTTATTCCCTGTAGATACCCCCTAGGGCATCAACTGTTAGATGCATTAATTATCATGGATGGATGACCCTGTTTTGGTAGCTTTGGATTTTTTCACAGAAGTGTAACAACCACCAACCACTCCCTCCCCTTCCCAAATTCCTTGATTTTTACAAATACTAGCCTGAGTTCTTCTCCACAGACACAGATGTGTTTTGTATTCACTTCAGTGTCTCATACACAGTGATGTTAACAAATGTGTGTATTTTTGTTTTGCTTCAGGATATGGCTTACTCATTCTAGACACAGTGCACTTTTATCATGTATTCTAAGACATACTCATAGACAATGAAAACTTTATATACGCCCAACACTCACATAAACACACACACACCCCTGGTATCTATGCATCTCCGTTACTTTATCCTTATAAACATGACTCACATTAGCTTGCTGAAGCAGAAGAGAAAAGGATAAAGCAGGTAAATCCTGATAATCCCAGAACAATGAAGGGAAGAAACATTGTCAAGGAACTGACTATTAAACCTTTTGCTTTCAGATTTGCATATAGTTGAAGACCAGAAGATTCCTGAATAGTTTCCTGCTATACCTGTCTCTCCATGTCTATTCCTGCTAGCAAAAAAAAAAAAAAAAGAAAGAAAGAAAAGAAAAAAATAGCCTAAAGTTGATATCTCACACCTAGGTGTACTTTTGAGGTCACAGGCAATTATTGAGAGGGATGATTAGTAAATCTGTCTTGTAGGAAATACTAAAATTAATTTTTTAAAAAATTGTATATTCTAATGGAAGGTGTTGGTGACTTGCCTTCTAGAAAAGTCAAGGGCACTGGAAAGGATTGCATCTTGGGAAGGGAGGACACCCATGGAATAAGAGCAGCTGTGGCCAATGGATGCATTCTTTGAAGCTGAACTTGCTTGTGGTCTTTCCCATTTACATAGTTCAGAAACGAACTTGAACCAGCAACCTTAAGTATTTCAGCGGCCTGAGAAAATAAACTATACTTAATTTCTATGTTTACCATTTGTGTTAAGAGTTTTAAGTACTAAAGCACATGTCTCCACATGCCAACATTAACATTAATGTACAATGTGTAGAAAAGAGAAAAGCAGCGATGGAGGAACCTACCTATCCACCACTTTGATGATTTTTCAGCAGACTGAGGGCTGAGATGGCACTTTTTATCTTTGGGTGAGTGCTGTGGTCTGAATGTTTGTGTCCCCACAAAATTAGAATGTTGAAACCCTAATGCCCAATGTGTTGGTATTTGGAGGTAAGGCTTTGGGTAGTTGCTTAGGTATTGAAAGTAGAGCCCTCAAAAATGGGATTAGTGTTCCTACAAAAGAGACCCTGCAGAGACCCCTGGCTCACTTTGCTATGTGAGAACAAGAAGAGACGGTGCCTGTTAACCAGGAAGAGGCCCTGCACCAAAATATAACCATTCTGGTACTTTGTTCTTAGACTTCCCAGCTTCCAGAGCTGTGAGAAATCATTTTTTGTTGTTTATAAGCTACCCAGTCCATGGTATTTTGTCATCGCAGTCTCAATGGACAATTTTTTTTTTTGCAGGGACTGCATTTCTGGATCCCCGTGTCTTCTGAGAATTCCAAAAATTGCTTCATATTCATTGTGAGCAATTTTCACTGGGCAGTGAATGTGTGTGTGGAAAATAGTGAGAAAAAGCATTTCCTTGAGATCAAAGATTAAGATAATTAAGATTATATTCTATGGATGATTGTTGACAGTAATATATGTTGTGAAATATTGTTGGAGTCATTTCCAGAAACCTATTATTATATTTTTAAAGGGGAATATATCACTTTTCTTCTAGATAGCTTTACTTCAATTCTTAAATTCTTCATGTCATTTATGAATGATTGGGAATATACCTAATTCAAAACAAATTTGAGAAAAGAAGAAGGGTATTATGGTAAGCTATTGGTAGAAATAAAGTATTAGAGAGATAAGTAAATGAGGAAAGATTAGTTAATGTTTCTTGAGGTACATAACTGAAGAGTGATGACCTGGTAGAAAACATGTGCATCTATGAATTGTCCCTCAGATGGTCAGGGGCTAAAATATATGAGGTGTTGTAGTTCAAGTAAAGATACTGCCTAGCATCTTATTCTTCCAATAAAGTCAAATGCATAGTTTGATAATAATGTAATATCATATAACAGTAATTATAATTCTATTGTCTTACCTGGGTTGTTATTTTTAGCAATGTCTCAGATCCTTTATATTTTGTTACACCTCATATTTTACAAAGTATTGTTGAAGCCTATATTTACGTGCATCTAAAGTGCATGTGTTTTTTTCACCATGTTTTTACTTTTCTAAAATTGGAGTGTACTGTTCAAAGACTGTCAAAAGAAGTTTCCTGACCCACAGGGAAAGGAAGTAGTTGGCGTTGCCTGATCATGTTCAGATTTGTCTGGGTAGAGACAAGCTCTGATCACCTGATTGTAAACTTGGTGGGGTTGGTTACACCAGTAGAACAACATCCTGGATTCTAATTTATACTTTTATTATTCATTGTCATTTAAAATATTTTCTAAGAGATTGCACTGTGATAAGAGGCAGTGTAATATACAGGTTATCACCCTAGTTCTGCAGCTGGATTTCCTGAAGCAGAGCCAGGCCCAGCCCTCACTAGGCCTGAGATATGGCCATCTGCTTACAGTCTCCAAAACAGAGAAATGGGACACCTTCCTGTCGCTGTGAAGATGATAATGAGTTCATCTATGTAAAGTATTTTTCGCAGTGCATGCCATTTCATTAACTCGTTTGTTCCACAAATATATATGGAGTTCCTACTATGAACCAGGCACTGTTTTGCCTGCTGGAGATACAGAGATGGATTAAGTAACTAAGATATGTTTGGAGCTTACTTTTAGTGTGTACAAAGAAAAAATCATGTGGGAGACTGGTAAGTGCCATGAAGACAAACCGGGAGGTAGTAGGTCATTGGAAGGGAGCTGGCTCATTAGGATGGTCAGAAAAGAATTCTTGGAGGAGGTGACATTGAACTGAGACTTCAGTTGTGGGAAGGAGCCAATTATGAACAGAGGTGAGGGAAAGGGGTTTTGTAGTCACAGGACCCACGAGCACCAAGGATCACAGTAGAAAGTAGGCTTAGAGTCCTGAGCAGAGCCCAAACATGTGGCCAGGTTATGAGGTTGGGATTTTATTTTGAGGACAGAGTGAAGTCAATCAGAAGGACCTAGGCAGGAGAGTTATTTATAGTTAAATTACCATTTTGAATGATGTGTGGGGAGTTGGAAAGGTACAGGGGAGTCACTGAAGAGACTAACGGAGTAATACAAAGAGAATTGATGGTGTCTTGGGTCAGAGTGGTAGCAGTAGGGATGGAGAGAAGCAGATGGCATATGAAATCTTTATATTTTGAGTAACAAAAAGAAGTTCAGCACGGCTGGGCCTATGAAGGGGTAACATATAGATGGCAAAAACCAGTGTTAGAGGTTTTGTCTTATTTACATCCAGGTCCTTCATGGAAGAAAGTTTGATATGCTGGTAGAAGAACCAAACTGTATCACTGGGCATTTGCTCAAAGCCAATAAGGAACATAGGACACATTTGTTATGTACATGTATCAGCAAAGTGAATTAGTTCCCTAAAAGGGCGGAGGGCTGAGAAGCCACCTGGGGGAGAGGGAGATATCTCAGAGATCAGTGGCAGCAGGAAGCCACTATCCCACCTAAAAGTGAAGAAGCAGTGTTATTGGAGCACAAGGGCAGGGGTCACCGGGAGGACCTGGAACCCACCCAGGTATGTCCTATAGGAACTTAAGCTAAGCTCTGCCAGACTTGTCTTCCCTAGCAGGGACAGAAAGGGAGCTGTCCTGTAGCCTTTGTCTCTCTCAGTGGTGCCCCCACTGGTTGAACCAAGCTGGAAATCCACCTGGAACCACGGCCCTTGAAGGGCCAAGGGATGGCAGGATCTACTGCATTTTAGAGCAGAAGGGCAATGGATGGATCTGAGGGCAAACAGCATGGGTGAATGGATGGGGGACTAGTGGAGTTTGGGAGCCAAGGAGTTATGGGAGTGTGGAGAGATGCCCAGAAAAGGGAGATGCTCAGAGGTTAGCTTGAAAAGATAAAATAGGGGCTAAATCATGCAGGGCCTTATAAGCATTTATGCAGTTTGGAATTTATCTTCAGGATAATCACTCAGGATTCACTGAAAACTGATCAGTATGTGATTTAGAAAAATTACTCTAGCTATAGTGTGAATGACTTGAAGAGTTACAGTCCTAGAAGGATCTCAGAACATTTCTGCAGTGACCTAGATTGTTATACTGCCTGTAATTTATTTGGAAATATTTCAGTACTCACCTTGCCCATGAACTATGTGTCTGTTAACCTATGAGTGTGGTTAAGTGACATCTGAACTACCTTTACCAGGGAGGCACATTCCTGGAGGAGAGGCCATTAGCATATGAAAGGTACTAGCCAGCTACTATAAACTCTTCCATTATGACTATTTGGTCTGCCATGAAGCATTTGGTGATTAGCATAAGGAAATATTAGAAATAAATTTTCATTATTGAATTGAGTGGTGTGCAAATTAGATGGATTAATTAGATGGAATGGTGTTCCAAATAGATGGGTTGGCCTTGAAGGGTGCAGGAACCCAGCAAGGCTAGCCTTGAAACCCTTCAGAGAAGGCCCCATGGTCTGATGAACCTCTGTTCCTACAACTCCCCGAGGATTTTTTCTGCCTTATCAGATCAGATCCTGCCATTGGACTACTGTCACATCTGGTTCTGGAGATCCTTACATCAGGGAAAGTTTAGAGAACCTCAAGGACAAAGACTTGGGGCTCCACCAACCCCACAGGCAGGTTGAAGAGCAGTTTCATGTTCCTATATATTAGTAAATGTATATGAGGCAACATTTAATATAAGACTAGCTTTTATAGTTACATCAGAAAGTGTGATCTGCATAAAGAAAGGAAAAACATCAGGGTGCCTGGGTGGCTCAGTTGTTAAGCGTCTGCCTTTGGCTCAGGTCATGATCCTGGGGTCCTGGGATCAAGCCCCGCATCGGGCTCCCTGCTCCACGGGAAGCCTGCTTCTCCCTCTCCCATTCCCCCTGCTTGTGTTCCCTCTCTCGCTGTGTCTCTCTCTGTCAAATAAATAAATAAAATCTTAAAAAAAAAAAAAAGAAAGGAAAAACATCAGAGAAGATATTAGTGAAAATAAAATACAAACTTGTACTTTTTTATTCTGATTGTGAGTTTCAGTGTTCTTTATATATTTCAGGTAACAGTCCTTTATCAGATATGTGTTTTGCAAATATGTGCCCCCAGTCTGTAGCTTGTCTTCTCATTCTCTCAACAATGTGTTTAGCGGGCAGAAGTTTTTAATTTTAATGAAGTCTAGCTTACAAATTGTTTCTCTCAGGGATCACCCTTTGGTGTTGTATCTCAGAGTCATCACCATACCCAAAGTCATCTAGAGTTTCTCCTCTTACCTTCTAGGAGTTTTGTAGTTTTGCATTTTCCATTCCTTCCCCCTAGAGTTCTTGACTCTCATTAATGTCCATCCTGAGCCTCCAGCAATTCCTCAATTACATTTGAGATTCTCCTGCTCCAGTACTTATTCCGGTGGAGCATTCCTGCTCATGGGTTTCTGCTCCAGTCAGTTGTGATTATCTTTAGGCTCCTGTCTGTCCCTAGTTTGGGGGCCATGGTTTGCCCTGTGACCTGACTTCTTTGCTGGATCTAAAAACAATGATCAATTTTTCAGCTTGTTCAGTTTTTATCTGTTGTTAGGATGGAGTGCTGACTTCCAAGCTTCTGAACACCGGATTGGAAACCGAAAGACTGAGTGTGGTATTTTTAAACTGCAATTTAAAAAATCATTGCATTTAAAGATATATGAAGTCATCAGACATAATGATGATCATTGGGAACCACTCCTGGTTTAAGAACCAAAGAACTGGGCTTTCCTGTCTGCTGTCCTCTGAGTCTGAGGCAGGCCCAGCCACATCACCATTCAGGTCTGCTAAAGACATAAAACAGAAGAAAGTTTCTTTACTTTCTTAGGTTTTAGGCATCTTCGGATATTCGGATATTTGGTTGAGGCCATGGATACAAACTCTTGTCAGCTAAATGTGGCTGTCAAGGACTAGCTGGACCTAGGAATTCTCGGTCATGCCATCTAGAAGATCATCCGTAATGTCGCCTTTAGGTCTTTCTGACTATTTCCTAGCTATGTGTGAACTCCATACTCAGGTGTTTTGAGGTAAGCAAAATACCACAAAATGAGTAATGGTAACTAATATTTATTGAGCATTTATAATATGCCATATGCCTAGCCCTTTGTATGGAATGTCATTTTGATCCTTTCCACAGTTTTCGGAGGGAACCTCCTTATTTCATACAGGATATGTTCAGTTCCAATTATGTGCCCAGAGTCGTGCTGAGTGAATCCTCCTAACAACCCTACTAGAGTTTGCATTACAGTTAGGTAGTAATTTATCACGCAAACCAGGACACTTTTCAGGGTTGAAGGGACTCACTATTAATAATTAGACCTGACAAGAAGCATAAATAGAGATTCTCAAGGGCAAACTGGGACATATGGTCCCTTTAGCTATCATCCTTCTTTTACGGAGGCGAAAATTGAGATGAGGGAAGCAACATCCCTTTCTGGAGGCTGCTAGGTTTGATTCCAGGGATGTTAGACTCCAAAGCCTAGCATTGAATCACAACATGCTGGGATAGACCAGTGAATGGTGCCTGCAATGAATTTCCCTAGTGCCTCTCCTCAAATGTTCTAGTTTTTGTCAGCAGTCTGCCCTTTAAAGGCAAATTCCCCTGTATTTGACCAGGTACTAGGATACTGACTTTAGAGATAAGCTAATGCAAGCTTAAAGATCTATGAAAACGAGGATTATACTTTGCTGGAAATGCTCACAATAGCAGATTTTTTTTCAAGGAGAGCCTAATTACCTTTCGAAATTCCAAAAATGTCAAACTGATTACGGTGTATGCTTTTTTTATAACATCACATGCACCGAAGTTATTTTGGGATAATGAGCAATTTTAATCTTGCTTAATAAAAGCTATTCACAGGGCACTTTAGGAGGGGATCTGCATATAAGTAGTTTTACTAAACCACTTTCCCCCTTCAGTGGCATTTATTCAAGAGTATGCAAATTCTTCTAAAACTGGCAGCTAAATTTAGAAATCAGAAGGGCAGAGCTCTGGACTTGAGTAAATTTTCTGTTTTTTAAGAACGTATCTGAGAAACAGAAAGTAAAATTAAAATTTTGAATTTTACATATTTATGTGCTAATAAAAAGCAGAGGTGTGCTGAGTTTGGAATTTGAATATGAGTTTGAATTCAGGTTTACAAGTTAAATTTTAAAAAGATTTATTTAAATCACTTCAGTCAATATGATGAAATAATTATCAAGAGACATTTTAAAAGAAAAAATGCTTAAGCAATCTTTTTTAAAAGAACATTTTGTTTAACTTTTCAAGCAAAAAGGAATAGGAAATTTTTATGGCAATACTCTAAACATAAAAGGGAGTTGAAAATAAGCATCTTAAATTAGAAGAAATTCCTCTTAGTGGCCAACTAATAAGAACCTGTAGAACAATACAGGCAAGATCATTCAAGAGAATGAGGCATTCATGACTTGGTCTTTGAGATGGTGAGACATGGGCTCACTCCAAAGTTCCCATGGTTCAAGCAAGTGTTCTAGCAGTATTCTCTGCCCACTTTCTGAAATCCTGCCAATATCAGTGCAGATTCTTACCATAGCGATAGGTTTGTGAAATAAGGCCAGTGGAAGTTCAAAGCTATCTGGTTTGATGGAGGCAGCATGGAGCCTAATTTTCTCTGCAGACTATTATGCCCAAGGTTTCTGCTTCTTCCAAACAGGAAAGAGATCAATGGCCAAGCAGTCAATAAAGGAAAATGAGGGGATTCATCCGTGACTTCTGGTCTCATGGTCTTTCTGCTCTTAGGGAGCTCATCTTGGTTACCTTGTCTGATCATTTAAGATGTTATGATTTTCCTCCTTACTACTCCCAATCCTTTTTTTCTTTTTCCTGTTTCTATATCTATTTCAATTTCAAGACATAATTTCATAGCTTTTTAAGGAGTCATGCTTACATGCAACACCTGAGATTCCCTCTTGACCGTCTTCATTCACTAAATAAGTACTTGCATATGTCTCCTATGGGTCAGTCTCTCTGACCATGGGAAGCCATGGTGAACAAAAAAACATTTCAGTTCTCAGGAAGCTTACAGTCTTCCACTTCTTCCTTTCTGAAAGCTCTTCCTTTGCTTCCTTCCTTCCTTTATGCTCTGGGCTACTCTACTATATAAAAATTCTTCCTTGATCCTGACATTCCCCCCCCCCCCCCAGTCAAAGTAGACCTTTCTTTTTTCCCTCTCCCTAAGGCTGCCTCTATTTAAGGACCTGGGACACCTCCTACCCCACCCATTCTACTGCATTAGCTCTATGACCAATGGCTTCCTTCCTTTCCAAAGAGCACAGACTAATACTGGCTTGGAGAGAGTGGATCTGCTGATCCCCTAAGATTGTTAGGTCCTGGGCCACCTGGATGGCTCAGTTGATTAAGTATCTGCCTTTGGCTCAGGTCATGGTCCCAGGATCCTGGGATGGAGCACCCCGTCAGGCTCCCTGCTCAGTGGAGAACCTGCTTCTCCCTTTCCTTCTGCTGCTACCCCCACTCCCCGCTGGTGCTTTCTCTCTCTCTCTCTCTCAAATAAATAAATAAATAAAATCTTAAAAAAAAGAAAAAAGATTGTTAGGTCCTCAAGATGTTCTATAAGAAGAAAGTGAGTTCATAACTTTTCCCATGTAATTGGTTAGTGATAGACACATCACATCACTAGTATAGAAAGCTCTCACAGCCAGCTCATGAGCTCTCCCAACTATGCCCCAGATATTTTTTATTGATCCTCTTATAACACTATTGGACAAGAAGTCCAGAAAGGCAAGCATGAAAAAACTGTGAAGCCAAAATGGAATTTATAGATGACTTGGTCTACTCTGTAGATGAGGGAACTGGGGCCTGGATCAGGAGACTGATAGCTCAGAGTCTCCCAGTGTTACAGTAGGTAGACCCAGACTGGTCTCCAGTTCTCCTCATTCTAAGACTTTCTCCTTCTTTCACTTGCACTCAGTCCTGTTTTTGTTCTTCCTTGGACAGGTTTCTTGAGAGCCACTGAAAATATGAAACATTTCCTTTCAATTCACAGTTTCTACACCAACGCCTTATAAGGAGAGTGCTCCCCAAGGGACACACTATTCTTAGTCTTGGACCTACTGTTGGCACTCCTTCCCTCAGAGAGCTCACACACTCCCTGTTTTCACTATCTGTACACACACACACACACACACACTAGACCTCTAATGACCACTGAGTCCTAAATTTTAGACTGCTAGTAAGACATTGCTAAGTAAGACACTCCCTGCATGTTCAAGAAGTATAGTGGAGAGAAGGGGAAACCACCACTTCCTCTTTCAGCTGCTCCTCACAGTGACCTCAGAGAGATGCTTCTCTTCCCTCCTTTGAGCTTAAAATAACCTTGGAAGGGCGCTGAAGTTCAAAAAGATTTAGGGACTTGTCTGAGATCCCACACCTTGCAAGAAGTGAACTGGGATTTGTTCTGGGTCTTCTGTCAAGTCCAGCTCTTTCAACAGTATCAATATCAGGCCTTCTTCAACTGCAACTCCTTTTAAATAATTATTTTGCTCCTCTTGATCCTCTCTGGCTAGAAACAACTCCTTTTGTTCTCATAGAACAGATCTTGGTTTCTTACAACAAGCGAGATTCCTCAGCCCATTTTTGTTACCACCCCATCTTACACTTTTAATGTCGCCTCCCACCCACCAATATCCAGAAGGAAATGAAATGGAGAAGCCAAGAGAGAATGGTCAAGTCAGTATCTTTTTTTTCTTCCTAGTCTCTAAAATGGTGATGGTAATACTACCTACAGTACAAAGCTTGAGAATATTATATGAGATCAGCCATGTAAACACATTTAGCTGTGGGCCTGGCACATAGGTAGTGCTCAGTAAGGATATTTTTTCTTTTTTACCATAATCCAAAGAGAAATCCAGACCTATGCTTTGTGTCTTTAGAAAAAAAAAGAAAAAGAGGAAAACCCCAATCTGATTTACTTAAAGGAACATCAACCATAATTACTATAAGATTTACAGAATGCATTTTGATATCCTTTGAGAGGGAGATCCAACAAAGAAAAGATGGGAGGACAAATGGTCAGGTCTATTTATTTCT
The DNA here is from genome assembly GCF_964656455.1 of Halichoerus grypus. NCBI lineage: Eukaryota > Metazoa > Chordata > Mammalia > Carnivora > Phocidae > Halichoerus > Halichoerus grypus. Next base: position 11,929,382 of record NC_135723.1, on the reverse strand, counting down.
TTAATTTTTAATATATTTTAAAATTGTTTTTACTTATGAAAGTAAGCATACTTGTTATAGAAAAATTTGGGAAATTCAGGAAAAAATGAAAACATATTATTATCCTCCAAAGACAAAAGACTGGTGACATCTGGTGCAGTCACTCTTGACTTTCTATCTCTAGGTTATAAATAGGGTTGCCATACTCAGCTGTGCAAGTTGTGCACTGTGACACCCCAGGAAGCACCAACCACATGAATTGCTACGTGATTGACACTCTCAGGGGTGGTGCCGTGTCGCTGCACCACGTATCCCATGTATCTATATGCATGTGTGTTTTTTCTTTTCTCGTAATTGTAAAAACTGTTCATATGATTCTGCATTTTACTTAATGTGATAGTGTGAGTATTTTATAAGAACTGCTTCAAAAACATTTTTTAGAGACCAAATAATATCTCTCTAAGTGGTTGTGTGATTTACTTAACTATTACATAGGTTTTCGAACTTCAGCATGTTTCCAAATTTCTACTGTCAGTAATACCACTGTGATGAACATCTTTTTGTAGAAAGCTTTCTCCTATACTATGGAATTTCTTTAGTACACATTACTATGATTAAGGGGTAAAAACTGTGTGTGGCTTATAAGATACATTACCAGATTGCTTTTTTAAAAGCATCGTAGATACAATGTAGAGCTTATATACCTCCTTCCAAAAGGGTATGGAGGCTTCCTATCAGTAAATCCCAGTGTTTTATTAAAACCAACACTTTAGCTTTTCCCTAATATTTTAAAGCAAATCTGGCTTGTCATCCTAGCACGAAGAGGGAAATCTGCTGAGAAAAAATTGTGCCAGGCATAGTACATCTGGCTTGAAAGTAAAGACCCAAAGGACTGAAAAATCCTGGTAAAAGGAATTTAATTCACTTGGCCAACTTTCTTCCTATGTTTGAAGGTCATACATTTGTAGATGCAAAGAGAAAAATAAATAAATAGCCCATCCCCCCCAATGTTAATATTGTTAAGACTTATTTACCAACACAAACCTATCTGTATTTGAGCAAGTTTTCTATGCTCTTTCATTGCGTTAAGGGCACATTCTAGGAGAGGTTGTAATAGCAAGCATTTGCCAGTAGTGAGGTTTACACTCTTGCTACTCAAAGCGTGGTCCTGAAACCAGAAGCACAGGCAGCACCTAGGAGCTGGTTAGAAATGCAAACTCTCGGGTCCTAGCCAGACACATAGAATCAGAATCTGCATATTAACAAGATCCCCAGGTGATTCATATGCACATTAAAGTTTGAGACACAGGGTTGTATGTCCAAGGGGAGTTAAACCCAAGTTGAGGAGCAACAAAAATACACATTTGGAAATGACCTGGAATGTTGAAGTGCTCACTTTGCTCTGGGTCAGGTGTCCCGGCTAGCTAATCCAGAGCATTGATACAATTGTAGAAGCCCTTAGCGCGTTCTGTTGGGATTGTTTTCTTTGTATTTTTACTTGTTTTGTGCTCAGTAACTTTTGAATGTTGTTGCTAAATAAGAGTATACTATAAACTAGTGGTTTTGCAGCAAAATGAGATACACTTTTTTCCTTTATTTCCAAAGGCTACTTGGGAAAAGAAAGTACAGTGGAAATTCCAGTGGTAAGTCTTTTTGTAAGGGCGAATATTTGCTTCCCAACTAAAACAGATCTGCCTTCAGACTTCCCTTCCTTTTGGTTACAACAGAGTTAAATCTTATGCTTAATCACTAGCAAAATCAACTTTTGTTAATATTCTATTTCATATTTTAACGTCTTATTTGACAGGTGTGGTTGAGTTACTGGCAAGCATCTAATTTATGTCAAATCTAATATTATTTTCCTAGAGTGGAAGTTTTCCGTGTCTTGTCTCAGTCCTAAGGTAATTTTTTTTCTTCTCTTTTCTAGAAGAAGATGAATTGTGAAAGCAAAGTTGCATAACATATGTTAGAAGTTGTTGTGAGAAGCAAAAGTATCACACTTATTTAAAAGCACTTGAAAAATATGTGTATCCCAGAGATAATGCAAAAATGGCTGAATATCAACTAACATTAACTATTAAAGTAAAATTCCAAGTGTTATATTTTAACCAAAAGCAAGCTTTCTGAGTAATTTGAGAGGGGAGAAAAATGGAATGGAAGCTTTTGCAGAAGAACATTTTTACGCAGGACCTGTTCAAATCTGTCACTTCATTTAATTCTCTTACTATTTCCATAACCCTGAACCCTCAGAAACACATGCGGTTCTTTTTTTCCGGGTACCACGCTGAGGCGGCAGACAGCAGCAGCATGGTTAAAATGAAAGAGGAAGGGGCGCCTGGGGGGCTCAGTCGGTTAAGCGTCTGCCTTCGGCTCACGTCATGATCCCGGGGCCCTGGGATCGAGTCCCGCATCAGGCTCCCGGCTCCGCGGGGAGCCTGCTTCTCCCTCTGCCTCTGCATCTCTTTCTCTCTGTCTCTCATGAATGGATAAATAAAATCTTAATAAAAAAAATAAAATGGAAGAGGAAGCATTTCGGGAAACCAAGGAAGGCAACTGATGTTAATTGAGCATCTACTGATTGCCAGCAACGCCGACCCACAGCGCAGGCATCGCCCTGCCCTCCGTACTGTGTACTATTGTCTCTATTTTCACAGATCAAACGATTGACGACTAGAGAAGTAAGTTGCTCTAAACTTACACATTTCAAGGGGGAGAATCTGGAATTAGAAAAACATTTGCTTGATTCCAAAGCTCCTGTTTCTCTACTACAATGTTGCAGGAATGATACCATCCCTAACATCATGTATCTCTGGCATTTCTGTCGGTAAGTTGGGAATAAAAAAAAAAAAAGGTGTATTTATTATATTGAGATAGGAATAAATACCAAGGGAAGGAATTCTTTCTCGGGCTTAGCTCTTTAGAAAAAAAATCCTCAGACTCCCATGGGATCAGCCAACGTTCACAGACTGCTAGGGACTCCAGAAAGCCTTCTGCTCTATTTTAGCTTAAGCAAAATATATTATTTATGATTTTATTTTTTTATTGAACTGGTTTCACATTTCTGAAGGATTTGTCTATCCCGGGGAAGCTTCATGTCAATTTTCACTTCTATCTGCTCGCTAAAGTGGGCTATTACAAGGATTCACTGACGGGGTTCAGTTGCCAAAACTCGACTTTGGAGGATGGTTTTCTTAGCATTTGTGGCTTAGGATCTGGTGGACTAGAGGGTACTGAAATTCCTAAGAGCTGCCGCAGAAGTATTGAGGGGCTAGCCATTCCATTTGTCAGTGCTTGGGAATTTGGCCCTCAGTAATTAACACCTATGCAGCCCTTTACAGACAGAGGGTTGGTGGTGTTAAGGCATGATTTATTTAAAGCTTTACAGATTTGGGATTGCATTAAGAACCCTTCCCATTGCCAAGATAACCCTTGCCAAGGACCATTCTCAGCTAGGAAATATTTGTTTTTAAGTCTTTAGAACCCACTTGAATCTAAAGGGATAAACATGTACTTGGTCAACTAGGGATGGGTTCTGCTACCTTTTCTAAAGTCATCAAAACATTTCCAAAGTGTGATTATCTAACAAGTCATCCAAGCAAGGTCAACGTTCTGCTTCTCTGCTTGAATTTAAACTGAGGCTGCTCTCAGATTAAATTTAATTGACTTCAGACCTGGCTTTGCGTAAATGCCTTTCAAACACCGTAAAATACACCCTCTGCCCTTCCGAACCATCTCAAGTAGGCAAGCCTATTCCAGAGAATGAGACCAGTCTGCACCTCCTTTACACAAGGAGAAATCCAGACTTAGGTGAGACTGAATTCCTGGGGCTCAGGAATGGACCTCAGAAATTCAGGGGCTCAATGGAAGAGCCAGTCTCGATTTTCACAGAAACTTCACGAGTTTCCTTCAGGTCTGATTTATATTCCCTTGAATCTTTCTAATGTAATTAATGGCTAACCTTGGCCAAATTACCTAATTTCTCTTAAGCCTTGGTTTTGTCATTAGTAAAGGAGGCATAATAATTGTAATTATTCATAAATTTATCATCCTGATTAAATAAGGTAATCTACATAAAGTGCTTAGCTCAGTGCTTCAAACAAGCTAAGCAGCTGAGAGACATCACCTGTCACCTTCGTCTTTGATACTGTTGGTCATGCTAAGTTGAAGAAAACGTTTAATTTCAGTGAAGTTAAGCTGTTCCCAGCTTGTCCCCAGGACTGAAGTTTGGTTCACAAATGTGGCTGAATGTCAGAATCACCAGGGTGCTCTTCAGAATATATACATTCCTTGCTTTAGTCCGCCCGACTCAGTCCTTCTGAGGTTCTGGGGAAAAAAAGCCTAAGAATCTGGGTTTTTAACTTTAAAAATGATCAGGGTGGAGAACAACTTCTCTAGAGGGTAGGAAGCACTTTCTCATCACTGTTCTCTCAGTGCAGCCAAAAATTCAGGTAGGAACAAGGACAAGGTAAGTCTGAGTATTACCTTTCCCTCCCTCTACTTAAAATTGGTGATTGTTTTACCCAAAAGTACTCAAGTGGGCATAACCTCTCACTTCCCAGAAGCAGCCTGGCTGTTACGAGGCCCATAAGAGGCAACATCCCAGATCTACAGAGTCTGAAGGTGGACTGGGTCCAGGGTCACGCTGATTTCTGGGACTTTGAATCTGGTTACTTGCAAATGCCAGAGAGGGACAAGTTAGGACTTCTCTCGTTGTAATTCTTGATGGCCTGCTATATCAAGAACAAAACTTACTTTGCATCTGGAAAGTGGGGATAAACAAGACTCCTCACTCACGAAGCTAGTTTGAAGACGGGATGAGTGGAGCCCTCAGCGCCTGGGCCCTAAGGACCTCTCAATCAGCCTTAAGTAATTTTAAAAGGACAGATGTTCGCTAAAATGGTTGCGGCATGCATTTTGGTTAATCAATTGATATAAACATGATGTATTGTTTTTAATGCAAATAACTTACAACATAGCCATGTTTATTTATTTTGGTTTATTTCGTGCTCTGCGCTCCCAGGAAGCCCCATAGCAAAGTATTCCACTCTCCCCATCCATCCCGCTCTTCCCAAAGGCTCTCTCTCCCTCTCTCCAGCCCCTCCTCTCTTGTTTGTCTTTTCGATCTTCCTTAAGCCCTGGGACAGTCTCCCCCTGCCACAACGTCACCCCAACCCTCCCTGGTTCCCTCTCACTATGGTCAAATGACAGTTTGGCTGGTCTTCAAGTCCCATAAGAGTGGCCTCTGATCTCCTGACTAGAGATCTGGGGGGGAAGGGGTAGGAGACTCTGCACCCCAAAGGGGCTCTTTCTTTCTACAAAGTCTGCTGGGCCTTTAGGGTTTAGGGAACGATGCTTTTTCCAGGTGTTCAACTTTGACTTTTTCTCATAAGGTTGATACTCTCTTTTCTTTTGCCCATTGCCTTCAAAGTGCTGTGACCATTTTCTCTCTGGCGTTGGAGTTGTCGTAGTTATTAATTCAAAAATTATAAATTTCTTGATCACCTGTTGTGGCCAGAACATAACTTATTTTGCATCTGTCTCCCTTCCTCCTCAGGGACACCATATGTCCATTTCTGGCTTCTACCCTCTTTTATAAACACAAAAGTGGAAAAGCTTGGCTTTATTCAGTGAGTATCCTTCATGTCAGTAAATTATATATGTCCCTCTGTGGCAATCTCGGTCACCTCTCCCTAACTCATGTATCTTCCATACTTGAAATGTCTCATTTATTCTAAGCATTTATGCAACAGTGCTCTTAATTAACACCTGTATTCTTTTAAAAATACATGTATCGCTTATAATCTGTCTTGGTCTCCTTCGTGTTGAACCTACAAACATAAAACATTCTTTCTTTTTTACCTGCTGTCAATAGGTGATTTGTATATTGTTAGAGGAAAGTTTATTGCATCACATCCGTTCTCTATCCAAATAAACCCATGACGTTGCGTACGTTTAAAATTACACATGTTGCCAGACAGAAAAAGACAAATACTGCATGGTATCACTTATACGTGAATTATTTAAAGAAAAACAACAACCCAAACAGTAGAAAACAGTAGAAAAGTGGTTGCCAGGGGCTGGGGAGTGGGGAAGTAGGGAAGAGGTTGGTAAAAATGTACAATGCCAGTTACAGAATGAAAAAGGTCTGAGGATCTAGTGTAATAAATGTGGTGACTTGGGGCACCTGGGTGGCTAAGCGTCTGCCTTCGGCTCAGGTCATGATCTTGGGGTCCTGGGATCGAGCCCCGTGTCAGGCTCCCTGCTTAGCAGGGGAGTCTGCTTCTCCCTCTCCCTCTGCACCTGCTTGTGTGCGCTCTCTCTTGCTCACTCTCTCTCTCAAATAAATAAATTAAATCTTAAAAAAAAAATAGGGGTGCCTGGGTTGATCAGTCGTTAAGCATCTGCCTTTGGCCCAGAGTCCCGCATGGGGCTCCCTGCTCAGCGGAGAGTCAGCTTCTCCCTCTCCCTCTGCTGCTCCCACTGCTTGTGTTCCTGTTCTCCCTATTTCTCTGTCAAATAAATAAATAAAATCTTTAAAAAAAATGAAAATATAAATAAATGTGGTACCTATAGTTGATAACACTGTGTTATAGAACTGAACTTTGGTAAGAGAGTAGAACTGAATTGTTCTTGGCAACCTCTGCACCCCCTGCCCCCCCAAAAAAGAAAGAAAAAGGACAAATATATGAGGTGATGGATGTGTTAATTAACTAGATGGTGGGAATCCTTCCACAATGTGTGCATGTATCAAATCACCGCAATGCACATTTTGAACCTCTCACAATTTTGTCAATTACACCTCAATAAAGCTGAACAATTACATATTTGGTTCTCCTTTGTGGCTCCCAGATTTCTCTTGATCTGCGCTGCTGAGACAGTAACATTTGCAAGTGGAATGGGGGAGGAAGAGCAACGTGGGCCCTGGAAGGAAGCAAGGAGAAGGTGTCCCAGGAACCTGGGTGAGCCCTGGTCCCTTCTCCCAGGTCCTCCTCTATACCAACCTGAACCTGTAGCCACTGATAGCCCATAGGTGCTGCTCTTTGAAGGGAGGGTGTTCACTTCTGAGCAGGGTGAGCACAGAGGCCGGTGACAGAAGGAGACTCCTGGGACAGGCCTTGAAGACCACCCAGGACTTGGCTGGGTGAGGTCCACTGAGAGGAGCCTTGAGGGAAACATGTTTTCTGATGGACGCGGCCTCTGGGGATCGCCCCTTAATGACAGGCTCATTTCTACATTTGCTCTAGGGGCTACGGCCCTAATTTCATAGCTCAGAAATTCCTTGCCTTTTGGGAGCAATGGATGGACGACATCATCTATGGCAGAGAGGAAAAAAAAAAAGTCACTGCAATCAATGCAGCAATCGGGTTTCTTTTTGGTCTTTCTAGTGTTGGTCAAACACAGTAACGTCTTTTTTTTTTTTTTTTTTAAGATTTTATTTATTTATTTGACAGAGGGAAACATGGCGAGAGAAGGAACACAAGCAGGGGGAGCGGGAGAGGGAGAAGCAGGCTTCCCGCTGAGCAGGAGCCCAATGCGGGGCTCGATCCCAGGACCCTGGGACCATGACCTGAGCCGAAGGCAGACGCTTAATGACTGAGCCACCCAGGCGTCCCAGGTAACATCTTTTATCTGTGAAAATAGAAGGACCTTCAAGTTTGGAAGGAAGTCATTTCACAGAAAAGAAAACTGAGTTCCAGGAATGGAAAAGGGGGTGAGGGGACCAGCAGCACCCGGGGGCCAGGTCCTGTGCAAGGGGTTTCACATAGTCCTTCCCGCTCCGCGGCGGGAGCACCCTCTCAGGCGAGAGAACCCCGCCAGGAAGCGTGATGACGTCAGGGGTGTCCTCTCACAGGCGAGAGAACCCCGCCGGGAAGCGTGATGATGTCAGGGGTGTCCTCTCACAGGCGAGAGAACCCCGCCGGGAAGCGCGATGACGTCAGCGGTGTCCTCTCACAGGCGAGAGAACCCCGCCGGGAAGCGCGATGACGTCAGCGGTGTCCTCTCACAGGCGAGAGAACCCCGCCGGGAAGCGCGATGACGTCAGGGGTGTCCTCTCACAGGCGAGAGAACCCCGCCGGGAAGCGCGATGACGTCAGCGGTGTCCTCTCACAGGCGAGAGAACCCCGCCGGGAAGCGCGATGACGTCAGCGGTGTCCTCTCACAGGCGAGAGAACCCCGCCGGGAAGCGCGATGACGTCAGCGGTGTCCTCTCACAGGCGAGAGAACCCCGCCGGGAAGCGCGATGACGTCAGGGGTGTCCTCTCACAGGCGAGAGAACCCCGCCGGGAAGCGCGATGACGTCAGCGGTGTCCTCTCACAGGCGAGAGAACCCCGTCGGGAAGCGCGATGACGTCAGCGGTGTCCTCTCACAGGCGAGAGAACCCCGCCGGGAAGCGCGATGACGTCAGCTCGAGAAGCAGCTGGGGAGGCGGCAAGGCCAGGCCCTCACAGCTGTGCCCTGTTCTTTCCAGCAGTCTTCCCATCAGGCCAGCGAGGGGTAGGTCCAGCTCCCCGCTCAGGGTCACAAGTCGGGACTTGCAGATTCTGCAGTTAATGCATTATTTGGTTAGTTCTAAGTCTAGGTGGATATGGCCTTGATTCTGAATACAGCGACAAAGGTCTAATTTATTTTGGCGGGAGTGGGAAGGAGGAATTACCAGGTTCTCTCAGAGTTCAAGAGAGACGTCGGTGACTCCTGCTTGCCGAAACTCCAGGCATGTAGAAACATGAAGATATGCCGGAAGACTTGTGTAAATACTGGGGTACATTCTGCATACCGACATTTAGCAAATTCGTAATGTCAAAAAGCCAAACGAAGTAGAGTGTGCTATTTACAAGTTAGCTCAGAACTGATGAAAATATTTTTATATGTACACGTGGTCTATTACTGGGATGAGTTTTAAAGAAAATCAGTTTGGTCACTGTATCTCAGTGACGAAATAAATAAGTACATTTGGAGATAAAATAAAAGTCTAAATTTGAGGCCTAGACTAAATGATCCTCCCTGCCGCCCAGAGATAGGCCCGTTTATCAGTATTCTGTCAAGGCCCTGCCCTGTTTAGGAACCCCCCAAATCCCACCAGGCCACTCTAGGCGCGAGTGGGCGCCAGCTGGGCCCACGTGGTTTGACATTCGCCTCACACTGAGCTCCCCCGGCTGTTATCTGGGCTGCCTTCGGCCTCCTTCCCAGGTCCCGCTATCGCACCTCTGCGTGATTCCCGGTGACCCAAATGTCCTTGCTCTGCTATCAGCGGATTGATTGCCCTCTCTCCAGTATCTCTTATGGCAAAGCAGTACTGATAGAAAAGAGAGCTAGCAGGACTAAGGGACACCCACGGGGCCGGCAGCTTGCCAGGCAGCCTGGCTGCCTGGGGCTCCCCGGCTCCTCCTTCCCCTGCAGGCCCAGTTCTGGCCTGTGGAAGCCCCTCATGGCCCCCCCCAGCCCCCCCCAGCTGCGGACAGGCGGCCATGCAGGTGGTCCCCAACCCCAAAGCCAGGGTTCTCTTGGACTCACTCCGGGAGGCAAGTGCTTCTGAAATATCAGTTCCTTCCAGGGAGAGCCGATGTGGATCAAGACCCCTCCCCTCAACAGGTTGCTGTGTAGCAATTCCAGAACCGCATCCCAACACATCCCTTGGGAATGCCCTAAAAGCCCAGCAAACTCCTCTCCCCATCCCAACCTGGAGTTCGGTGGAGTAAAGCGAGCGAGATAAAGCCCGGGTCCCTTTCAGCAATGGCACGGCATCTGCCCTCTATTTGTGACCAGGAAGCCCATGCAAGTGGAGGACAGAGTGCTAACCGAGTATTAATAAACAGTTACTGAAGATGAAAGCCTTCAACTCTGCCTCTAATAACTCCCAGACCCAGGCTTTCTGGGAATAAGCTGCGTGGTGAAGCCGCCCTCCCTGGCCACCAGCTAGTCAGCCTCAGTGATAGTCAGAAGGAAATTTCAAAGAGGCCAGACATAACGTTGCTTTTAGTATCCACCTTTTTCATGGCAACCTGATGTGCTCAGTGTCTCTATGTAAACACTTGCAAACTGAGACACATTTGCCTTTTCTAGGCTCATAGGAAAACCTGCGGCAGCTCTGCTTGCCCATTCCTGGGCTATACGCCTTTGCAGATCCTGCTTCTAAGGCCAAGTCCCTGGTTTTCGGCATGCCCTCCAGCAGAAGCAAGCTGGCTGCAGGCCCCCTGCCATCCGCATACCTCAGTGCAGAGGGGCAGGAGGGGTGGGGCGCCAGACCAGACTGCCCAGCCCAGCCCCCAGCACGCACAGCCACGCTCCAGCTCACGGGCAGCCCTCCAGGCTGCCTTTGTCTTCAGCATGATTCTTGCACGCTCATCCTTACATGATGCACTAATGGGGTTGGAATGGGTGTTTGGCAGAAAGCAGTGGCATCTGTCATCTCTGCTTCACCAGAATCCAGCTTGGAACCAGGCCCCTGGTTGTGTGTTTCCTCCCGTTGGCTGGCCAGGTTATGGATGGCTCTGTTCTGCAGCACTGGGTGGGTTAAGCTTGGTGGCTTCCCAGGCTCTGTTTTGAGTCAGTCTCCGCTAGGCAAACTCAATTCCTCAGTAGTACAAAAGCAGATTGTAGCATTTGCAGGAGAAAAAGAAAACCACACTAAAGGTTATCCACCCAAAGCACCCAGTGCAAAGAGCAAAGGTTAGGTAGATATTGTAGCAGCAAGTCATTTAGATTTCGCAGAGGATTAGGGCCCCCTCCCCACACCATGAACCAATGAGACCCTAGGAGAAGAGCCTTCACCCCTGTTGGTGTTGAACCCTGATCTGCACCACTCAAGCAGGCCAAACTTGGTTGCTCTGAAGTATTCTACATTACAACCCAGTATCACCCTACCTGTCTACTGCTATCACCCTAGGACTGGTCTCCAATTCTAATCCATCCCGAATGCGGCAGGTAGATGATTTTCCTAATCCTGTCATGCACATCGGATTCTATCAGCCGGTCCTCTGGCCCCTACCACACACACAGGCACACATGTGTGCTTAAAACCCTTTGATAAGGTCTCACCAATCATAGGATGTGGTTCAAGTACCTTAATTTGAGTTACAAAGTCATCCCGGACCAGGCCATTGACCTTACCTGCCTCAGCTGTGCCCACTTTCTCTCTCAATTGGGCCCAGCTGTTTTTGGTTGTTGGTTTTCCCTCCCTCCCTTAGATGAACTGAACTCTCTCTGTTCTTGTTCACACTTCTGGGCTTCTATTTGCTCTTCCGTATTTCTGGATTGCTTCCTCCTTCTCTTCATCTAATTAATGCTGTTTATCCTCTGGATTCGAAGCGCCACATCCCATTTAAATCTCTCTGTTCTATGTTTTCTCCATACCAGGCCTCCTTATCACAACATCTCGCTCTGTTGTGATTACTATCACTATTACCACACTCTTGCCTGCAAGGAGAGCTGGGAGCCGTGGGTCAGTTCCACCTTGTTGCCACTCTATTCCCAGGGCCTGGCAAACCATGGGTGTCCCGTGAAGTCTGGTTGCTTGGTGGGCTGAATGAAAGAATGAATGAATCTATGGGTCTGTGTTTTCTAGTTGCACAGGGAGCCACTTGGAGGAAAGTGTTGTTCCATAGAATCTTTTTTTTTTTTAAAGATTTTATTTATTTATTTGACAGAGAGAGAGAGAGAGACAGCGAGAGAGGAAACACAAGCAGAGGGAGTGGGAGAGGGAGAAGCAGGCTTCCCGCTGAGCAGGAGCCCGATGGGGGTTCGATCCCAGGACCCTGGGATCATGACCTGAGCCGAAGGCAGACGCTTAACGACTGAGCCACCCAGGCGCCCCCTGCAGAATCTTTTAAATGCTTTTACCCTTCTTCCTTCTTTTCTACTTAAAGTTCCTTTTTTTTTTAAATTTTTTCTAAAGATTTTATTTATTTATTTGAGAGAGCGAATGAGAGGGGGGAGGGTCAGAGGGAGAAGCAGACTCCCTGCAGAGCAGGGAGCCCGATGCGGGACTCGATCCAGGGACTCCAGGAGCATGACCTGAGCCGAAGGCAGTCGCTTAACCAACTGAGCCACCCAGGTGCCCCTTAAAGTTCCCATTTTTATGATAACATAAGCAGCTGTCCAGGTGTTTTTCCGTCTGTGGAGCAGAATTATGCCCAGACTTGTTCTTGCCGATGGACTGGTTATCCACCAGCCTCCCAGGCCTCTGGGGATGAGGATTGGGGCAGATGGTGCTCTGGCCATTCAGATGTGACCAACTAGAGACATGTGAAGTAAGTTTAGGATAATTGTGGGACTTGAGACCATGGAATTTTGCTTTCAGATCTCACCTCAAAAGTGGTGGCAGTGGAGGTAACTTTTTAATCTTGCACAATCCTGTATTTCTTAGGTCTATTTAAATGTTTCAGTGATGTGTATCATCTGTGGATGAACAGCCCAAGTAAATTTCCACCACATCCTGGAAATATACCAGGAAACAGTGGCAGCCACTTCCAAACATGGAAGGAAACATGATCTGTTGAATTGTTCAATTCAGGTTTGATGCAACATCAATTTCAAGGAAACAGATGCTGTTGGAGATAAACTAGCTCAATTTCTGTGGTTGCCTTATACAAAGAGGAAGCAATAGATCTCTCTCCACACACACACACACACACACACACACACACACGCACACACCAAGGAGAGGCCACAGGAAGACAGTGAGAAAGTGGGTCTCTGCAAACGAACAAGAGAACCCTCACCGGAAGTGAAGCATTCTGGACTGTGGTCATGGACTTTCAGCCTCCGGAACTGTGAGAAAATACATTTCTGTTGTTTAAGCCCCAGGGTCTATGGTACTTGTGTCAGCAGCCTGAGCAGCCTAAGACACTCCCCAGTCTAGTCGGGTCTGGTTCCTGTGCAGCCTCTCTGCGGAGATGGTTCCTGATGATGGCCCATGGCCAGGACCCGGGGTCAGGCCTCTCGCCCCTTGATCCATGCAGTGGGGAACCATGGCCAACACTTGAAACTCTCTGCTGCTCCTCACTCTTCTGCGAATGCTCCTCTTTCTCCTTCAGTAGCTCTTCCTCCCATCCCTCCCTCTAGTAAATGCTGACATTTCACCAGTGTCCTAGTCTTGGTCTTATTATTCTGCGTGTCCCCTGGAGGTGTGACATTTTAGACTCTTGTACTCTTGCATACCATCAGCTCCATATTTCTCTGGAAGCACAGCCTGATTTCCTGCAGCCTCATGAGAATCTCTGCTTCCCCACCTATACTTTACCGGACACCTGGCATTTACAGCCTCCCTAGGCATCTTGCCCTGTGCACTGATGGATTCTCTCATAGCCCTTAGCCCAATTAATAGCATCGCCACTCACCTTTCTCTTTCTCTCAATTTAGCAAACCTAGAATTGCAATGGTCTCTTCCTTCTCCTTTCCTTTCTACATCTTTTCAAATCCAAAAGGCTATCAATTCAGCCCTGAAATGGTCCCTCCCCACATTTGGATCTGTCGTCCCCTTTAATAAATGCCATTCGGAATGCCTTAGTTCAGGCTTGTATCATTTCTTGAAAGAGTCTCGTAACCGGTGGCATACGTCAGTTTATTATCCTCACTGAAAACAGGCTTTTATCCTGGAAAATAAGAGAATTATTTTCTCTTTACTCATAGACCTCAGCTGACTGCTTAGCTGTGGACAAAATAGTATTTCCCAAAATGCATTTCTTGGAATATTAACTGTAATTTTTCTTTGGGATGGGTACTAAGTGTTTTATAAACAAAAAGGAGGGTATAAATGTTGAAAAGCCAAATCTATGTGGGAAATACTAGGTGGAAGAAATTTAGTTGTTGTTTTTGTTTTTGTTTTTTGTTTGTTTTTTTAACTGAAGAACTTAGAAATTGGTAATGTGCATTGTGACTCTCTAAAAGGACATTGTACATGTCCACAATCCTTGATCCAAACAGAATGTGGCTGGATGTGTTTGGAATTCGGAGTTTTTCAGATGTTCGGTACCTTTCTAAATATTACATAGCACTTACCAGCGCTAACCTTACTATTTCTATACCAAAGTATATGGACATTTATATTAAATGGGATAAATCAAGACTATAAATAGCCTCATATCAGTTCAGGTAAGGTTTTGCAGCCTGATGAATCACAAAACATATTTGGTTTTCTGAGCTGTTTGGATTTCAGAATTGTGTATGAGGGATTATAAGCCAGCAATATCCTGAATTCCTCAAACATATTTGTCTGCTGAACCTTTTCTCCCAAAAGCATCACTCGGGGATTCTGTACCATGGTACACATTTTTGAAAATGTGGACATGTAGGCAACCTCTGCCCCGCCCCATTGAAATTTTATTCTTCTCCAAAGGACTTTAACATGTATCACTTGGTATTTCTTGGTGTTCTACTTTGATCCTCCTTCACACCTGGCAAATGTCTACTCATCCATCAAATTCAAGTTCAAACGTCAGTTTGCACTCCTGTTACGACTATTATCACATTGCATGTTAAGTTTATCTCTTTACTTCTGTGTTAAGACAGCTCCTTGTCAAGAGGCTATTTCCTTTTTCATTACCAGCGCTTAGTGCTGCAAATAGTGTCTGGTCAATAGTAGATATTCAAGAAGTAATGCAAGGATGGAAATTAATATCCCACTGTGATTACACTGAAGACACTGAAAACTCAGACTGCAAACCGAGAGTGGCCAGCATATTAACACCAGCGTCTGGGCATCCTTCCCCATCAGTAAGGTCAAAGGAAGTGGGTTGAGAAATGATCTGGAATACCAGAATCTTGCATGCGCTGCCCTTTGATTTGGCAATCCTGTTTTTAAAAATCTTTCCAAAGGAGATACTCAGACAAGTCCGTAAGATGTACGTACAAGGAGATGCCATCACAGTAATGTTTCCAGGCACGAAAGGTGGATGAAATTTAGTTGCTAATCAATAGGAAACTGGTTAAATATTCTATGAAAAATCCCACACAATAGATTACTGCATGGCTCTTGAGATTGTGTGCATGTGTGTGTGTGTATCTGTCTGTACACTATCTTAAAAAATCTCTTTGGCATATTGTTGGAAAAAAACAGCTTGTAAAACAGCATGTATATTTTGATCCCATTTATGTGCAAATTATATACATATATGGTCATACATATATATCCATATATTATAGAGCAAGCCTTGGAAGGGTGTCCATCAAATCTTTGACAGTAGCTGACTCTTAGTGGTTAGATTCTTGGGACTTTTATTTTTTTTCTTTCTGTATTTTTAAATTTTCTAAAAACTGCCATATTTTATCTTTGTAAGTAGTAAAACAGTAAAAAAAAAATGCTTGAAAGTCAACATATAGTTATTTATGATTCTAAGTCAGTTCTAGAACTTGGAAGCAAGTGATGTACTTATAGTAATCTGTATATATTACTATTAAGAGAGGATTTTTGGAAGTTTCTTAATGAATCTTCACAAAAATTCCTATGAGGTCAGTCTTATCATCTCAAAGAGAACAGTGGGTGCGATTTGGTCTGGAGGACCCCAGAGTTTATCTTTTTCACTTTCTGCATTTGGGGAACCCACATTTTGGCAGTCTTTTGCAATGGGTGTCTTTTCCCCTGGATTCTAGCTAAAGACGCCTCCCTAGAAAATGCTCTTCCAATGTCATTCTTTGCTTTGATTTAGGTTTGGCCATATATAAATCAAACTGGCCATTTTACTACTTTGGGGTTGGGCCTGTTGGCAGCTCTGGATATTCTGGAGCAGGCGAATCTCCCACCCAGACCATATAGCTTGTCCATGAGGCCCCCTCAGTGTGTCCCGAGCACATGAGCACACCCACACGAGTATCCCATGCCTGCCATTTCCCACATCACCAGTGGCCCAACTTCATGTCCCTTCTACCGCTCTTTTCTGCCCCTTCCTCCCTTTTCCTGACCTCCATGTGCAGGATGAGGAGGAGCGGGGAGGGAGAGGGCTAGCCTCTACACACCTCCTGCCCATCTGCCACACGTATACATCCCTAAAGCCCAGCCAAGATCTTCCTGGCTTGTGATTTTGCTTACATACAACTCGCTTAATTTCTGAGGTGATTCCAGCTTCTCGGAGAATGGAGAGACCGACACAGCTCTGCATCAGTGCCTAGGCGCCCCGGCGGGGTCTGCCCATGCTCTCTGTCTTAGGTTACTGTCTAAAGCGTTCAGAGCCCTCTGTTCCTGTATGGGGAAAATAGAGCTCATGGTCCTTGCAGCAGCTAAGGGTTACTCTAACATTTCACGTAGGTGAAAAACCACTCGAAGGCACTGCGGTGTATTGTACGTTTTGTTTTACCTGTTTTGGGACCAGAGTCTGGCTTGTTTGACTCCGTGCAGCAGTTAACGAATGGTCAGAGGGCCAGTGTCACTCTGAGCAGCGTGTCAGACTTCTGGATCCATTGGACAGGATCCAAACTATGATTCTTGAAATCGCTTCCTACTTGCCTTCTATAAATTTAAAAATTTCGAAGTGCTGTCCTAATTATTTCTCTTAGGGACATGTGAAAACCTTTATATTCATTGTTTTTAATAAGTTGCCTAGAATTGAACACACTGGAGAGGTTTTTTTTTTCAGGTAACACTTCCTAATGACTTCATCACCCTTTAAATTGCTACTCAGATTGTTTCAAGACCGAGAGAAATTACATTATCAAAATATAACCAGATGATGTTACATTCATTTTGCATATCATGTATGCAATTTTCATGTCAAGACCTGAGCCTAATCCTAACTGAGCTTTAAAACAGCATCTGACTAGCAGTCCCTGATACGACTCCTACCGATACCCCACTGCAATAGCACTGAATAGCCCCAGCCTAAAAGCTAAGCGTGGCCAGCAACTTAGTGCCAGAACCCGGGCATGCTTCCCCATCGGTCAGGTCAGAGGAATCGGGTTGAGAAAAAAAGGAATGGATTGCCTATATTTTCATGTAATGAAACAGAACAGTTCTACTTTCCAGAATGACGTAAGCAAAAAGTTCTCTCCATTACCAACTAACTCGGAGACCCAGGCTCATTAAGAGCCAGTAATGAGGACAACTCCATGGAGTTCCTTACAGAGGTAGTGTTCCGTTTCTGTCTCTAAATCTCTCTGTTATCTACTATTATTTGTTCACACATAAAAAAATAATTTGATGGGCATGGACTTTTCAGAAGATAGAAACAAAATAATGGGACGATGTTAATTTTGGGAAAAATTGTTTTAGTTAACAAATATGGAATGATGACTGCTGTTCTATTTTGCTGAGTATAATTTAGTCATGAAGTTGTGTGCATTAAAATGTAGTAACAACTATTTAAAAGAACACATTGGTCAGATTCATAATTGCTAACTATGTTCTAACAGATTTTCTTGGCCTTTGAAAAATCAACTAAGAGAGTCTGACTATTGTAACTAATAAATTTGAATGAACATTGCAGAAACTTTTCCCTTTTTTCAGTTCCCCATGAGATATTTATAAAAGTTCATCATATATTAAGCCACAAAGGAAAAACAGAAAGTTCCCAACACTAGAATATTTGCATATTCCCCTGAGTATAATGCAATAAGACTAATACTTAGTAATACAAGTTTAAGCAGTCAAAACCAACAAAAATCTAACCACTTTAAAAGGAAAAATTTCTTAAAATCCATTGTTCTAATAAAAAGTTAAAATGGTAATTTTAGTTTTTTTCTAAAAGAAGACAATACTTGGCACATGGTAGATTATAAATGAATGAATGATGATTATTTAGAAACATAATGAAAATTTTTAAAATCTTGTCTAGTAACATAGTGGGCCCAAATTTTATGGCCTTAATTATGCCTACTTAAACATGAAAGAATATAAATAAATGAATTAAGAAGTCAATCCCAGAAGTTGGAGAAATGACCCCAAATTAAACAAATCAAGGAGAAAAATAATAATAAAAGCAAAAAAAAAAAAAAAAAAATCAATCCATCTGTGGGACAAAAGGAAGAAAAAAAGGACAAGCTTTTAGTAACTTTAATTATTAAAAAGAGGTAAAATATGTTAGAAAAAACTGGAGCTGATATAGACCATAGGTAAAAAGACAGTGTTTTTAAAAATACAGAAAATTGTATGTTGTATCTAAGTGTGCTTACAAATTTGAGAATTTTCGTAGAATGGATGATTTATTTAAAGAAAGCATAAGTGGGGAAAATTGACTCATAAATAATTAGAAAACCAGACTATATGGAATACCTAGTGAAAAAATGAAAGATATCAAATAATTATTTCCACAAAAGGCTCCAGGACTTGTAGATCAGGTTTTCAAGGGGCAGGTTTAATAAATTGTTCCAGAACATAGAAAGAGTTTGAAAGCTAGCCAGACCATTTTATAAACTAAAGTAAAAACAAAACCTGACAGAAATAGCAAACGAAAATTATAGACGATAAAATATGAACAAATCAAACTGGACTTTATCTAGTAAAAGGAAAATCTGCCTCCACCAAGAGTGTTAAATGCAGGCTTGGGTGGAAGTTAAATAAACATAAGAACCTCTCTTATATAATACAGCTTAGCAAAGATCCAATTACAAAAGCCACACACACAATCTCAGCAGATACTTTAACGGCATTTAATAAAACTAAATATCCATTACAGATTGGGGGGAAAATAGCAACTAGGATTAGAAAGATACTTGCCTCATGTGATAGGGAACATCGATATTAAACCACCAGCATATTTTCAGTGAAATACTGGGAACACTCCTTTTAAAATAAGAAGAGATTTAGTTCAGGATGTCTGCTATCCCCATTATTATTTAACAGTGTTCTGAATTCTGGCCATCGAGGCAGGACACAAAAGAGGAGGAAAATAAAGACACTATTTTTAATAATATACCTAAAAATCTGAGATACTTTACTGCAAAATTCCTGTTTATGAATGCAGCTGGTTTAAGAAAACACTGTGAAAAAAGCCATTTCTTTCTTACAGATCAACAGTCACTAAGTGGACAGTACATTGTAGATGGTAAATATGTAATAATGCAATAGAAGCGATAACTTTAGTAAGAAGTGTGAAGTACCTAGATACACAAAATTATAAAATGTATATATTCTAGATATCTTGTTCCAAAATTAATTTATGGGTTTGAATCAAACCCAAACACAGTCCCACTATTTTTACTTGACATAGTGATTCTCAAGATTCATCTGAAAGGACAGATACATGAGAATGATGTCCATGAAAATGTTTAAATATAGAAATGGGCATAGTGTTTCTAGATATTAAAATGTACCGCAGAAGTGTAATCACCAACATGTTGAATAGGAAGGAGTAAATACTAAATGAATGAAACAGAATTTAGAACTCACTAATAAAAATAAAAGTTTAATATATACTAAAGGACACAACAAAATTTTATGAGAATATAATAGTGGATGGGACGCCTGGGTGGCTCAGTCCTTAAGCTTCTGCCTTTGGCTCAGGTCATGATCTCCGGGTCCTGGGATCGAGTCCTTCATTGGGCTCCTTGCTCAGTGGGGAGCCTGCTTCTCCCTCTGCCTGCCACTCTCCCTGCTTGTACTCTCTCTCTCTCTCTGACAAGTAAATATTAAAAAAATCTTTAAAAAAGAAGATAGTGGATTAGATATCAAATGGTGTCAAGAAAAACTAAAATTAAAAAAAAATAAAATCAAGTGTCACTTAATGTCACACACCAAAATAAAGTTCTAAAGAATTAATGGTTAAATTTTCATTATTAAAATATAAATGTGGGGGCGCCTGGGTGGCTCAGTCATTGGGCGTCTGCCTTCGGCTCGGGTCGTGGTCCCGGGGTCGTGGGATCGAGCCTCGCGTCCGGCTCCCCGCTCCGTGGGAAGCCTGCTTCTCTCCCTCCCACTACCCCTGCTTATATTCCCTCTCTCTCTGTCAAATAAAAAAAAAAAAAATCTTAAAATATAAATGTGGAAGAAACTATAAGAGAACACATGAGTGACTGTAGAATGAGTGAGAGATTTTTTAAAGTGAAAAGTGATGGAAGAAGTAATAAAAATCATACGTTTCACTAAAAAGTTAAAGCTTTTGTGCCTATCCTTATCCTATAAAAAATTATTGCATAATTGTAAAGTAGGTAGAAAATAAAGCAAAGGCCATAATCAAGTACCAGAATATATTAACAGATTTTTAAAAAATCTTTTAAACTCCATAATAAAGAAATGCACATAAGAAGGATAATGTTTAGGTCTACCAAATTATTACTGATTTAAAAATAGTAATAGTCAATATTCATCAGTGCTGGGGCGCCTGGGTGGCTCAGTTGGTTAAGCGACTGCCTTCGGCTCAGGTCATGATCCTGGAGTCCTGGGATCGAGTCCCGCATCGGGCTCCCTGCTCAGCAGGGAGTCTGCTTCTCCCTCTGACCCTCCTCCCTCTCATGCTCTCTGTCTCTCATTCTCTCTCTCTCAAATAAATAAATAAAATCTTTAAAAAAAAAAAAATATTCATCAGTGCTATTAAGTTTAAACATTATTATCAACTGGCATAATCCTTTTCTCTGTATTTCTTTCTCTACAGAGGTACGGGGAAAATCAATGATCGCACGGATTATTTTAATTTTCTTTTTTATTGTTTTTTATGATTTTTGGGGGGTTTTAGATTTTATGCTGTGTGTTAACATATACATACATATATGGGAGGGACAGAGACAGAGATTTCTATCCCAATTTGTAGATAGATACTTATATACATACATGCATTATAAAACAACATACACAGATGATACAAATTCAGCTTGGGCCCTGGGGCCCAATTTTGTTACTTGTAAAATAAGGAGATTTGACAAGATTCCAAATATTTTCTTTGGTTAAGTAAAATATCAAACCAGCATTGTTTTCTGCATGTGTGTATATATCTCTTTACATACATACACATACACATACGACCAGATCAAATACACACGAGTACATACCTATCTTTATATATATGTATATATACGCACAAAACAAATTACACTAATTTTAAACGTCAAAATAGAAGTAGACTAACTAGCATCAATGCTGACAATGCCCATAAAAGAAAATCCTATTTTTTTTAAAAAAGATTTTATTTATTTATTTGACAGAGAGAGACACAGCGAGAGAGGGAACATAAGCAAGGGGGAGTGTGAGAGGGAGAAGGCGGCTTCCTGCAGGGCAGGGAGCCCGATGCGGGGTTCAATCCCTGGACCCTGGGATCATGACCTGAGCCGAAGGCAGACGCTTAACGACTGAGCCACCCAGGCGCCCCAAAGAAAATCCTATTTTTAAAGAGGGGCACACAGCAGGGTTTGTGGCAGAATGACAATGGTCGCTCATGCAAATTCTAGAATACAGTGTCCATACAAAGCATTCATGACAAGAGATGAATTAAAATTTAGAAATTATTGGACTAACTGCAGAAATACCTAATATGATTACTACATAAAATAGTCCAAATGTTTTCTTCCTAACTGATCCTTTTTGTGCTCACAATGGACACCTACAAAGGCTCAAGATTACAGAAGTACAAAGATATAGTGATCTGGGGCCCCACCGTACTGGGTAAATTAACCTTAAAAAAACTGGCAGAGAAAGGCCTTCAGGTTTTGTCTATGTAACCCTAATACTCGTTCAGTTACCTGTTTCACAAGAACCCAGGACTAGGTAAGGGGGAAGGGAGAAAAGAAGGCAGAAGATAAGGTGATCACTGTTTCACTATTCAATTGCCTAACTCCTTATGGCTCTCAAAGTATGTTTTCGGTTAAGCCCTGTTTGCTGCATGAAATATTAATCTTAACAAATGTATTTTTAAAATACACATATATAGGGACGCCTGGGTGGCTCAGTTGATTAAGCGTCTGCCTTTGGGCTCCCGCAGCAGGTTCCCTGCTCAGCGGTGAGCCTGCTTCTCCCTCTGCCTGCCATCCTCCCCCCCCCCCACTTGTGCTCTCTCTCTGACAAATAAATAAATAAATAAATCTTTAAAAAAAATAAAATAAAAATACATATATAATCTGTGTGTGTATATATCTGTCCTTATGAAATTGTGTGTGTGTGTGTGTGTGTGTGTGTGTGTACGTATACCAATCCAAATCCATATCACAACATCTTGTCTTTTTTGGCCATGCTAGGTGTATCTGTATATTGCTTATGATTTGTCCCCAGCCGGTGTTAATCCAGTATGCATACAGCACCTGGACAGTTGTCTGTGGCAGTAGGTACACATCGTGAACAAAAACATTCCATATTGAGTCACATGCATTAAAAAAAACCTAGATTTCTGCCGCAGTGTTGTGCCACTTGTAATTATGAAGTGCCAACTGTACTTAGTTTCTGTGCATTCTCGCCGCCGGGCTCCATGTAATGCCATGCTGCACGTTCTATATTTTGTGTTCCAAATCCCTCATTCTGATTTGGAGTTCCAAGTCATGAATTCTGGATGTGCTGCATGCACAATAAATGTTGTACATTTTACTATCTTGCTTTTTGTTTTTTTTTTTAAGTGAGCTTCAGCTAAAAGAACAAGCTAATTTGTATGAAAACAGATCACTTAGCACAGCAAAATTAACTAAAGCTATAATATCAAAAGATAGCTTTTTCTCCTCTTCCTTGCTTTTGTTCATGGTCCCTGGGGACGAATTCTCTACTGGGGCTCAGCTAATTTCCTTTCTTTTTTTCCTCCCCACTAAACTAGTATCAGAGGTTGAAAATGACTTTGTCTTTTCTTTTCAATTGAAAAGGAGTCTGGCTTGAGCACAAAGAATCATCTCTGATCTTTACTTTGTGCCATAACCAGATTATACCTCCTCCATTAAGGTTACCTACTACACAGAATTTAAATAATGGTTCTACTGGGACCCACCCTTATATCCCCCAAACAATCCAGTGATGCTTCTAAGTAAATGTTACTTGCTGGTGATGCCAATAATTGGCTATAGAAGGATAGTTAGAGTTAAAGGACCCAGGCTAAGTCTTGTAAAAGAAAGAAAAACCCCTCATCTGAGCTGGCTCCTCCCTTGTTAGGGTTGGGTAGTTAACCAGCACATGGAAAAAACATACTGCAACTTCTGCTCTTACTCTCATTTCTTCTTCATTTCTCCTCCCTCCCCCACATTTCCCTCTCCCTTGCTTCTTTCTCTATTAGCCCTTTCCCCTTGGAGAAGGGCTATGGTTCTACTAGGGTTCTTGATTATCTAAATGGCAACCTATTCATAGGAGGAAGGTAATTTTTGAGATGAAACCATCCAAGTCATTGACTCCCGTTTCTCATGCCACGAAGGAATGCAATCACTCCACTGAATAGTCATCCAAGCAGCTGCTACTCAAAATGAGCTTCAATTCCATCTCACCAGGGAAGCTGATTAAAATTCCTGGGGCCCATCTTCCAAGACCTAAGCTCCACATGGTGGAGGAGCTCATAGGTTTACTCTCATTTGCCTGATACAGGTTTCATAGTTTAAAGAATGGCATTCTAGAATGGAGACCAGGCTCACTGGTATCTTGAGTCGTATAGAGGTCATACCCATGGGCAAGAAAGAGGTGGGGGTGGGACAGTGAGAGAAACACTGAATCACTTGAGGCTTCGAGAGGATGTTCACTGAACAAACTGCATATGCATCACCCATTCGTTTTCCTTTTGTGTAGAATCAGCTTATCTTTAGGAACATATAGCTGATGAGTCCCTTCTCATAACCTCTTTGAGCATAAAGTAATTCTTGTCATAATGGTATAATCTTTGGACCAATTCTTAAAAAGGAAATCCTCTGTCTTCCAACTTCAGTGTAAAATATAGTGAGCTTTGCAGCCAGGCCAGGCAAAATTGTTTTCTTCAGCACCAACTAAGTTAAAGTGAAAATGTAATTATTGTGACTTCCAGATTTTTCTATTCCTACTGCAATCTGCTTTTCTTACTGGCTTCCTTTCATATTTTTTGGTACTGCTGGTGTTTTTGTTGACTCTTCTTGGCTACATAAGGTCTTTAGAAGAAAGAGGCATGGTCAATTAAAGATTGGGTGGTAGGGGATCAGCAGAATATAATATTCCAAATCTTTTTTCTATCACTAACCCATGTGGCATTTGTGGTAAGTACTTTGAAGAATCATATCCAATCTATAGTTTTTCTTTAAATAATAAAAGCAAAAGTAAAAATACTTAAAAGTACTTGAAACATTGGCTTATAGTAAAATGATATTAATATTCTCAATACAGTGATCTCCATACAAGGGTAAGTGAATAAAATTGTTATTCAACATCCAAACATAATATGTTCATCTATTTACCTGGCTGGAATACTTGGTAATCAACTCCAGGATTCAAATGTGTCAAGGTTCATTATGCCATGTAAGTCATCAAAGATTGAAAGGTAGAATTACACAAAGTATTTGACTTTTATTAAATTATTGAAGTCCAAATATTTTCTTTCTACCCCAAGAGGCTGTCCTCATATCATTAGCAGAACAATGTTAATATTAAATTTCTATAAAGAGTTAGAGACAAACCTAGAGGTGTCTGCCTGTGCATTCATGGGCGCCTATAACTGCACCCATTGGAGGGGGTCAGGAGAGCGTAAGCAGAGCACCGGGACAAGATTTGATGAATTGATGATCTTGTGTAGACAAGGTCCTAGTGTAGACAAGTGTCCTAGTGTAGACAAGTGTCCTAGTCAATGATGTGGTGGTAGAATGTTTAACAACCAGCTTTCAGGCTAGGGGAGGGGGACGCAAGGGGGAATCCCTGATTTGTATGTAGCTTTGGTTTCCCTATTTCCAGTGTAAATACTCCCTTGATGACCAAGCTCAAGGCATCACTGTGACATGGCTGAATGCAGACCTGGGAAGAGATGCACACAGTCGAGGACTCACATGAGCTTGTTCCAGCATACTGCTTACCAGTTAGCTGAGAAATCTTGTGTACATCATACCTTCTTTCATATTTGGGTTTCACACCTCTAAAATGAGGATGATCACAGGTGTGCCCATTTTTATGAGGGAAAGATGAAGGAACAGATGTAAAATTATTTCATAGGTTCTCAGAGAAAGATAATAGTATTAATTGTGCCATGTAACTGTAAAAGCCT
Source organism: Halichoerus grypus (assembly GCF_964656455.1). Classification (NCBI taxonomy): domain Eukaryota; kingdom Metazoa; phylum Chordata; class Mammalia; order Carnivora; family Phocidae; genus Halichoerus; species Halichoerus grypus. The sequence goes on along the minus strand of NC_135723.1, from coordinate 11,904,368 downwards.
GTGGTTAATGATGGGGATTGAGTTCCAAAAGTTGGGTATACATTTGTTCATTTATTAACCAATCTAGCCTAACCTTATGACCCTCCTCTCCTCACAAAGAAATGTGTATTTAAAAATAATAGTTCTAAGAAATGTTTTATAAGCGTCCACCTTCCCTTAACTACACTTACATACCCTTAGAACACCTGCAGTTGTTTCTTCCTAGAATATTTATTCACTTGTGCTTTTATGTGTGCTCTGAAAAGTTGTATGTGTTTATATATATTTCATTGATCTTGTAGCTTTTACATCTCACTGTCAGTTCCTACATGATATTTTGTCTCCCCCAGACAGTTCTCACCATCTCCAATTACTAGGATTACTTTGCCGTTAAGTATGTACCAAGAGAGCAGAGTCTGTGTGCATACTTTTCTCCATGATGTTAAATCTATTATCTTATTATTACATTTTAACCCACCTGCCAGGTAAAACGACCTTCCTCTGACTCCTCAGGATATCATACTCTTCCATTTTCTAAATTTGCTTGGCCCTTATTAACTATACCACTTATTTTGCAATCATTGTATTAAAGAATCATGGAATCTCAAAATTTAAATGGGTATTTCTTCTTGCTAGATGTAATAGAAGTTTGTATGGGAAAGAACCACCCTGGTGAGGTCACAGTGTCCACGGAAGAGACTGACACCTAACGATAGGTCTCCCCAGATTGATTTTACCTTAGTCTTGTCACTACTTTTTTGTCTGAAAACTTGACTTTGTCAACACACAGAGATCAAATGTGTTTTTCAAAGACTCACCCTGACCGATTTAGAGACTGCTGCATACTCCTAAATGCCAATACGTTAATTCGCACTGACAACATTGCTATCACACACATCTGAGTATACAAGTTGATATGACTGGTCCATTTTGTCCTTGTTGGCTGGTGCTCAGGAAAAGTCATATCATCATCAGGAGGGTGAAGGAGATTTGGTGAGGCCTGAACCAGAAAAATGATATTGGTATTATATTTCAGTTGTCAAACTGTGCTAGCCTGTGATGTCTTTGTACATTCATCCCAACAGAGATGTACTTCCCATAGAAACTGGGGTCTGTGGGTTGGACCTCTCTCCCCTTGATTGTGTTGGGATGAACTCCGCTGACTCATGCTTCCCTGAATCTTTCCTTGGGGCTTTCATATCCAACTGATTCCATTCTGATTTCCGTAGAGGATCAGTTCCATTTGTCAAGTACTGGTCTGGTCTGAATGACATTCTTTCCATCCTCGTAACACTGAAAATTTCTGCTCTAATTCAGTCTGCATTGGTTTTGTAGTTGGGGCAGAGGATGACCTAATTGTCCATTATTTCAAAGTTTCTCCTTCCCATCATGGTGATTGGAAAGGTTATTGCTATAAAATAAGCCACTGCCCTGGGGCACCTGGGTGGCTCAATGGTTAAGCGTCTGCTTTCAGCTCAGGTCATGATCCCGGGGTCCTGGGATTGAGCCCCGCATCAGGCTCTCTGCTCCGCGGGAAGACTGCTTCTCCCTTTTCCACTCCCCCTGCTTGTGTTCCCTCTCTCGCTGTCTCTCTCTCTGTCAAATAAATAAATTAAATTAAAATAAAAATAAAATAAGCCACCCCCAAACTTAATTGCTCTACACAGCAATCATTTATTCTCACTCATGTGAGACTGGTCATTTCTGTTCCAAGCTGCGGGTCCAACTGGGCTTGTCTCTTTGCTACAGGCTGGGCTCAGGCCCTGCTTCCCATGTGCCCATTCTGGGGCCCAGGGGAAGCTGTCCTGTTGGCAACAACAGAGGTGCAAGAGGAGAAGCCCAGCTATCCAAGCACGTTTCAGTTCTGTGATGATGACACCTCTCCTACAGTTCCATTAGTCAGGACAAGTCAAATGGTTAGACCCCAAATCAAGATTCAACAAAGTACACTGTACCTACCAAGAGGCCAAAGCAGGTATGTGGCTAAAGATCCACAGGGAAGGATGTTCCTGTTGTGGAGGTACGGGGATCACTGTTCAAAAGTAATAACGTAATCAGCCACAGTGGCTCCTATACACCCTACACTATTTAAAGAGTTCTTGGTAGAATTGTAAATGTTCACCTGTGTCATTTGTCTAACCAAATTAGAGCATTCCTAGAAGGTATGGTTTTATAGAACAAAGCACACCGAATTAAAACAAAAACATACACACACAGGATCACACTGAACTAGGTATGGGAAATTCGACAAAGGATTCAGTGCATGTGAGTCGGGGTCCATAGATGTATTGTTTTGAATGCGTGCTTGACATAGTGTTGGTACCTAATAAATATCATTCTTTTCACATTCTACCACCCATAAGCCTAATGCTGCCTCAGAGCAGCGTTTCAGTAACTATTGACTCATTAGCTATACCATCTCGGTTATGGAAAATCACTTCCCAGCATCTGAAACAGTTTCAGGGCCATAGGGTTTATTAACTTTTAACTATACAAACCAAATGCTTTTTCTAATTTTAAACATCATATCATTGTTCCATCCATTTTGAATTAATACAGAGCAATTGTTCTCAGCTCTACTCTCTGCAGATGACTTTGGTCTTGCAAAATATCGTGTGGATCACCTACTCCGTCTGCTTCCATTCACCACGGCAAGAAAAATCCAACTAGAATTAATAGGCAGCCGGGCCCCATTCTCATTGGGAGCATCTGCTTCTTATTAAATATCATAAGTAATTTATTAATTCTTGCCAGAAACAAAAGTAAAGACATTGTCATACTAAAAGCATTACCAGCACAAAAGACCAGCCGGCAGAGCACCTGCAGGACTCTTGCAGACAGCCCCCTGGGTGTCATTAATCTGGGGACGCAAGATGTCAGGTTTCTTCTGTTTTCGACTGAGGAAGACAAAGCCAGAGTGTGTCTGAACTGCAGAGCCCACTCCTTTGAGTTGATTTGTGTGGTTGGGCTATGATAATGAGGGATGGGCTAGAAGGTGGTAGGATGACCACACAAAGCTTATGGCCCATCATGCAGATCCCATAAAATGTGAGCCTGAGAGGATGTGACAGAGGACTGGGGCCAACTCAGCCATTCACAGGCCTGGACTTAGATCCAGAAGGGACAGGTGACTAATTCAAGGTCACCTGGCCCGCTGGTGACAAAACCAGGCCAAGAATCCAAATCCCCTAACACCTGGGTAGAGTTCTGTGCACCGTGTCACAGAAATGTGGACCCCTCCCTTTGATAGCCCAACTGAGCGACTAAACAGTGATTTGTATGTACTATTTTAGAGATCTGAGGTTCTGCAAAGTGCACACCTTTCCTAATGCTTGGATTTTGGAAGGACACCAACATGTCTCTTCTATAATGATGATGATAAAATAATAGTGGCTAATATCTTTTTGTTCTTGCTATGTGCCAGGAGCTATTTTAAGTGCTTTGCATGCATTTTCTCATTTAACCCTCAATGAACAAATTCAGTAGGTACTTTTAAAATGCCATTTCACAGATGGTGAAACTGATCCTCAGAGTGATTAAATAATTGGCACAGGAAGTAGATGTTGGAGCCAGGATAAAATTGAGGCACAATGAACTGCAGTGTCTATTATGCGTTCTCTATAACGTATTGTCTAGCCACATTGCACTGTGGATGTTTGTGGCTTTTATGTTAGCTAATTTGTGTCCCTGTCTCTGCCAGCATATTTTGCCTTCTTTGGTGTAGATGAAATATTTTCATGTACAGAAATTAATTTTAGTATTGATTTATTTGTTTCCTAAGTCACACCCCAGGCCATTGTATTTGCTTTTCTGTGTTTAACATTCCTTTGTCTATCCTCAGGCTTGGGCATCACTAAAATCTAGGAGGGCTCACATTTAGTTCTTCTTTATGGAACGATGCTTTGACGATGATCCCTGAATAGTCTGTCCGTTCTCTCTGATGGCCTCCCTTTCTCTACTTCTCCTTCCCAAACACACTGCTTTGAAACTAGACCATCATATTTATATCCATGAAAATAGTTGAAACACATTGACTTTATGTATGAAGATGACAGATATAACCTAATTATAATGCACCAGCCTGAATGCAGCACCCGTGCCTTAACCGAAATACAATGTGGTCGGCTTTTAAGCTTTAAGCATTTGAGTGGATTACTTTTCTTATGAGTAGTTCCTAAATTCCTACTCCCCTTCAATAAGCGTTAGTATTGCATTCAGCTGGATCAAAAGGAGGGATGACTCAATGGCTCATTTCATTTCCCTACTGAGAGTCTATTGAGATCAGTTAAAGTAAAATCCCATTTCCTTTAGGACACTTAGACTGTCAGATGACTCCATTCACTTCTGTCTGCCAGTGGTCCACCACTTGGTCTTTTCAATGTTGTATATTCTGATAGGTGATTAGTGGTATCCCAGCATGGTTTTAATTTGAATTCTCGTAATGGCTAATGATGCTCAGCTTATTTTCATGTACTTATTTGTTGCCATCTTTAGTGAAATGTCTAAGCCTTTTACCCATTTTTAATTGGGTGTTTGTTTTCTTACTGTTAAGTTTTGAGTTTTTTAACAACAGAGCCAAATAAAGGTAGTCTGCCAAATACTTGATTTGCAGATGATTTTCCCCAATCTATAGCTTGTTTTTCCTTCTCTTAGTGGTGTCTTTCAGGCAGCAAAAATATCTCGTTTTTGTAAAGTTCAGTTTATAATTTTTTTTCTTTTATGAAACATGCTTTTGGTTTCATGTCTTAAGAACTCCTTGCCTGACTTCAAGTCCCAAAGATTTGCTCCCTTATTTTCTTCTAAAAGCTTTTCAGCTTTAGGTTTTACACTATCATCTACTTTGAGTTAGTTTTTGTATAAAGTGTAAAGTATACATCTAGGTTCATTATTTGCATATATTTGCAAGAATATAGAGTTCTTAGGCCTATTCATGTTATCTACTTTATATTGGGCTATATTTGGGAGTTTTAGGTTTTTAAGGAATTGCCCCATTTGGTCTAAGGTCAAATTTGGGTGCATAGTATTGTTTGAAGGATTCCCTTTTTGCCCTTTTAATGTCTGTGGGGTCTGTAGTGATATCTTTTCTTTCATTTCTGATATTGGTAATTTGTGTTTCTCACTCTTTCTTTTGCCATTCTTGTTGGTGCTTTACCAATTCTTTTGACCTTTTCAAAGAGTCAGCTTTTGATTGTATTCATGTTCTATTTTCTTCTCCTGTTTTCAATTTCATTGATTTCCATTTTTATCTTTAGTACTTTCTTCATTCTGCTTGCTTTCCATATGTTTTGCTCCTGTTTTACTACTTTTTTAAAAGTGTAAGATTAGATCATTGGTTTGAAACTTTTTTTCTTTTCTTTCTTTTCTTTTCTTTTTTCTTTTCTTTTCAAATATAAACATTTACTGCTATAAGTGTTCCTCAAGGCACTGTTTTAACTGCATCTCATAAATTTTGATATGTTGTATTTTTATTTTTGTCCAGTTTAAAATACTTTCTACTTTCCTTGAGATTTCTAATCATTACTGAGAGAAGAGTATTAAAGTTTCTAACAGTATGGGGTGCCTGGGTGGCTCAGTCAGTTAAGTGTCTGTCTTTGACTCAGGTCATGACCTCCAGGGTCCTGGGATTGAGCCCTGAGTTGGGCTCTCTGCTCAGTGGGGAGCCTGCTTCTCCCTCTCCCTCTGCGCATCTTTCCAACTTGTGCTCTCTCTCTCAAATAAATAAATAAAATATTTAAAAAAATAAGGTTTCTAACAGCAATTGTGGATTTATCTGTTTCTTTTCATTTGTTTTGAAGCTCTGTTGTTAAGTGCATGGACGTTTATGACTGTTATGTCTACTTAGTAAATTGAGCTGTTTTCTAATTATGTGACAGTCCTCTTTCTCCTTGGCAATTTTCTTTGCTCTGAAGTCCACTCTGATTTAGTATATCCACTACACTTTTATTTAACACTAGTTAGTATAGTGCAGGGTATATCTTTTCTCATCCTTTTATTTTTAATCTACCTATGTCACTATATTTGATTGAAATGAGTTTCTTATAGTCATCTCCTTTTTTTAATCCATTCTTTCTATCTCTATCTTTTAACTGATGCATTTAAGCCATTTGCATTTAATGTAATTATTGATATATTTGTATTTAGTTTTATCATATCATTTGTTTTCTGTTTATTCTTTCTGTTTTCAGTTCTGTTTCCCATTTCTTTCCTTTTTTGCCTTTGCCAAATATGGAGTTTTCAGCCATTATTTCTTCAATTTTTTTTTTATCACTGCATCTTTTCTCCTTTCCTTCTTAATGATACAAATATTACATCTTTAGTTATTGGTCCACAGGTTCCTGAGGCTGTGTACATTTTTTGTTTCAATCTTTTTTTCTCTGTAGTTCAGACTGGATATTTTCTACTGACCTATCTTCAAGTTTGCCATACCTCCTGTCTGCAGTTGAGCCCACCCAGTGAGTTTTTAAGTTTGTTATTTTGTTTCCTAGCTCTAAAGTTTTGCAGTTTGTTCTTCATATTTCTCTCCGTTGTGAGATTTTAATTTTTCCATTGGTTTTAAGAAAGTTTGCAGTTGATGTCTGGACCATTTGTATATTGCATAATTGCTGCTTCAAAGGCTTCAATAGATAATTCCCATATTTGTACCATTGAGACATTGGCAACTGCTGATTGTCTTTTCCCATGTAAGTTGATATTTTTCTGGTTTCCTATATAAGCTGATAAATTTTGTAGTGTATTCTAGATAATTTGAATATTATGGAACTCTGGGTCTTGTCTATCCTATGAAGAATGTTACAGGCTCCGGCTGCAAATTCCAACGCAGACACTCTGGGCTGAGAATCCAATGTCAGTTCAGTTGTCTGAGTCTTTGCAATACCAGTTCTGTCTCATATGTGCCACCCAGCAGGCATGCTGGGATGTAGACTGTAGTCTGTTAGTTCAGGTCTCAGAGTCTGGTGTAATGAATTAGATCAGATCCATGGTGAGGCCAGGTGTTCACAAACACCTTTATAGTGTTGCTTCCCCTGGTTCTTTCTCTGCAGTATCACTATTGCATATGGTTCCCTGATGCTTCTCTTTCTGGACTTGCAGCCCGAAAGTTAGGGCTTTAGTTACCCTTCTCTACTGTGTATTTCTACTACTGTGCCCTTATTCAGGGGCCAAGTGGCAAGAGGACAGAGAGAATAAAGACAAAACAGTTTGGCTCCACAGTGTTGGAACCAGAGCTCCACTGAATGGAGAGAAAGGTGCTCCTTCCATAGGAGTTTTAGGTCCTATAGACTCATATTGCTGCAGTCTGGGGATACTGGGAGAAATATAAATTGTAAACTTATTATTGGCTTGGTGGTATTTTGAGTTCTGGTCTTCTTCCCAATCTGCCTGCTTCTCTTCACTTTCAAGAATCCTTAGATAGGGGACACCTGGGTGGCTCAGTCAGTTAAGCGGCTGCCTTCGGCTCAGGTCATCATCCTAGGGTCCTGGGATCGAGTCCTGCATCGGGCTCATTGCTCAGTGGGGAACCTGCTTCTCCCTCTGTCTGCCACTCCCCCTTCTTGCCACTCCCCCTGTTTGTGCTCTCTCTCTCTCTCGGACAAATAAATAAATAAAACTTTTTAAAAAAGAATCCTTAGATAGCTGTTTTATGCATTATATATAGGGAGTGCACAGGGTGGGGTATGTTTACTCCATATTACCCACTCAGAAATCCCTCAATTCTATTTTAATGTATTTGTCAGTCATGCAAGTGTATTAAACTGTATTTTAAGGAATGATTCCTTATGATTAATTTGGACTCTAAAAGCATAGACCACATGCCAAGCTCTATCCTAAACTCTAGGGATAAAAAGATGAAGAACAGCCCCTGCCCTGGAAAAGCTTATAGGATTCAGTTCCCTTTCCCTATTTCCTTTTGGGGAACCACCTTCTCCCACTATGAGCATTTTGGCTGGGATAGGAAGTTAAATGCTCTGCCCCCCATCTATCAAGAGAGCATGAACATGAAGCAAATTGAGCCAACTGAATGCCTTTTCTGTGAGTTTTGAGGCTAATGATACAAGAATGGGAAACAGCTACTCATTTCAACTTGGCAGGGCCTGGAGGCCTGGAGTTGTCCAAGGACTAGTCCTAGTTCTCTGTCCTTTCATCCATTCTGATGCTACCTAATATACCCTCAGTAAATTCTCTATTTTATTTTCCTTTGCAAAGTTGGTTTCTGTTGGTTGCCACCAAAACTCCTAACAAATACCCAGTCAAGACAAATTCATACCGAATTTTTTGCAGTCAAGTGTTTAATCAGTGCTACAACAAGGCTGATACCAAGAGATCTAAGAATATGGAGGTCATACTGAGTCATTTAAAGAAGGTTGTAAAAGATCTTGCAGAAAAGATGTCCTTTAATTGAAAATAACATCACTGCTTCAAAGAAAGCTGTCTTATTCCTTGTGTGTTTCTTAAGTGGCTGGTTATAGTCCTCTTTGGCAAGCCAAGCACTCTCATGTAGCAGCAAGAGAAAATGTTTAGGAAACTTAAAAGACATTTGTATTTGGTGGGTCCTTACTTAAAAATTGAGATTAAGCCTCCAGTGGCTGATGTTCTGCTCACTGCTGGCAAAAAGCAACTTTATGGTTTGAAAAAAAAAAAAAAAAGACATATGAAACGCTCATACAGCATCTCAGACATCAAATAACTCCTACAAAACAGCATTTTGATGAGTTAAGTGTAAATGAATCAGGAGCATACGGATTAAATTTCCCTTGAAATACACAGGGGCTTAAAAATTAAGGGAAAAAGTGCCTGGCAAAACGTGTTTTGAATTTTGCCAAGTCCTAAAGGTTTAAGAAGCAATTCAAGATGTTTTGCCAGGCCACTCAAAACATTGCTGGGTTCTCCCATCCCTTCAAGAGCAAATCTAGATATTTTACTCCCTCTGGCTGACTGACTGCCAGTCCTTGGGGGATGGGGCAGGGGTGGAGAGTTATAGCACATGTTTACTACAGTCTGCCTTTGTTTCCTACTGCATATATCTTTTTTTTAAAAGATTTTATTTATTTATTTGACAGATAGAGACATAGCAAGAGAGGGAACACAAGCAGGGGGAGTGGTAGAGGGAGAAGCAGGCTTCCTGCCGAGCAGGATCATGACCTGAGCCGAAGGCAGACGCTCAACGACTGAGCCACCCAGGCATCCCCCTACTGCATATATCTTAACAGGAACCCAGATATGTGTCCCTTTCACACATTTACCTTTCCCTTCTACACTGGTTCTTCTGAATCAGGGATAATAATTTGTTCTCTAAGGAACAACAACTCTGTGGAAGTGTATCCCTCCTATGTCCGCTAACATTCTTAGTCTATCAAAATTCTGTGACAGTCTGCTCGTGCTAAATAAATAATTTGAGCTTATTTCACTCAGAAATTTCATAATGAGGTCTGGGGGGAAATTAGAAATAGTCAACATAAACTGGATATTTTAAAAATTAAAACAAATTAGGATGCACCAAATGCTATACTTTACTATTGTATTTTTTACATGTTCAGCTTTGTATGATACAAATTTTCAAATATACACACAAATTGAGACAATGGAATAATGAGTCCCACATGTCCATCACCGAGCTTCAATGATTATTACCATTCTGCCATAAAGAAAGAGTTTTAAATCTCTGGATTTGCAATATGATTTTTTTTTTTTTTTTGCATCAGTGAGCAAATAGATGAATAAGACTGGCACTTGTGTATGGGGAATGAATCAGACGCTGGAGCTTAAAGATAAGCAAGAGAATGCCCAAAACTTCAATACCTATATTCTAGCTAAGGCAGATGCAGGAAAGATAAAAGTTAGAAAAGAAATGAACCTCTTAAATATGTAGCACAGATTGTAAGTATAAAGAACAACATTAGAGAGTGATTTTAATTATGGAGCCCACACTTACTGAGCCTCAGGCACAGAGATGAGAACAAGGGAAAAAAAACCAAAAACCAAAAAACAAGACAAAAATCCCCACCCTTCAGAAATGTGATGTGGTGGGGGAAGGCAGATAGGTAACTTGTTTTGCTAGTATTAGTGCCTGAAAGGAGACATTCTCAAAGAGACATTCCAAATATTGATTTAGAAGTACCCCAAACCCCTCCTGCTAGGACTGATTTACCCACTTTGGTTAACTATTTCCACTTCTGGATAGAATTTAGTTGCTATCTTACCACTGTGAAACATTCCCTAAAGTCCTGAGAAAATTGTTGGGAGCTCTTGGATTTGGTGTGAGAGGGTCATCTCAAGATTTCATTTCCAAGATGGGAGTGGGTAGCCAAGTGGCCACCCTTGAAAGAAGAAAGGCCAGCTTCACCTTGACTATCCCATGAGTTTGTCTTTTTTGCTGCAGACACGAATTAAATGAGCCTAAACTTTGCCTCTGGGAGCGAATGCTTTGGGAAGTGCTGTGATTGAAAGCACAAGACCCCACAATTTGATCTTTATGCCACCATATAGCTAGTGTGACTACTGAGTTTTATGCCTCCTACTCAATTGGGGTCCTTGGGCCAAAGTAATTAGTAATCTAGGTATTTAGATAATGTGCAGGTATTTGGATTAAAATCCTTCTCTGTGCAAAGGGATACCTGAACTACCTTATTATGGGCTGAATTCTGCCCACCCCGTCCAAATTCATACAACAAAGTCCTAACCCCCAGTACCTCAGAAATGTGACTGTATTTGGAGATAGGATCTTTAAGAGGTAATTAAGTTGAAATGAGGTCATGAAGGTGGGCCTTTATCCACTATGACTGGTACCCTTCTATGAAGAAGAAATTTGGACACAGATGTGAATAGAGGGAAGACCTTGTGAAGACAGGGAGAAGGCAGCCATCTTCAAGCCAAAGAGGGAGGCCTCAGAAGAAACCAACTCTGCTAACACCTTCATCTGGGACTTCTAGCCTCCAGAGCTGTGAGAAAATTACTTTCTGTTGTTTAAATCATCCAGGCTGTGGTAGTTTATTATGGCAGCCCTAGCAAACTAATACATACATGATTTTTAAATTTCTTTTGAAAATGTGAGGATGACATTTGAGTAAGGGCATTGAGGAAACATCTAACTTAACTAAATGAGAAATGTCTGTGTGCTCCAGCTTATTACAAACACCAGAAGGAGTGATCAGAGATGACAAGTTGTGGCCTTAGATTAACAGTTTTATCTGGTTTCATCTACTCTGATAACATTCTGGCCAAATAAACAGATACAGTCAAATCCAATTAAGTATATTCAATATTTAGATTTGAATATTTGGATTAAAAAATTAATGTATAAAAACCTATCAGCCTATGAAGCACTGTTGACATAAAAAATACCTTTTTGACAAACATGGCTGGTCTGCCAAAGCCCTGTAGTGTATTTTAAAACATGACTTTAAAGCTGTCTTATATACAATGAATTAGTCCTGAGAAAGTTTTCATTACAATCCTTTGCTAGAAAACAAATTTTTATTTTTAAATCTTATCTAATATGTGTACAATCACCCCATCTCCTTTATCAACAAGATAGGACATTTTTATTCTTAGAAAATGAATCACAAGAAGCATACTATTACAGTGTGTGTGTATGTGTGTCTATGTGTGTGTGTAAGTAGCTCCCAGGCATGAAAAACATTAATAATTGTTTACTGTAGGTTAAAAATAAAACAATTGATATCATTTGGATAATTTCAGTCTTAGCGTAGAGTGTATAGATGGAAAGAGTCACTTGAGATGAAGTTGCAAGGTCTTTTAAAAAAAAGGTTTACTCACATCTTCCAAAACTAATTCTTGTTCTGTGAATACACAATTCATATGGTGGCCTCTAACTTTATGTCTATGAAAATATATAACAATATTGAAAAGAAAGCATAATATACAGCTTCATCATATGTTGCAGCCCTAGCTCGGACTCAATGCAGAGTTTTTACAATTGCACAAAAGAAATATTAAATGAAAATGTGCTTTGTAAAATGTTAAGTGCAGTATAAATATTTAATTATTTCAAATATTTTAAATAATGCTGTGATGTCGCGTGTATCCTAGAGGTTATTCTAAGATTCTGGGTCTCTGAATGGAGGAGGAAGTTGCAAATTTCCATTAGTATGTAAGAAGGGAAAAATTGGGGCCCTTTCCTGAGGCCATAAAATTGAGATTTGCTTCAGTGTCCCTTTCCTGCTATTCCAAGAAACCACCCCCTCTAAAATAGATTCAGAACCTTGGAGACAATAAAATCCAAAAGGAGAGAAAGCCACATCTTCTGCTTCCCATTGGCAATTTTGTTAGTAAATGTGAGTCTTGAGATTAAAATCAGGATTCCTTCCAGAACTATCTAGTCTTGTCCCCGTGGCAGGAAGAGTTGTGGGTAGGCTCTAGCCAGGGTGAGCAGCCAGCCTCTGGGATTTGGATTCAGTGAGGTTCTTGTGATGATTCTGTGAACCTCAAGTTGCATTTCACTTGTCATGTTTCTGTGTAGGTATGTGGATAGACTGTGGCATCTAGAACAAAGGGAATCTGCCAGCCCCATTAAATCTATTGCATGAATAAAGATATTTGCCTTCACTCTTCACTTTCTAAAGATCACCAGGTATTCATTTACATATTTATACATGCTCAACAGGTAAAAGTTTGCTGGACTATCCCAGGGATATCCTTTCCCCTCCTCTGCCAAAGAAGCCTAGACTGGCATATGAAGACCCTCCCTGAAAGAGATCAGCCTCTTCTTTCCTTCCCAGGCCTCTGGTTCCATGGGAGCAGCAGGGAGAGGAAAGTGAGCCCAGAAGCAAATTCAACAGCAAAACCTTTAAGATGAGTAGAATGAAAGGGAAATGAAACTATTCTCCATTGTATAGCTCTAGTACTGTGAATTGACTAAAATTAGAAAAAGAAGATTATTGATCCATTGGTGAAGATTTTGAATTGAACTTTGGAGATGGATTTAAAAAAAAAAAAGTGAAATAGAGCCAAGAATAATTTGACAGCTTTAACCCTGATGGTAATCAACCCCCTAGAGTCATTAAGAAAGACAGGAGTAGGAGGTGAAACATCTGGAGAAATGTGAGCAGATAACGAATTGGGTGGGTTTTATAAAAGCTAAATGCTATCTGTAGGAAGTGAAGTTATAAAAAAATTTGAGGCAATAACCCTGAGGTCATACAGGGGTGAAGAGGGGAACCTGACTCCTGGGCAATTCTTCCAAGGAGATTGGCTGTTGGAGGCACTAATTCTCCCAACCTTATCTATGCAGTGGTCAGACATGGGTAGTCCAAAGCAAAGGGCCCTAGCCAAAAAGAGTCTTGTTATGCTGGCTTCACCTACCCGACTGTGGTGCACCCAGCCTGGGCACTTCAGATCAGGGCCACCAGGGAGTGGGTGATGGTATCATGAAGAGAGCACAGACTTTTAAGTCCTGGGGGTTTTGATTCAAAAGATGCTACTGTCACTAACTATTTATGGGACCTAAAGAGAGGTATTTCTCCTCTCTTAGCCTCATTTTCCTCATTTGATGAGTTTGGATAATTATGCCCACTTGACATATTTTTTTGTGAAAATTAAATAACATAACACATCTGACACAGTATCTTGCTCATAGTAGATGATGGCTGCATGTTGGTTCTCAAATGGCTCATTCTCTCTGCAGTCACTGATTTCATGCTAACTGTGTGCCCGATGCCAGGCATTGAGGTACAAAGATGAAGAAGACACAATGCCTGTCCTGAGTGAGGCCATAATTTTGAGAAAGATAGACATAAACTGGTACCTATAATGTAGTATGGAAAGTAGAAGTGATAGAAATAAGCAAAGGGGGAGGAGGAGCAAGATGGCAGAGAGTAGGAGACCTGGATTTTGTCTGGTCCCAGGAATTCGGCTGGATGGGGATCAAACCATTCTGAACACCTACGAAATCAACAGGACATTGAAGAAAAGAATAGCAGCAACTCTCTGAACAGAAAAGCGACCACTTTCTAGAAGGTAGGACGTGCGGAGAAGTGAATCCGAGGCGATATTCGAGAGGATAGATGGTGGGGGAGGAGGCCTCCGTCGGCCGCTACTGGCAAGTGATAGAGCCATGGAGCACAAAATCAGAACTTTTAGAAGTCGGCTCCGCTGAGGGACGTCGCTCCAGTGGCTAAGCGGGGGGTGGAACCCTTTCTGGGACAGTGTGGTTTCAGGACCCTTGGGGTCACAGGAAGACCAGGGATGCCTGAGTGTGGCAGAGCTCCCAGGTATCGGAGCAGGGAAGCCGGCTGCAGAGACGGAGCCGAGGCGCGGGCTCTCAGCTCGGGGTTGTCATAAACTGTGATCCGCGGCACAGTGGGGCCACTGCTCCTCCAGCAGGGACCCAACAAGTGGCAGATCCGGGGAGACTTCCCTTCCTCCCCCAGAAGGAGCGGCGTGGGAGCGCACTGCAGGGATCTGCTGGGTTTGGAGACTCCACAGGGGGTCAGGTGCCAGAGATAGAAATGCTTGGTCACAGGCCGGGTGAGCACGGAGTGTGGCCAGAGACTGGGGAGACAGGAGTGATTGACTGCTTTTCTCTGGGGGAGCAAGGCCCCCAAGTTCTTGGCTCCTCTGGGGCGGAGATTGGGAGGCTGCCATTTTCACTCTCGGCCTCCAAAGCTGTACGGAAAGCTTGCAGGGAACAAAAGCTCCCGAGAGCAAACCCGAGCAGATGACTTAGCCCGAACTGGGCAAGGGCGGGGCAATTCCGCCTCCGGCAAAGACATTTGAGAAACATGGCAACAGGCCCCTCCCCCAGAAGATCAGCGAGAACAGCCAGCCAAGACCAAGTTTACCGATCAATGAGAACAGCAGAACTCCAGCGCTAGGGGAATACTGCACATAGAATCCATGGCTTTTTTACCGTGATTCTTTAGTCTTTCAAAGTTAATTTTTTTAATTTTCTTTTTCTATTTTTTTTATTTTTCTTTTCCCCTTTTTCAACCAACATCTTATCAATCCCTTTTTTTAAAATCTTTTTTATTTTTCATTTTTAGAGCCATATTCTATCCCTTCACTGCAGTTAACCTTATTTTTGGCATATATATAAGTTGTTCTCTCTTTAGAATTTTGGGATACAGTTTCTTCTAACAGACCAAAATATACCCTAAATCTCTATTGTATGGTTTTGTTCTCATCTCCTGCCTGATCACATTCTCTCCCTTTTTTTTTTTAAATTTCTCTTCATTCTTTTTTCAACCAACTTCTTATCTTATCAATTCCTTTTATAAAATCTTTTATAATTTTCATCTTTACAGTCATATTATATCCCTTCATCATAGTTACCCTTATTTTTGTGCATATATAAGTGTTTCTTTCTTTAAAATTTTGGGAGGCACTTTCTTCTAACAGACCAAAATACGCCCCAAATCTAGTGTGTGGCACTGATCTATGCACCAGACTGATCATAGTTGATCATATTCTTTTTTTCTTTTTTCTTTCTTCCCCTTTCTTTTCCCCCAGTTTCAGGTCTCTTCTGATTTGTTTAGTGTATATTTTTCTGGGGTCGTTGTTTCCCTGTTAGCATTTTGTTCTCTCATTCATCTATTCTCCTCTGGACAAAATGATAAGATGGAAAAACTCACCTCAAAAAAAAAGAACAAGAGGCAGTACTGACTGCCAGGGACCTAATCAATATGGACATTGGTAAGATGTCAGAACTAGAGTTCAGAATGACGATTATAAAGATACTAGCCAGGCTTGAAAAAAGCATGGAAGATACTAGAGAAACCCTTTCTGGAAAAATAAAAGAACTAAAATCTAACCAAGTAGAAATCAAAAAGGCTATTAATGAGATGTAATAAAAAATGGAGGCTCTAACTGCTAGGATAAATGAGGCAGAAGAGAGAATTAGCGATACAGAAGACCAAATGATGGAGAATAAAGAAGCTGAGAAAAAGAGAGATAAACAACTAATGGATCATGAGGGCAGAATTCAAGAGATAAGTGATACCATAAGATGAAACAATATTAGAATAATTGGGATCCCAGGAGAAGAATGAGAGAGAGGGGCAGAAAGTATATTGGAGCAAATTATAACAGAGAGCTTCCTTAATTTCAGGAAGGAAACAGGCATAGGCACAGAGAACCCCCCTAAAATCAATAAAAATAGGTTAACACCCCAACATCTAATAGTAAAACTTACAAGTCTCAGAGACAGAGAAAATCCTGAAAGCAGCTCGGGACAAGAGATCTGTAACCTACAATGGTAGAAACATTAGATTGGCAACAGACCTATCCACAGAGACCTGGCAGGCCAGAAAGGACTGGCATGATATATTCAGAGCACTAAATGAGAAAAATATGCAGCCAAGAATACTATATCCAGCTAGGCTTTCACTGAAAATAGAAGGAGAAATAAAAAGCTTCCAGGAAAAACAAAAATTAAAAGAATTTGCAAACACAAAACCAGCCCTATAAGAAATATTGAAAGGGGTCCTCTAAGCAAAGAGAGAGCCTAAAAATAACATAGACCAGAAAGGAACAGAGATGATATACAGTAACAGTCACCTTACAGGCAATACAATGGCACTAAATTCATATCTTTCAATAGTTACCCTGAATGTAAATGGGCTAAATGCCTCAATCAAAAGACACAAGGTATCAGAATGGATAAAAAAACAAGACCCATCGATATGATGTCTGCAAGAGACTCATTTTAGCCCCAAAGACATCCCCAGCTTGAAAGTGAGGGGGTGGAAAACCATTTACTATGCTAATGGACACCTAAAGAAAGCTGGGGTGGCAATCCTTGTATCAGACAAATTAGATTTTAAACCAAAGACTGTAATAAGAGATGAGGAAGGACACTATATCCTACTTAAAGGGTCTATCCAACAAGAAGATCTAACAATTGTAAATATCTATGCTCCTAACATAGGAGCAGCCAATTATATAAGCCAATTAATAACAAAAGCAAAAAAAAAAACAACAACACATACAACGACTTTAACACCCCCCTTACTGAAATGGACAGATCATCTAAGCAAAAGATCAACAAAGAAATAAAGACTTTAAATGACACATTGGACCAAATGGACTTCACAGATACATTCAGAACATTCCATCCCAAAGCAACAGAATACACATTCGTCTCTAGTGCCCATGGAACATTCTCCAGAATAGATCACATCCTAGGTCACAAATCAGGTCTCAACCAGTACCAAAAGACTGGGATCATTCCCTGCATATTTTCAGACCACAATGCTTTGAAACTAGAACTCAATCACAAGAGGAAAGTCAGAAAGAACTCAAATACATGGA
Organism: Halichoerus grypus; assembly: GCF_964656455.1. Lineage (NCBI taxonomy): Eukaryota > Metazoa > Chordata > Mammalia > Carnivora > Phocidae > Halichoerus > Halichoerus grypus. The sequence goes on along the minus strand of NC_135723.1, from coordinate 11,887,127 downwards.
GGCTAAAGAGCATCCTACTGAAGAATGAATGGGTCAACCAGGAAATTAAAGAAGAATTTAAAAAATTCATCGAAACCAATGAAAATGAAAACACAACTGTTCAAAATCTTTGGGATGCAGCAAAGGCAGTCCTAAGAGGAAAGTATATAGCAATACAAGCCTTTCTCAAGAAACAAGAAAGGTCTTAAATACACAACCTAACCTTACACCTAAAGGAGCTGGAGAAAGAACAGCAAATAAATCCTAAGCCCAGCAGGAGAAGAGAAATAATAAAGCTTAGAGCAGAAATCAATGAAATAGAAACCAAAAGAACAGTAGAACAGAATAACAAAACTAGGAGGTGGTTCTTTGAAAGAATTAACAAGATTGATAAACCCTTGGCCAGACTTATCAAAAAGAAAAGAGAAATGACCCAAATAAATAAAATCATGAATGAAAGAGAAGAGATCACAACCAACACCAAAGAACTACAAACAATTATAAGAACATATTATGAGCAACTATATGCCAGCAAATTAGATAATCTGGAAGAAATGGATGCATTCCTAGAGATGTATAAACTACCAAAACTAAACCAGGAAGGAATAGAAAACCTGAACAGACCCATAACCACTAGGGAAATTGAAGCAGTAATCAAAAGTCTCCCAACAAACAAAGGCCAGGGCCAGATGGCTTCCCAGGGGAATTCTACCAAACATGTCAAGAAGAATTAATACCTATTCTTCTGAAACTGTTCCAAAAAATAGAAATGGAAGGAAAACTTCCAAACTCATTTTATGAGTCCAGCATTACCTGGATTCCAAAACCAGACAAAGACCCCATCGAAAAGGAGAATTACAGACCAACATCTCTGATGAACATGGATGCAAAAATTCTCACCAAAATACTAGCCAATAGGATCCAACAGTACATTAAAAGGATTATTCACCATGACCAAGCGGGATTTATTCCTGGGCTGCAAGGTTGGTTCAACATCCACTAATCAATCAATGTGATACAATACATTAATAAAAGAAAGAGCAAGAACCATATGATCCTCTCAATAGATGCAGAAAAAGCACTCAACAAAGTACAGCATCCTTTCTTGATTAAACCTCTTCAGAGTGTAGGGATAGAGGGTACTTACCTCAATATCATAAAAGCCATCTATGAAAAACCCACAGCGAATATCATTCTCAATGGGGAAAAACTGAGAGCTTTCCCCCTACGGTCAGGAACATGGCAGGGATGTCCGCTATCGCCACTGCTATTCAACGTAGTATTAGAAGTCCTAGCCACAGCAATCAGATAACAAAAAGAAATAAAAGGCATCCGAATTGGCAAAGAAGAAGTCAAACTCTCACTGTTTGCTGATGATATGATACTTTATGTGGAAAACCCAAAAGACTCCCCCCCAAAACTGCTAGAACTCATACAGGAATTCAGTAAAGTGGCAGGATATAAAATCAATGCACAGAGATGAGTTGCATTTCTATACACCAACAACAAGACAGAGAAAGAGAAATTAAGGAGTCGATCCCATTTACAATTGCACCCCAAACCATAAGATACCTAGGAATAAATCTAACCAAAGAGGCAAAGGATCTGTACTCAGAAAACTATAAAATACTCATGAAAGAAATTGAGGAAGACACAAAGAAATGGAAAAACGTTCCATGCTCATGGATTGGAAGAACAAATATTGTGAAGATGTCAATGATACCTAAAGCAATCTACACATTTAATGCAATCCCCATCAAAATACCATCCACTTTTTTCAAAGAAATGGAACAAATAATCCTAAAATTTGTATGGAACCAGAAAAGACCCCGAATAGCCAGAGGAATGCTGAAAAAGAAAAGCAAAGCTGGTGGCATCACAACTCCAGACTTCAAGCTCTATTACAAAGCTGTAATCATCAGGACAGTATGGTACTGGCACAAAAACCGACACATAGATCAATGGAACAGTATAGAGAGCCCAGAAATGGACCCTCAATTCTATGGTCAACTCATCTTCGACAAAGCAGGAAAGAATGTCCAATGGAAAAAAGACAGTCTCTTCAACAAATGGTGCTGGGAAAATTGGACAGCCACATGCAGAAGAATGAAACTGGACCATTTCCTTACACCACACACAAAAATAGACTCAAAATGGATGAAAGACCTAAATGTGAGACAGGAGTCCATCAAAATCCTAAAGGAGAACACAGGCAACAACCTCTTCGACCTCAGTCACAGCAACTTCTTCCTAGAAACATCGCCAAGGGCAAGGGAAGCAAGGGCAAAAATTGGCTATTGGGACTTCATCAAGATAAAAAGCTTTTACACAGCAAAGGAAACAGTCAACAAAACCAAAAGACAACCGACAGAATGGGCAAATGACATATCAGATAAAGGGCTAGTTCCAAAATCTATAAAGAACTTATCAAACTCAACACCCAAAGAACAGATAATCCAATCAAGAAATGGGCAGAAGACATGAACAGACATTTTTCCAAGGAAGACATCCAAATGGCCAACAGACACATGAAAAAGTGCTCAACATTGCTCGGCATCAGGGAAATCCAAATCAAAACCTCTCACACCAGTCAGAATGGCTAAAATTAACAAGTCAGGAAACGACAGATGTTGGCGGGGATGCGGAGAAAGGGGAAACTTCCTACACTGTTGGTGGGAATGCAAGCTGGTGCAGCCACTCTGGAAAACAGTATGGAAGTTCCTCAAAAAGTTGAAAATAGAGCTACCATACGATCCAGCAATTTCACTATTGGGTATTTACCCCAAAGATACAAATGTAGGGATCTGAAGGGGTATGTTCACCCCAATGTTTATAGCAGCAATGTCCACAATAGCCATACTATGGAAAGAGCCAAGATGTCCATAAATAGATGAATGGATAAAGAGGATGTGGTATATATATATATAATGGAATATTATGCAACCATCAAAAAAAAAAAAAAACCCCAAGAGGCACCTGGGTGGCTCAGTCATTGGGCATCTGCCTTTGGCTCGGGTCATGATCCCAGGGTCCTGGGATTGAGCCCTGCATCGTGCTAAGTGAAATAAGTCAATCAGAGAAAGACATGTATCATATGATCTCACTGATATGAGGAATTCTTAATCTCAGGAAACAAACTGAGGGTTGCTGGAGTGGTGGGGGGTGGGAGGGATGGGGTGGCTGGGTGATAGACATTGGGGAGGGTATGTGCTATGGTGAGTGCTGTGAATTGTGCAAGACTGTTGAATCACAGATCTGTACCTCTGAAACAAATAAAACATCATATGTTAAAAAAAAAAGAAGATAGTAGGAAGGGAAAAATGAAGGGGGGGTAATCGGAGGGGGAGACGAACCATGAGAGACTATGGACTCTGAGAAACAAACTGAGGGTTCTGGGGGTGGGGGTGAGGGGATGGGTTAGAATGTATGGTGATTAACATAACAATAAAATAAAATTTAAAAAAAAGGAAGAAAGGAGCAAAGGGTGAAGGGCAGAGATAAGGCATGTATAACTCAGCCCTTGATAGGGGGAGATCAGGAAGCCTTCCTGGAAGAGGTGGGACCTGTGGTTGGTCCTATGGGATTAGTAAGACTTAAAGAGGAGGCAAGCCAAGTGTTCCAAGCAGAGAGCATGAGCAAAGGTCGGGGGTCAAGGAGTTGCATGGCTCACATGGAGACCTCTCACATCATGGCATGGCTAGAACCTAAAATGTAAAGCAGAGAGCAGTAAGAGAAGAGGGTGTGCAGTAGGCTAGGAGCCAGATCATGAAGTAATTGGCATAGCACAGCCCATGGAGGTCACCCCCACCCTGGGCGCCTTGACCCCTGCTCGTTCCATTGGTCTTGCAGGGTGTATTCTGACTTAGAGAAATCAACTGCCATGAATTATAGTATCTGAGAGAATCAAAAGGCCATGTAGGGTAGCTGGGCAAAAAGACCTGCATTGTATCTGGTGGTGTTACCTTGAATGACTTCTGCAGTCATTCCCAGCACGTCTTTCTAGCTCACCATGCCATGCAACAAGGTGAACTTGCAAATAGTTTTTCATGGAAAGGGCTGGGATCCAGAATAGCACAAACCCAGCCAGTCACACCTTATGTATAAGCCAGTATTTCAAAGCAGGGCTTGTAACAGTCTTGGCGAGCCCAACCTATAATGATGACGTGATGCACCATGCCAGATCAAACAACGCTTTATAACCTCTTCCCACCCTGGGAGTTCTTGGAGGAACCCTGAGGGGGTCAGTGTCATCCCTGGGCCTCCACCACCGCTTCTCCAGGGAGAGAACATTTTCAAACAGCCTTGCAGCCCCCCTGATCATTTCTCCCTGGGACCAACTTGATCACTGAAGCCATTCACAAGTGCTCAACCTCTAGGGCCCATAGAACAACAGACAGACACAGTTCAGTATTGTTCTCTGTGGTGTTTCCAGAACTTTCTATGGATTCTGAGCCATAGCCTTGAAGGACAGCCTGTAAGTCTTACCATAATTCATGAGACTAGTTCTTCATGTAGCTATTTCTCTTTCTTTTCACCTGAATATTCAGTGGTTAAAAATAAGAGAATAAGTAGAATCGCTTTGTACAATTATTTTATAAGATCATTTTCTTACCTCATTTCAGAAATCAGTCAAACTCACAGGATCTGCTAACTCGAATCCTAATGGGGCCAGGCAGGAGACTTAAATTCATGGTGTGCATTGAGTAGATACAAGGCAATAAAAAATAGTGTAACTTTTGGTTGATGAAAGAATATATACACCAGAAACATTCTGCCTTTTTAACTAAAGGCTCTGAATTTGATCTAAAAGTATTGCTCTGTGGAGTTGCTTCCATCTGTCCCCCAGTTTGGGACAACCCCTCCTCCCCGGCAGCACATGAATTACATAGACTTGATCAATTTTCTCCATGTATATCCTTGACCATCACTTTGGAACACCATCTGTGTTCCTTGACTCTCAGCGACAAGCTCTATTTATCACCCTAGCCAATGTGTTCCAAACTGGTCTTTTGAATAAATGATACTGATGCTTGAGGGCTCCTCTACCATACTTCTCTCTTCCCATTCTAGATATGTTTCCTTCTAGGAAGACCCAGAGAGGTTTCCAGTGACCCATCATGGAACTCTGACTCACCCAATCTAAAAATAATTGTAAAAGGGACTATAAGGCAAGACTAAATTGGAAATTTAAAAGAACCATTTTGAACAAGAAATGCACGTGATGCACTGGGACCTGAGGGGGAGCCTTGGGAAGCATATATATTCATGAGGAGATGGCTGTTTTTGTAAGAGAACAGCGGTTTTGCAGGTAAGGTTTATCACAAAGTTTATCACACCGTCCTACAGGGATTTTATAGGAAAGAAGGATGATGAGCCCCTCTCCCCACAAAAAAGGACTCATAGTTTAAATTCACAAAATAACAGTTCTGAATGAGAGGATGGTAAAAAGTCCACAGTGACACAATGGGGGCAGAAATCAAGAAATGACTTCCTCTCGTTCATATCTGCTTATAGGTTAATATTGATTAGAGCTAAGACATTCCAAGAAAGCATATGTGCAAATGGAGGATCAATTCAGATCCTAAAAGTTGACATTGTTGGTTCTCCTGAGTGATGCCGACTCCCAGGCCCTGAGGTTGGATCGTTGCAGAGACTCATCTAGGCTTACAGAATGAGTTCCCAGCTCTGGTACGGGCTCTATCCTCAGTCCTACAGGATGCCTGTCTTAGGTCATTTTACAAACAGACCTTGAGTCCTCACTCACAACTACTAATCATTTTAAAAACTGAAACCATTAGTTTGATCCAGATTATCTCTAATATTTGTGTTTCTCAACATACACTAAACAAATCCTTCGATTGTTAGCCAATCATTCACCACATATATTCCATGTTGACCAAAATACTTACATGGTTTCTGAAAACTATGATCAACATTTGCACATTAAGAATCAGAGTTTGGGGGGGCGGAGCAAGATGGTGGAGGAGTAGGAGACCTGGATTTCGTCTCCTCTCAGGAATTCAGCTGGATAGGGATCAAACCATTCTGAACACCTACAAACTCAACAGGAGATCGAAGAAAAGAATAGCAACAACTCTCTGAACAGAAAAGTGACCACTTTCTGGAAGAAAATGACAAGACGGAAAAAATCACCTCAACAAAAAGAACAAGAGGTAGTACCGACTGCCAGGGACCTACTCAATACGGACATTAGTACGATGTCAGATCTAGAGTTCAGAATCATCACTTTAAAGATACTAGCTGGGCTTGAAAAAAACATGGAAGTTATTAGAGAAACCCTTTCTGGAGAAGTAAAAGAACTAAAATCTAACCAAGTAGAAATCAAAAAGGCTATCAATGAGGTGCAATCAAATATGGGGGCGCTAACTGCTAGGATAAATGAGGCAGAAGAAAGAATCAGTGAGATAGAAGACCAAATGATGGAAAATAAAGAAGCTGAGAAAAAGAGAGATAAACAACTACTGGATCACGAGGGCAGAATTCGAGAGATAAACGATACCATAAAACGAAACAACATTAGAATAATTGGGATCCCAGAAGAAGAAGAAAGAGAGAGAGGTGCAGAAGGTATAATGGAGCAAATTATAGCAGAGAACTTCCCTAATTTGGGGAAGGAAACAGGCATCAAAATCCAGGAAGCACAGAGAACCCCTCTCAAAATCAATAAAAATAGGTCAACACCCCGACATCTCATAGTAAAACTTACGAGTCTCAGAGACAAAGAGAAAATCCTGAAAGCAGCTCGGGAGAAGAGATATGTAACCTACAATGGTAGAAACATTAGATTGGCAACAGACTTATCCACAGAGACCTGGCAGGCCAGAAAGGACTGGCAGGACATATTCAGAGCACTAAATGAGAAAAATATGCAGCCAAGAATACTATATCGAGCTAGGCTGTCATTGAAAATTGAAGGAGAGATAAAAAGCTTCCAGGACAAACAAAAACTAAAGGAATTTGCAAACACGAAACCAGCCCTACAAGAAATCTTGAAAGGGGTCCTCTAAGCAAAGAGAGAGCCTAAAAGCAACATAGACCAGAAAGGAACACAAACAATATACAGTAACAGTCACTTTACAGGCAATACAATGGCACTGAACTCCTATCTTTCAATAGTTACCCTGAATGTAAATGGGCTAAATGCCCCAATCAAAAGACACAGGCTATCAGATTGGATTAAAAAACAAGACCCATCGATATGCTGTCTGCAAGAGACTCATTTTAGACCCAAAGACACCCCCAGATTGAAAGTGAGGGGGTGGAAAACCATTTACCATGCTAATGGACACCAAAAGAAAGCTGGGGTGGCAATCCTTATATCAGACAAATTAGATTTTAAACCAAAGACTGTAATAAGAGATGAGGAAGGACACTATATCATACTTAAAGGGTCTATCCAACAAGAAGATCTAACAATTGTAAATATCTATGCCCCTAACATGGGAGCAGCCAATTATATAAGGCAATTAATAACAAAAGCAAAGAAACACATCGACAACAATACAATAATAGTGGGGGACTTTAACACCCCCCTCACTGAAATGGACAGATCGTCTAAGCAAAAGATCAACAAGGAAATAAAGACTTTAAATGACACACTGGACCAAATGGACTTCACAGACATATTCAGAACATTCCATCCCAAAGCAATGGAATACACATTCTTCTCTAGTGCCCATGGAACATTCTCCAGAATAGATCACATCCTAGGTCATAAATCAGGTCTCAACCGGTACCAGAAGATTGGGATCATCCCCTGCCTATTTTCAGACCACAATGCTTTGAAACTAGAACTCAATCACAAGAGGAAAGTCGGAAAGAACTCAAATACATGGAGGCTAAAGAGCATCCTACTGAAGAATGAATGGGTCAACCAGGAAATTAAAGAAGAATTAAAAAAATTCATGGAAACCAATGAAAATGAAAACACAACTATTCAAAATCTTTGGGATGCAGCAAAGGCAGTCCTAAGAGGAAAGTATATAGCAATACAAGACTTTCTCAAGAAACAAGAAAGGTCTCAAGTACACAACCTAACCCTATACCTAAAGGAGCTGGAGAAAGAACAGCAAATAAAGCCTAAACCCAGCAGGAGAAGAGAAATAATAAAGATCAGAGCAGATATCAATGAAATAGAAACCAAAAGAACAGTAGAACAGATCAACGAAACTAGGAGCTGGTTCTTTGAAAGAATTAACAAGATTGATAAGACCCTGGCCAGACTTATCAAAAAGAAAAGAGAAATGACCCAAATCAACAAAATCATGAATGAAAGAGGAGAAATCACAACCAACACCAAAGAAATACAAACAATTATAAGAACATATGAGCAACTCTATGCCCCTCTATGCCATTAGATAACCTGGAAGTAATGGATGCATTCCTAGAGATGTATCAACTACCAAAACTGAACCAGGAAGAAATAGAACACCTGAACAGACCTATAACCACTAAGGAAATAGAAGCAGTCATCAAAAATCTCCCAAAACACAAAAGCCCAGGGCCAGATGGCTTCCCAGGGGAATTCTACCAAACATTTCAAGAAGAATTAATACCTATCCTTCTGAAACTGTTCCAAAAAATAGAAATGGAAGGAAAACTTCCAAACTCATTTTATGAGGCCAGCATTACCTTGATCCCAAAACCAGACAAAGACCCCATCAAAAAGGAGAATTACAGACCAATATCCCTGATGAACATGGATGCAAAAATTCTCACCAAAATACTAGCCAATAGGATCCAACAGTACATTAAAAGGATTATTCACCACGACCAAGTCGGATTTATCCCTGGGCTGCAAGGTTGGTTCAACATCCGCAAATCAATCAACGTGATACAATACATTAACAAAAGAAAGAACAAGAATCATATGATCCTCTCAATAGATGCAGAAAAAGCATTTGACAAAGTACAGCATCCTTTCTCGATCAAAACTCTTCAGAGTATAGGGATAGAGGGTACATACCTCAATATCATAAAAGCCATCTATGAAAAACCTACAGCGAATATCATTCTCAATGGGGAAAAACTGAGAGCTTTCCCCCTAAGGTCAGGAACGCGGCAGGGATGTCCACTATCACCACTGCTATTCAACATAGTATTGGAAGTCCTAGCCACAGCAATCAGACAACAAAAAGAAATCAAAGGCATCCGAATTGGCAAAGAAGAAGTCAAACTCTCACTCTTTGCAGATGATATGATACTTTATGTGGAAAATCCCAAAGACTCCACCCCAAAACTGCTAGAACTCATACAGGAATTCAGTCAAGTGGCAGGATATAAAATCAATGCACAGAGGTCAGTGGCATTCCTATACACCAACAACAAGTCAGAAGAAAGAGAAATTAAGGAGTCGATCCCATTTACAATTGCACCCAAAACCATAAGATACCTAGGAATAAATCTAACCAAAGAGGCAAAGGATCTGTACTCAGAAAACTATAAAACACTCATGAAAGAAATTGAGGAAGACACAAAGAAATGGAAAAACGTTCCATGCTCATGGATTGGAAGAACAAATATTGTGAAGATGTCAATGCTACCTAGAGCAATCTACACATTCAATGCAATCCCCATCAAAATACCATCCACTTTCTTCAAAGAAATGGAACAAATAATCCTAAAATTTGTATGGAACCAGAAAAGACCCCAAATAGCCAGAGGAATGTTGAAAAAGAAAAGCAAAGCTGGCGGCATCACAATTCCAGATTTCCAGCTCTACTACAAAGCTGTCATCATCAAGACAGTATGGTACTGGCACAAAAACAGACACATAGATCAATGGAACAGAATAGAGAGCCCAGAAATGGACCCTCAACTCTATGGTCAACTAATCTTTGACAAAGCAGGAAAGAATGTCCAATGGAAAAAAGACAGTCTCTTCAACAAATGGTGCTGGGAAAATTGGACAGCCACATGCAGAAGAATGAAACTGGACCATTTCCTTACACCACACAGAAAAATAGACTCCAAATGGTTGAAAGACCTCAATGTGAGACAGGAGTCCATCAAAATCCTAAAGGAGAACACAGGCAGCAACCTCTTCGACCTCAGCCACAGCAACTTCTTCCTAGAAACATCGCCAAAGGCAAGGGAAGCAAGGGCAAAAATGAACTATTGGGACTTCATCAAGATAAAAAGCTTTTGCAAAGCAAAGGAAACAGTCAACAAAACCAAAAGACAACTGACAGAATGGGAGAAGATATTTGCAAATGACATATCAGATAAAGGGCTAGTATCCAAAATCTATAAAGAACTCATCAAACTCAACACCAAAAGAACAAAGAATCCAATCAAGAAATGGGCAGAAGACATGAACAGACATTTTTCCAAGGAAGACATCCAAATGGCCAACAGACACATGAAAAAGTGTTCAATATCGCTCGGCATCAGGGAAATCCAAATCAAAACCTCAATGAGATACCACCTCACACCAGTCAGAATGGCTAAAATTAACAAGTCAGGAAATGACAGATGTTGGCGGGGATGCGGAGAAAGGGGAACCCTCCTACACTGTTGGTGGGAATGCCAGCTGGTGCAGCCACTCTGGAAAACAGTATGGAGGTTCCTCAAAAAGTTGAAAATAGAGCTACGGTATGACCCAGCAATTGCACTACTGGGTATTTACCCCAAAGTTACAAAAGTAGGGACCCGAAAGGCTACGTGCACCCCGATGTTTATAGCAGCAATGTCCACAATAGCCAAACTGTGGAAAGAGCCAAGATGTCCATCAACAGATGAATGGATAAAGAAGAGGTGGTATATATATATATACAATGGAATATTATGCAGCCATCAAAAGGAATGAGATCTTGCCATTTGCAACGACGTGGATGGAACTGGAGGGTATTATGCTGAGCGAAATAAGTCAAACAGAGAAAGACATGTATCATATGACCTCACTGATATGAGGAATTCTTAATCTCAGGAAACAAACTGAGGGTTGCTGGAGTGGGGGGTGGGGTGGGAGGGATGGGGTGACTGGGTGATGGACACTGGGGAGGGTATGTGTTCTGGTAAGCGCTGTGAATTGTGCAAGACTGTTGAATCTCAGATCTGTACCTCTGAAACAAATAATGCAATATATGTTAAGAAAGAAAAAAAGAAGAAGAAGAATGTAGCAGGAGGGGAAGAATGAAGGGGGGGAAATCGGAGGGGGAGAAGAACCATGAGAGACAATGGACTCTGAAAAACAAACTGAGGGTTCTAGAGGGGAGGGGGTTGGGAGGATGGGTTAGCCTGGTGATGGGTATTGAGGAGGGCACGTTCTGCATGGAGCACTGGGTGTTATGCACAAACAATGAATCATGGAACACTATATCTAAAACTAATGATGTAATGTATGGGGATTAACATAACAATAAAAAAAATTAAAAAAAAAAGAATCAGAGTTTGATGATAATTTTAAAATTTTTATATCTGTTATTTCTCTTTTATAAAATTATATTATATTTAAACAAGATAGAAATGGTATATAAAACTTAAAATCCCAACTCTTTTTTTAGTTTAATTTTTCTTTAATTCCAGTATAATTAATGTACAGTGTTGTATTAGTTTTAGGTATACAACATAGTGATTTAACAATTCTATAAATTACTCAGTGCTTATGACAGGAAGTATACTTTTAATCCTCTTCACCTATTTCACCCATCCCCCCCACCCACCTCCCCTCTGGTATCCACCAGCTTGTTCTTTATATTTAAGAGTCTTTTTATTTGTTCATCTCTTTATGTTTGTTTATTTGTTTCTTAAATTCCACACATGAATGGAATTGTTTGGTATTTGTCTCTCTCTGACTGACTTATTTCATATAGCATTATGCCCTCTAGATCCATCCATGTTGATAAAAATGGCAAGATTTCATTCCTTTTTTTTTATGGCTGAGTAATGTTCCATTGTGTGTGTGTATGCCACTTTCTTCTTTATCCATTCATCTGTCAATGGACACATGTGTTGCTTCCATAATTTAGCTATTGTAAATAATTCTGCAATAAACATAGGAGTGCGTATCTTTTCAAATTAGTGTTTTCCTATTTTTTTTTTTTTTTTTTGGTAAATACCCAATAATGGAATTACTGGATCCTATTGGTAATTTTATTTTTAATTTCTGAGGAACCTCCATACTGTTTTCCACAGTGGCTGCACCAGCTTGCATTCCCACCAACAGTGTATGAAGGGCTCCCCTTTTTCCACATCCTCACCAACACTTGTTGTTTCTTGTTTTTCATTTTAGCCATTCTGACAGGTATGAGGTGGTATCTCATCATGGTTTTGATTTGTATTTCCCTGATGATGAGTGATGTTGAGTGTCTTTTCATGTGACTGTTGGCCATCTGTATGAAAAATGTCTATTCATGTCTTCTGCCCATTTTTGATTGGATTATTTGGATTTTTCTGGTGTTGAACTGTATACGTTCTTTGTATAATTTGGATCCTAACCCTTTATCTGTAATGTCATTTACAAATATCTTCTCCCATTCTGTCATTTGCCTTTTTGTTTTGTTGATTGTTTCCTTCACTGTGCAGAAGCTTCTAATTTTGATGTAGTCCCAATAGTTTATTTTTGCCTTTGTTTCCCTTGCCTCAGGAAACATACCTGGAAAAATGTTGCTATAGCTGATGTCTGAGAAATTACTGCCTGTGCTCTCTTCTAGAATTTTTATGGTTTCCAGCCTCACATTTGGGTCTTTGATCCATTAAATCCCAACTCTTTACATCAAATGAAATCACATTCTGATCCTACAGGCATTATTCATATCCATTTTGTTATAATGAGCATGCCCATATTATCTTGTAGTTTTACTTAATATAAAATAAGTGAAATGACTTTATTTTGAAGGTTTTTCTAGGACTCTCCAAGAAAGATCCCTGTAAAGTGTGATTTTTAAAAAAATCCAATAACATCAGAGACAGAGCTTAAAGCTGCCTGTCAGGGACACAGTGCAAATCCCACCCCCCAGCAAACCGTATGATGCATGGGTCCTAGGGCCATGTGGGGTGGGCCTCATCCCTAATGTCTGCCCTGATTTTCATCTATCATCACTGCATGATGACCAGTGCACACAGATAAGGCCTGGCCTCAGCGAGAAAAATAAACAAGATCAGCCCTCACGCTGGGACAACATTTTATCCCGTGCACGGTTTATTCTAATATCAAAACTAGGATCATGGTGTAGGTATCCATAATAAAGCAAGTCTCATTTATTGGGCCAAGGATTTCCCTAAATAATATTCAGAAGTATAGTGTGGCTCAGGCCTGGAACCCTGAACCTAGAAACTTCGAAGGTGTTAACAGGCTTTCTTCTAAAACTCACACAGGACCCCTGCGTTCTGAAGTGGACTTACTGGCTGAACATTTTGTACGTTCCAGTGTTAGAACGACAACAACAAAAATCCCCCAGCCCTGTGCAGACGAGGCTTTTCACCTCCTCCCTTCTGTTCTTAACTCTTTGGGAGCAGAGACTTCCAATCCCACTCAACAGGCCACAGAGAGAGGCTCTGCAGCGCCCCCCACCCAGGGCCCAGGGTGTGTGGGTGCGCCAGGCCCTCTGAGGGTGGAGGCAGCTGGTGCAGGGCTTCTTGGCAGGGCTGAATGTGGGTGCCATGGGGGGCAGGCTGGGGAAGGGTGGTATGGCCTTTCTAACACACAGCCTGTGCAAGCTGCTTGTCTCGTAGGATGGAAATGGCAACGATCCGTGGAGTCCCGGGCCCCCGGGCACAGTGTCCTGCACCTACAGGGAACAGCTCTGCAGGCTACTGCTGGGTCCCAGCCCTGCTCCTTCCTAGCGTGTGCCACTTCCCCAAGCTCTCTGGGCCACCTTTTCTTTCTCTCTTTTTAAAGAGAGAGCATAAGCAGGGGGAGCGGCAAGGAGAGGGCAAGGGAGAAGCAGGCTCCCATTGAGCAAGGAGCCCGATGTGGGGCTCGATCCCAGGACCCTGGGATCATGACCTGAGCCAAAGGCAGATGCTTCACGGACCGAGCCCCCCAGGCATCCCAATGGACCCCCCCTTTCTTTATCTGGAACACGGAACTAAGGATAACAACAGCAACAACAGTGCCTTTTTCGAAGGGCTGTTATGAGGTTTAAATACAATACTGCATTTAAAGCTCTCACAGCACAGCCTGACATAGAGCATGCATTCAATAAACATTAGCTATTTTTATAAATATTCAAATTTAAAAAAGCATTTAGCAGCGCTCCTGGCTTGTAGTAAGCTTATGTAAGTGTTAGTTTTGTTTCTCTGCTCGATGCTAGTATTTTCGCTGCCCTCACCGTCTCCTCTTTAGGTATCAGGAGAGAGCGTGGAGTAATGTAAACAGCGTGAACTTTGAAGTCAGACCAACCTGAGTTCAAATTCCAGCTTGGCCACGTACTACCTGTGTGAAACACTGGGAATGTTATGTAACGCTGGGTGCTTCGGGGTTTTCATCTCCACAATGCAGATTACCTCCACCAGCAGCACATTAGTGGAGTGGAAACCCCACAGTCTGGCACCTCTAAGACACTCAGAAGAACCTAGCCCCCACACAGCACCTGCTCCCCAACCTTGACCTCCACTGCCCCTCCCTCCAGGATATGTGGGGTCAGCGGGCAAGAGGAGAGGAGAATCCATGAGACACCCTTTCTTCTTCTTATACTTGTGTTCCTCTGCTCATCCTTGGGATCACTGTGTGATGCCATTAAGAAGGCCCTCAATTTAGGCTTTTGGAATCTAAGGCTCAAACATACTTTGTCACCCAGCCCAGCCAGCCACCCGCAGCCAGCAGAACTGGATTTCTGTTCAGGGGTTTTTTTTTTTTGATCCCCAAATCTTTGGCTTCTCACTCTCCCACTCTGCCTTTTTGAGAGAAGAACATCTCTCTTTTTTCAAGGCCCAAATGTAACTTTGCACCCCCAAGCAGTAGGAGAGTGAAGAGCTTGTTTCGGGGGTTTGCACATCCACACAGCCAGCATATGAGGGAATGAAGGAGTGTGTCACGGAAGGGAAACTTTCTGAATCTTCCTCAATTACGTAGAATCCCACAGATATTCCTTCTGTTCGAAAGAGCAAAAATAGGTCTCCTGATGGGAAATATTCTCTTAACTCTGCTGTTTTGTGAGGACTCTTTAGAACATGAACAAAAAAACAAAACAAAACAAAACAATTGAAACCAGCTTAAGGAAAAAATAATTGAATCCCACAACTCATACAGCAGGGGTAGGATTGACTTCAGGCACAGTGTGATGCAGGTTCTCGTGTGGGTGACCGGCCCCGAGATTGCTTTCTCCCTCTCTTGGCCCAACTTCTGCCAAGTTGGCTGGATTCTCAGAACAGACTCCCTTCACGGTGGCAGTAGTGAGTTTAATGGTGGCACCCAAAAATATATGTCACATCAAAATCCCTGGAACCCGCACATGGCACCTTATTTGGAAAAGGGTTCTTTGCAGATATAATTAAGGATCTTGAGATGAAATCATCCTGGATCTCCCAAGTAGGCCCTAAATCCAATGACAAGTTTTCTTATAAGAGTCAGAAGAGGAAAAGATACAGAGAGAGGAGAAGGCCATGTGAAGATGGCGGCAGAGATTGGAGTGATGGAGCCACAAGCCAAGAAGAAGCCAGAAGAGGCAAGAAAAGATCCTCCCTTAGAGCTTCTGGTGGGAACACAGCCCTGCTGACAGCTTGATTCAGTCTCCAGAACTGTGGGAAAATAGATTCCTGTTGTTTTCTGTCACGAAGTTTGTGGTGATTTGTTACAGCAACCACGGGAAACCGAGAGAATAGATATGGCTGCAGCCACCCTAGGCTCACGTTGTCACAACTGAGCTGAGGGACAGAGACTCCTCTGGGGTTTCCACCGAAGTTCAGAGCCTTGCACTTAGGCGGTCAAAGTAGTCACGTGCCCACCCTAACAGCCTCTTGGCCAGGGTCATCCCAGTTAGGAGTTCTACCTCCCAACCCAGACTAAAGTCTTCCCAGGTGGGAGGGGCAGATTAAGGAGGAGGAACCCCCTTTTGTCCCCAGACATATGAAGTGATGCTTAACACCACTAATGCTCAGAAACCTGCAAAATAAAACAAAAAGGATCTATCAGTTCTCACCCAACCAACTGTCAAGATCAGGGTTATCTGACTCTGGGGAGATTAATGACTCGAGTCGGTCCTGCAACAAGCACCCACATGGGAGTCAAGAGTTGTTCACTTTTACTTTCTGCATGGCCACTAGTCTTGTACATATACTCTAAATACACTACAGGCATTTTGTTGACTACCTGTCCTTTGCCAAACTTAGATTTTTGACATCCTTTTTGGAATACAGATATGTTTTCCCTTTTCAATCCCTCTTCTATCTTTCTTCGTAACTCTGCATTCATCAATAATCATGTGAAAGTTTGGATTCCCTCCACAGTTGAACTGAAAGTTGCTTGAGTCAGTGCTGGGACTCCTCTTGGTTCCACTGAATTGTTTTCATCTTCTATCTGGAGAGTTTCCGTGGTGAGGTCAAGTTCAGTTGGGTTCACATTGGGCATGATGATCTACAGCTCCTCCAAGAACAAAAGAGCGTCTCAAGAGACTGCTTTTGGTGAACTGGAGGTGGGGATTGGTTAAGGATTTGTTGAGCATTTCACAGAATTTTCAGAGATCCACACTGTAATGAAGCCAGACAAGGCCAAGAGAGGATTAGAAATCTTGAGCATGAATCGTTTTCTGAGTATTAACCTCCCCAGCCGCCCTCTTATCCCACCAAGCCCTTGGGGAATGATATTTGATATTTGTCTATTTCCCTCTAGCATAAATGGTGTGTGTGTGTGTGTGTGTGTGTGTGTGTGTGTGTGTGTGTGTGTATGGAGGGAGGGAGCCAGAGAGATAGAGAAAGAAAAGAAGATAGTAAGGTAGCTTCAATGTTCCAGCCTCTATGCTAAGTATTTGGTGGACTTGGCACAGGGTAAGCATTTTAGGTGTTCTTAATGTTAACAATTATTATTGCTAGTTAATTTAAGATTCAAAGAAACCCTATCAGGTAGTTTACCCCATTTTACGCATAAGAAAACTGAGGCTAAGAGAGTTTAAGCAATGCATTCAAAGATACATGGTTAATCAGAGGCAGAACTAGCCAGAATTTGAATCTGGGTCTGTCTGACTGTTAAGCTCCAAGCCTTTTCCTGTCCTGTAGCTCTCTGCATTCTGTGTTCTGTAATTGCATTGTAAATTAATTTTGTAATTACTTAATGTTTTTTGGAGTATTTGGAATAGCAGAAAAAAATGAAAAATCTATAAATATGCTATTAATACTAATAAGATTTCAGTAAACTTTTGGGGCATAATATCAATCGTTTTCACAGATACCAGTAACAACCAACTAGAAATGGTAATTTATGAATGTTGTAATTTGCAAATAATTTATAAATATTGTAATTTGCAAATAATGTAAAATGTATAAGGTATGTAGCAATACCTAAATAAATATCAAAATACTAACTAAAGAATACTAACAAAAGATGTGTAAGACTATAGGGAAAATATGAATATAAAACTTTGTTATGGAACTAACAGAAGAAACTAAATTTAATAATATTCCATGTTCATGAGTAAGACAACTCAGTATCATAAATCTCCCTATAATGGATAACAGACTCAATTTTAATAAAAATTTTGGTAGGAGTTTAAAACAAATTTGAACAGCTCAATCTCAAATTTATACTAAAGTGTAGGCAAGGTTAGCCAAGATAATTTTTAATATAATAATAATACCAATAGTGATAATAATTATAGGGGATTCACCATGCAGAATTAAGATTTTTCCAAAGCTTGAGACAAACCTACCAATGGAAAGAATAGAAAGCCAGAAAATAAGCCTCCTTATATATAGAAACTTGTTTTGGAGAGAAGTAACATCACAAAGTACTGTGGGAGTAGTAAAAGATTCAGTAAATGATACTGGGAAAATTAGCAATCCATATGGAGAAAGGGAAATTATATCATATACAAACAATGAATTCCAATGGTTTAAAGACTCAATAATAGAAAAACGTCAAAATTTTAGGGAAAAAACATGCAAGAGAATATATTTATTACTTCTGGTTGCAAATATATATTTTTAAAGATTTTATTTATTTGAGAGAGAGAGAGAGAGTAAGTGATCACAAGCAGGGGGGGAAGGGTAGAGGGAGAAGCAAACTCCCCACTGAACAGGGAGCCTGATGCGGCACTCGATCTCAGGACCCCGGGATCATGACCTGAGCTGATGGCAGACGCTTCATTGACTGAGCCACCCAGGTGCCTGCAAATATTTCTTAAACAAGAAACAAAACACAAACCGTAGCAGAAATATTGATAAATTTGACTAAAAACATAGAAAACAACTATATTAGGAAAAACACCATGAGCTAAGTTAAAATAAATGACACAAACATAAAAAGTAATTTATGATTGGTCTCCAGGTTATTTAAAGAATAAGAACAATTGACAAAGTATATGTGCAGACATTTCATAGAGGAGGAAATCCAAGTGTCCCCAAACATATGAAGTGATCCTTAACATCACTAATGCTCAGATACCTGCAAAATAAAACAAAACCGATATATCAATGCTCAACCCACCCAACTGTTGAACATCTAGAAGTCTGGTATTACTAAGTGTGGATGAGGACGTAGGGCAAGGAAACTCAAGTACTCAGCTAGTGGAAATCTGAGTTGCTTGAACCTTTTCAGATGGTCACTTGGCATTATCTGGTCAAGTTACAGACATGCAGATCATACTACTCAGCAATTCCACTACCTGGGATATTCTGGCACCCATCCAAAAAGGGCATATCCAAGGACAATCTTATATAACATATACAATAGGAAAAATAAGAAACAAATAATCATCACCCATAGGGGCATGAGGAAAATAAATTGTGATTATTAAGAAAGCTGATGGATAGTATTCAAAATAAAAAGCTTAATCTACATCTATCAACCTGAATAAATCTTTTTTTCTTTTTTTATTAAGTTCTATTAACCAACATATAGTACATCATTAGTTTTTGATGTAGTGTTCAATGATTCATGCGTATAACACCCAGCGCTCACCACTTGAATAAATCTTGAAAATAAGTTACGTGAACAAAAATCTGTGATAAACTACTCATAATATACCATTAATATAGATACTTTTCAATTGCATTGTTATATATTATGTCTGAGCAGAGACTGTGGAATAAAATTTTAAAAAACATAGAGAAAGAGAGTTCTCTGAGTGGGGGGAGGACAATGGGTTAGGTGGGGATGGAATAGAACCTCAAAGATTTTTAATGCTTTTTAACAAAAATTTTGAAACAAAAAGAAAGAAGATGCATTTGGCCTAGTGGCCAGAGAGTATATCTTAGAACATATACACAAGAAAAGAAAGTCAATTTTCCAGCCTAAATGTGCCTTTGGGTGAATTCAAGGTCTTAAGAACCATCTTATCTCTTAGTGTCCAAGTGTGATCACCGTCTTTTATCAATTTATTTATTTCCCCCATTCTTTCTGCTTTTTCTTTGACTTTTTTCCCCTTAAATTTCTTTCTCAAGAGTTCTTAGACAATCAATCATTTTTGTCATCTAGCCTTGTGGCAGCAGAGACATACACTTAAGGGCACCTTCAACTGGCCTGCCTATATGCCAAGTACCGAGAACACAACTAGTTACTTCGAGATTCACAGTAACCCTACAGGACAGATATGGTTTAGCACCACTTTACACAAAAGAAAACTAATGTTCAGAGAGGTTAAGCAATGCATTCAAGATTAAATGGCTAATCAGTCAGGATTAGCCAGGATTTGAACCCAGGTCTGTCTGTTACTTGCATTCTGCAATCTTCCCTGGCCACTGTGTCTTACCAATGGATTTATGAACCATGCTGTAGACTAGCCAGTGGGTACTTACTACTTAAATTATTTGTATGGCACTTCATGTTTGCAATGTGTTTTACAATTGTTTTTATTACTTATTCCTATTTTATAGCTGGTCTCAGTTTATAGCCTGCTTTCTGCAACAACAGTGGTAAAGGAAAACAAACACAGCCATCTCTGCTTTGCTGGTTAGAGTCACTAGGGATATTCACGTGAGCATCAGCCATATTGGAAGACAGTTATTAGGCACATTTCTGTTCTTTGCAAACCCACTGATGGCTGGCACAATTCTAAGGGCTTAACGCCCTTTTGAAACAGAGAGAGAAAGCACAATACTGTCTTCAGTGTAAGCAAAGCTCATTCGCATATTACCAAGTGTTAGGGCAGATGAAATGACAGATCACTTTCAGTCCTTTTAACAAATTTTCATTACAAAATGTTTACGATTAGTGCGGTCTTGCCTGGTGTGATGGGGGGGGGCAAAGAAGGGGAGCCATATAAATAATCATTCTTCAAGAGCCTAAGGTTCTCTTTTTCTTTCTCTCTTTCTCTAAGAGATTTTCAGGCCTGGGTCTTTCTTCACAGAGATAAAGACACAGGAGGACACAGAACCCACCTGAGGGTATCATCTTGAAATGGGAACCAGGAAAAACAATGGAACTGTGTGCCTTGTCCATCTCTGGAAGAATTGGCATGTCCTAGCCGATGCCAGAACTTTGCTCACAGCCACACGTGGGTTCTCTTTGGGAGAAAGCTCGAAGGTTTTGCTTTCTCCTCAAGGCGGAAAGATGAGGGAGGAGAGTGGGGGGATTTCTCAGTTTCTCCAGTGTGGTGACCCACTTCCTCACCTCCTACATCACTGTCTTCATCCACATCCTTGTCATTATTCACAATGTCTATAGTTTGAGCCATTCATTGGCCACGTCCTGAGCGAAACCTAAAGTAGTATTCTCATTTTACAGGTAAGGTAAGAAAACTGGTTTGCTAAGGTTATTACACACAAACACACACACACACACACACACACACACTATTTTGGGGGGTAGTGCATTTCAGGAATATATTCCTTCCTGAGGATGCTGCTTTTGCCAAAAACTGTTCACAAAAGATTTTGAATATCACACTTAAAAAAAGCAAACAGAAGAATATGTAAGTGAATCCCCTGTTTTCCAGCTTCTAGAAGAGGTTACATTCCTTGGCTCATGGCCCCCGGCCAGCAATCACATCACTGACCTCTGCTTCTGTCATCACATCTTCTCTGAGAGGCTCTTCTGCCTCTCTCTTTCCCTTATAAGAGCTTTGTGACTACCCTGGGCCCACCTGGGTAATCCAGGATAATCTCAACTCAAATCCTTAACTTAATCACATCTGCAAAGTCTCTTTTGCCAGATAAGGTAACACATTCACAGGTTCCCGTGATTAAGACGTGAACATCTTGGAGGGCCATTTTTCTGCTTACCACACCTGGTTTTCACAAAGCAACAAAACTCTCTAGAGACAACTCAATGAAACTTACAAAAAAAAAAATGAAAAGAGGTGGTCCATTAATTACTAGGGAAACATCTAGTGAATCATGGTATCTTAGTGCTGGGAGAAACCCTGCCTTCTACTCTTGGTTAGAGAGATGAGCAGCAGAGATCCAGCAGAGGCAGCCCATCCTCTGGCAGATACAGGGTCAGGCGGGAGAAGCATGGCACTGGGGACCCCGACTTCCAGCTTCTGGCCAGCGCACCAGGAAGATCTGTGTTAGTTCTTAGAGTTGAAAGAAAGACTGCTTATCTGTATCTTGGAAAAGGTCAAGAGATCTGTGAAGACACCTTTGTAGAGAACTGGGCTTTTCAGTCTGTGGTTTTGGGATGGAAAAACTCTATAAAGTCTCTGCCGGAAGTCATTTAATCAATTTTATTACTAGAAAAGTTATTAAAGCATCCACATAATAATCACTGTAGTTTAAAATGTGGCAGAGGGTAATTAACAGGTATCTCTGTTTAGATCTCCCACCTTCCTTGGGGTTTATCTATGCCACTGTTGTTTGAAGATGCAGCCAGGTCTGTCTGCTGGGAGATGGGATACACGTGCTGTTTGCCCACACTCTGAGAAGTTCAGACAAGCTCATGGCCACTATGTGTGTCATTCGCTTATGATGTCTCTTTCCTCAGTGCTTTCCTGTGTTTACTGTGATTTAATTACCTTGGGCATAAATGTAATCTTAGAGGACATTTATTGTTACACTTTTTCATGGTCAAATTGAATGATCATAATCTCAACCCTTTTATCTTATAACACGACATGCACTGGAACATTCCTCAAAGACCCTTTATGTGAAAAAAGTTTAGGACCTGAAAAAGAGACATAATGGTCAATGTGTGCAGGCTTCTTTGAATGAAAAGTAACTGCAAAGCCAACAGGAATTGACAGAGAAGCTGAGACCACATGCAAGCCTACATCAGTGCTAATCGTTTTCTATGCTAATAGGGAAGATCACCTGGGAAGAACTGACAAGACAATGAGGACATTATTACACTCTGAGATTTTTTCCCCTTTCCCTAAATTGGACACTTCTACAGCACTGGAAAGAAATTGTCATAAATGATCCAGGGATCAAGATGGTGCACTGAAAGATGCTTCTCTCTCTTTCCCATGCAACCCCAGTAAATAAACCCCACCTCCTCAATAGGAATGAATGTCACCCTCTCCTACTGCCCTTTGCTCTCTTTGCCTCTGTGAAAGCAATTCTCCTGCCGTCTGACTTGTATTCGTGCTACCTGGACAGGAGAGGGAAGTGGGGACTTTGCTTCACCCTTTTTGTGGAGCCAGTGATGGATTCATCAGGATCGATTACAGATAATTTCAATATGGGATGATGACTTTTACTATTTAGGATTTTTTAATGTTTTCCTTCTATGTCTCTTACTCAAATTAGTGAAAAGGATCCTGGAGCTGGGGTCATTTACGTTGTGTTACTCCCTGTGGGTGCTCACTAATGCTCTTCACTCACCTTATTTTCCCATCTATTCTTCTTTTTTTTTTTTTTTTTTTTAACAATTAGAATAATAGAATACAGTATCAGGCATAGCCCTGGGAAACCTGACCCCTAGCTCTTATTCCCCCACTAAGGAGCTGCGCTGTTTCTCTCTCCAGGCCCAGGCTTCCAGTTTAGCAAATAAACTGAGTGTGTAGAGAAGTCCATAAGAAGGTTGATGGGTGGTTCTTAAGTATGCAGAGTTGCAGACTCCTCTGAGAATCATGTATGGACTCTCTACCTAAATACATACCGAAGTCTTTGGACTAGACGCTCTTGAAAAATCTCTTTCAGTTCTATCAACTGTTGTTATGGCAGATGCTAGGACCTGGGTTAATTGCTTCTTGTGTTTTGTCTCATTTCCTGTTCGTAATAAACCTAGGAGTTCAGTATCATTATTTCTTTCATTACTAATGTTTTTGGAGAAAAGAAAATGAAGGTTCAGGGTCAGTCATCTGGTTAGGGGTAAAATGGACCCAGAAGTCTGAATGTGTAAGAAGCTTCTGTGTACAAGGCTTGTTGGTGGCTAGGAGAATCAGCGTAGATCTAGAAAATTGTACGATACATAGGAAGTTTCAAGAACAGGGAACACAGTGTGAACACTCCTCTATCTGAGTAATTTTGGCAAAAATTGGCCTGGTGGATGACATTAGAACTTGGTTTGTTAGCCCACATCTGACAGCCAGATTTACCCAAGG
This sequence comes from Halichoerus grypus, assembly GCF_964656455.1. Lineage (NCBI taxonomy): Eukaryota > Metazoa > Chordata > Mammalia > Carnivora > Phocidae > Halichoerus > Halichoerus grypus. The sequence continues at coordinate 11,863,551 of NC_135723.1, read as the reverse complement.
CTTACTGGATACTTCAAATAGCATTGTCAGGGATGGTCTCCCAAAGTGATAATACAGATTGATGGATTTCCATGACATATACAAGGAACAAAAAGAGAATGGAATAAAGGCAATAAAATAGTCATCCTTACCAACATTTTTCCTGCAAAGATTCAGTCTGGATTGAATTTATGCAATCACGTATTTTAGAGCAATTTAAAATCAAAATAGCAATATATTTCCTGGGTAATCCCATCAAATGAGTGATGAACCAGGTCAGAGGAGGAAGGTTCTTAACCCTCTAGTGAACCAAAATCTTTGAGTTTTCACTCAATTTTATGTTTCTCTTTGAAAAGTTACTAAAACTTGTGATAACTAAAACATTTCCAGATGTCTGAATTCTTTTCTATTTGCATGTTTCCCTACCCGGGGCAGAAGGATCAGAGGCAGTGGCCAAAGGGAGAGGTAATGATGGGAGGCTCCTCTCAGTGGAGGGGAGTGAGTAGACAGGGGCAGTTTCCATCTATTCTTACTGCCGATGACTGTTCCTAAGGGACTGTTCCATTGTTGTTGTTGTTTGTTTCCTTGTTATGTTTTTTTAGATCTTTTACTGAAGGTCTCAGTCTGGTGTCTCCTACGGGGTGGTGGTGACCTAAGAATTATAACAGCTGGGAGTATCCCTAGGAGACCTGAGATATGAAGCTAAATCTTATTAAATCAGAGGCTTGACCTCCTCAGTTACCATTATGTCCTCTCCTACCTCCCCTTTGCTCCTTGGTTTCCTGATACCTCACTCTGTAAATTCCAATTAATTACATACAGAATCCTGGACCATCATCAGATTTGAAGTTAGGATATACAAAGCTAGGATGTAATGAGAAACAGATGACCCAATGACTGTGCAATTAGCAACATCAGTTCAAATCCGCAAAATGGGTTCTTTTCTTTTTTCTTTCTTTCTTTCTTTCTTTCTTTCTTTCTTTCTTTCTTTCTTTCTTTCTTTCTTTCTTTCTTTCTCTTTCTTTCTCTTTCTTCTTTCTTTCTTTCTTTCTTTCTTTCTTTCTTTCTTTCTTCTTTCTCTTTCTTTCTTTCTTTCTTTCTTTCTTTCTTTCTTTCTTTCTTTCTTTTCTTTCTTTCTTTTTTTTTTTTTTTACCAATGACTTCCTATAACCCTGACTTCTTGATTTGGGTTTGCTGGTGGGAAAATAATTCTACTTGGATTTAGACTACTAAGAGACTATATTGGGGGGAGTCATGGAAGCAGAGAATAGAGAAGTATCACTTTTCATGTTATTCCTTAGAACTGGAAGACATTTTGGGCCATTTCTTATAGAAGATGCGTTTTATTTATCCGTCATAAAGAAGCTGTCTCTGGAATCACACTGTGTCATCTAGTAATGGTGCAGGGGTGGAGGGTGAGAAAGAAAAGGAGAGAGTGGAGATTAATTTTCCCCCATCAAGTAGGACAGAGACCCAGGCAATAGAGAGAACTGTCCTGACAGAATCCTTCAAACAGCATAAAAGGAAGAAAGAAACAAGGAGAGATGGATTATAAGAATGCTTACCTCAGAACCGTGTTCCCAGCAGATGAACCCAACAGAGGACTTGAGCCTTCAGTCAAAGTGGTTGCCTTCTTTATCACATTCCCAAGTATTTTGGGTCACATCACGGTAACATCATGGTTGTATGTATTTTTGTGCACATTCAAAAAGCACTGAAAAATGAGTATATCTGTGTTTGTTGCTAAGGATACAAAAGTGAACAAGAGACCATTCCTGCCCTCAAAGAGTTCACAGTTCAGTTGGATAAGTCGACATCTTAAACGGGAAGCATGTTCCGGCAGATGTGATCACTGCTAGAATGGAGTTATGTAAATGGGGAGGTCTAGGGGAAGAAGAGGTAAAGATGAAAGCATAGCTAACTAGAGTATATAACAAAAAATAATGCATCATTTAAAATGAGATCAATAGCTATAGAACATCTAGGAATTAATCTACCAAGATTTACTAAAGCCCTTTGTGGAGAAATTTCCATAAGTCTATTAGCAGATCTAAAAGAAAACCCTGATAAATATTTATGAATAGGAGGCCTTACCATTGGAAAGATTCAATTGAAAACCACCAAATTAATCCATAAATTCAGTGACATTCTAAGCACAATTCTAGCAGGATATTGGGGGGATAGAGAGAGGGTTTGACAAGGTCATTTTAAATTTTATGTGAAAGGATAAGGTCTATGTTACATCCCACCAGATATTAAGATACACCGTAATGTCAGAGCAATAAATAAAAGATATGTTATTGGCCACAGTGCATACTTATAGACCACCAGACCTATAATTAGGTTACCAAGTAAGCTGAACTTGGTAGGATACCATCAGGAAACAGCTGTATTTCTGTCTCATCTTTGACTTCAGACACACTCTATTATCTCTCATCCTGGCCCCTTGATATCACAAACAGGTCCCCACTTTCTGGGTAATTTCACTCATGGTTCAGATATTAAGAAGGTATATCAATTGTGATACATATTAATTAAAAAGTCTATTTCATATCTAATTAGCTGTTCTTCCTTTTCCAACCAATTCAGATCTGAGAAACTCAAGCCTGAAACCCACATGACTCAGAGAAAAGTTTACAGTTATACTGTCCCTAAGGAATAAGCAACTAGATGTGGTGTCAGAAGGCAAAGCAGCAGGAGAGGATTAAATCTACACACAACACCAAAGAATAAGCTTGCAAACCTCGCTATTAGCAAAAAGGTACCAAACAGAGTTAGGTTTTGTGTGTGTGTTTTTTTTTAAGATTTTATTTATTTATTTGAGAGAGAGAGAGCATGAGCGGGGTTAGGGGCAGAGGGAGAGGAAGAAGCAGACTCCCAGCTGAGCAGGGAGCCCAATGTGGGGCTTGATCCCAGGATCCCGGGATCATGACCTGAGCTGAAGGCAGATGTTTAATGGACTGAGCCACCCAGGCACCCCGATTTAGGTTTATACACAATACCACTTCTGCACATTAATAATACATTCATGAAAAGAAGAGAGGGTGCCTGAGCGGGGGCTGGGAGTAGGGGAATGGCATGGCTGAAGAATAAAGAGGAAAAGTAATCAAGTAAACCAGAGAGGGCTTTGAGCAGACTGGCCATGATTGTGAGCCACGAAATAAGGGACAAGATAAACGCAGCTCCGTGAGAGCAAGGATTGGTGCCCAATCTGAGACAGGGAACCAAAAGGGAACAGTGGGCACATGAGGAAGGGTGAGGCGCTGGGGCCAAGAGAATGGTGTGTCTGTCGCAGAGGTGGTCGGGAAGTGCTGGGGGCCGAGGGGGCAATGACCAGTGCGGAATCCACAGGTCATGGAGAGAAAAGGCAGACTCAGGAGGGTACGTGTGCCTGAGACTGCTCCCTGTGGGCTGGTCACTGCATCTCTGGGCGGCAGGGACACCTGTCTGGTACTTTAAATATCTACTCGTTATGGCAATTATTTAGCCCTCAGGAAACTATCTTTAGTCCTTATTCTCAAGGACTTACAATGAATATTAACATCAGAACTGCCGTGGCCGAGGGGAGCGTCCCAGAAGGCCTGAGCTGATTTCCTTGTGTCAATATAAACTCTATCCCAAACCTCTGTGATCTCCAGCCCCCCCTCTTTTTTTCTCGAATGTTTCACGGGATTCCTGTGCTTTAGAATCGCCTTTGGTAAATATTGGATCTCATGAGGTTTCCCAAGTGCTTCATGAAAAGACCCTTTCTTTTCTGACCTTCTCTCTTCTGCTGGTGTTCTTCCATGCCTCTAAGGATGTCCTCTTGTCTCTGGCCTCCCTCTGCTTTTGGTTCACACTGTCCATTCTTCATCTTCTAGATGACCTTACCACAGCCGCCTTCACCCCCTCACCCCCATCCTGTGCTTGCCAGCCTGGTTTTGGGTGATCCCCTGAGCTTTCCACAGTGTTCTCTGCCTTCTTTTTCATGGCTTCTATTACTGACTCTGCTCTCAGAAGTGGTTCACATGCTGACACAATTATACAGCAAGATGCAATTAATTTCAAAGTAATTTTCAAAGAATTGTAAGGATGCCCACGTCGGCAAATTTGTCAAAGATATAAAATAAAGAGATAATAAGGGATAGGGCTAATGTGAAAGGTTTAACAACAGATGAGGTTTGACCTCACTCCTAAAGGAGTTACCACAGTAGTTCTGGAGTGACCAGCCTGGAAGATTAAGAGGCTCGTTGGCCAGTAGCCTGTGATGTGGGTTGTAATTCACTGCCTCTTACCAGCTGAGTGACTTTGGATAAGTCATTGACCTGTGTGAGCCATAAATACTCACTTACACCTCTTCCTGTCCTCAAATTCAATGACTCTTCAGCGTTTGAACTCCTCAGGCACTGTATGGTTTTGTGAATCAGCTTTTTTTTTTTTTTTTTAAATTGGGAGAACTGATACAAGAATGACAACTCTATCTTTTAACAGGTTAAGACATTTAAAAAATTATAATCTATGACATTAACATCTTCTTAAATAAAGGATACTTTAACATCCACACCAAATTAAGTAGAAAATTTTACTTTAATGAAAGGGCATGTGTAAGTATGTAGGTAAATATAGACAAAACTCCTATGTGCTAATTCTATTTTTTTGCTCAGTTGGTTGCGGTGTAGCAGAAAAGCTTCCTAGCTGAGGATGAGTGGGAGATTAGAAGGTGATGGTGGTGTTGAAGGCGGGAGCCTAATTCCAGGGCACCTCGTCAAGAGCCAGGAAAGGGTCGGAGGCCTTGTTTACTGACCCAAGTGGGAGACTGGAGTCTCTTTCTCCTTGAGGCACTCATCAGGTGAGTTGGAAGAGTTTTCTAAACATCATGATGAAACCAGGAAACACTTTCCTACTCATTAAACTTCTCATATGAGTTTAATACTTTTATTTACAAAACCTTTAGGTAATGCTTTGTAGTAATTTCCGTGGCATTCTAAAATACAGCAGTCTATGGTGATTCAGGAAGCAATGATGATTTGTATCAATTTAATTGTCTCTTTTGATACTTGATATCCACAACAAACATCTTGTTCTGCTTTGTTCTCGGTGGCTAGTGTTACTGTATACATCCCATATGGGAATTAAGGTTGTGGGTGAATGAATGAAGGAAAAGGCATTCAGACTACTCTCATGGGACAGAAATAGTGAAGGAATGAGAGATTTGAAGGAGGAACAAGAGATTTGAAAGGTTTCACTGGGTTTGAAGAAGTATCACATCTGGCAAGGGATGGGGTTGGGGGGGAGAATCTTCAAATTCTTTGATTCCCACAAAATTTTAAGGCACTTGGCTTTCCTTTGAGAATTTTGATATATTAGGTGAAGATGAGAAAGTTGATTTTTTTTTCATATATACAATACACAGGCTTGATTTGGGGAGTTGAGTGGCTATCTTGATTTTGAACTTGTTTACTGCTGGAAGATAATGGCTTCCTGTTTTTGACAAGGGAGTAACATCAAAAAAGGTTTACAAATGAAAATTAAAAGGTTTCTTGGACAGCAAATACACCAGCAGTCTTTTGGAAATCCATCCTAAGTGAATCTGAAAACAGAGTAACTGTCCCCTGAAAGGCACATGAGCTTGGTAACTAATGTGAAAATTGTTTAATAAATGGCAATTTAGTCTAAATACAGCCTTCTAATGAAGGGTAGGAATGTCCTCTAATAGCCAGCTCTGTTCATTTTGTTTTCAGCTTTTACGGTAATACAAAGTATGAGGACAGACTGTTTCCCTATGACAGACAGTCTTAACACGAATCTCTGGGTCTCTCTAAAAAAGGTCTAATTTAGTGGGAAGACAGATAAATACTGATGTTGGTTTGAATTTCAGGTGTTTGATGCACCTTTGTATATACCCAATTATGAATTTAGGGTCTGTGATGGGCTAGCTTCTGAGGCTTTGGCGATGAACGAGACACAGTCTATCACCTCATGAAGTTCATGATCTAGTGCGGGGGTCAGCAAACATTTTTGTAATGGACTAGATAGTGAATAGTTTAGATTTATGAGCATAAGCTCTTTGTTGCAATTACTCAACTCTGCACTGTACTGTGAAAACTACCATAGGATAAGGTGCAAGCAAAGTCATGGCTTGTTCCAATAAAACTGTATTTATAAAAATAGGCAGAATGCAGGATTTGGCCCATAAGTTATAGTTCACTAACTCCTGGAAAAGTGATAGAGGTAGCCTATAGGAATTATACCACAGTGTAAGCTGTTTTGTAATTAAACTGTTTGTGATCTCAAAGAAAAGGGTCAATTCTCTCTAGGAGAAACACAGGAAGTGCATTCACAAGTAAATGATACTATGTGGGATCTTTAAAGATGAGCAAGCCTGGGCCAGTGAATAAATGACTATTTCTTTACTTCCCTTCATAGCAGAAAATCCTCAAGTTTTTTCATAATAAATGATTTTGGATTATAACATTTTATTGCAGAAATATTTTAAAAAGAAAAAGTCTATTCTGTGAAAATGAAAAACATTTAAAATGGAGTTGGGAAAGCCCTAACGGGGAAGCTGTCATGAACAAACTTTCTGTCTTATCTTATTTCACTCCAGGGCAGGAAGACATTTAGTTTACCACCTCAGCAGGAAGAAGGAAAATTTTCTCCTTGCCCAGCAACAGCCCAGCCAATGAGAAACTGCTGCAACTCAGGCAATGAGAAACCATTACCACACCGAACTCTTCCTTTCCTCCGATAGACTGGTTCAAAGAAGCTCCTCCCACCTTCCTCCTTTTCTCTATAAAGTAAGGTTCCTCTCCTTTGGAGACTTACTTATGGATTACCATCTGGACTTACCTATGGTTTTCCATAGAGTGCATGTCTCAATTTGCCATTTCTCTGCTACTCCCACATCAATTCATTTTGCTGATAAAATAACTGGCTATTTTATTTTTAAAGTTAATAATTCTTTAAGCCAGTTTCTTTACTTGATCAAGTATCAAAAAACCAATAAACAAAAGCCTGATAAACAATATCCAAACTAAACTTAAAGGGCCATATGTATGACCATATGATTGTAGGTGAAAATTCTGAAATTCAAATATTTTATTTGATTCGGGAAGGGAGAGATAACAAAAAGAAGAAAATTTAATAACTGTGATTAAAAAACAATTCAAATGGCCTTCTTTACAGTAAAAATAGCCACATCTTCCAGCTTACCATGTGTATCAATTTTCTATTGCTGTATAACAAATTACCACAAACTTAGGAGCTTAAAACAACATTGTGTTTATTATCTCAGAAGTGACGTGGGTTGGTTATCTGGCATGGCTAGCTGGGTCCATTGCTCAGGGCTTCATAATACTACAATCAAGGCATGGACTACACTGCATTCTCTTCTGGAAGTTCACTTGGGGAAGAATTCATACCCAAGCACATGCAGGTTGTCGGTAGATTTTGTTTCCTTGTGGCTGGAGGACAGGAACCCTGGCTTTTTGCAGGTTGTTGGCTACAGGTTACCCTAAGTTCCTAGCTGCTTCTTGCAGCCCCTAGCCACATACTTTTCTTCAACCTGGCCTCTCGCTTCATGAAGCCTACAAGAAAGTCTAGGTGCAGTCTGTTAAGACAAACTCTCGTAAGAATATAACCTAACCATGTGAGTGATATCTCATCACCTTTGCCATATTCTCTTTGATAGAAGCAAGTTGCAGGTCCTTCCTACACTCAAGAAGAGGGAAGTAAACAAAGATAAACACCAGGGGTTGGAAACAATGGGAGTGGCAGGGTGGGGGGCGCACCATAGGGTCTGTCTGCCACAGCATGCCTACTTTTCTGTGTGCCCTGTGTTTGATTTTCCTTAGGAGCCAAGGCTTAATTTGTGAACAGGTATAGCCAATGACCATGCAGGAGTCAATAAGAACAACCCAGCCCGTGTGCCAGACCTTAAAATATGGTATTTCCTTTTTACAGAAGAGATTGTTGGTATTCAGATATGTTAAATAAATTATGGAGTAAGATACTGGTCACTTAAGAGCTCTGATTTGAACCAGGTCTGGGTAACTTTGAAGACTTCTTTTATTCAGTATAGCACTGTGTCAAGTTAACTGAAGATGGGCTCAACCTCTATGGAAAAGCTCACATCATAACATTCTGAAGCTGCAAGTGTCATACTCAGAGAGATCTTTACTCACAAAGGACCTATGGAGAGGATGTGAAAAAGCAGTGAACTTTTGTAGTCATGATGCAAAATGAATTTTTATCATGTGCTTGTGAAGTATGAAGAACATCATCCTTATCAATTGAAGATCATAGCCTATGACTGAAATCTCTCCTCAAGTTTTCTACTTCCAAATAAAAATATGCCAACATAAGTTATTATAAAGTTTTAACATTCATCCAACTCCCATCACCCATCCTTCTCTTAAAAAAGAAAAAAAAAATGTTTGGCTTCATTAGGGAAACATTATGAATTGTATCAGTCAGGATAGACCAGGCCATAATGTGGTATCAGCTCCAAATGCTCAATGGCTTGCAGCCAAGGGCTTAATTCTTGCTCACACATTACGTTCCTTAAGAGTCAACAGGGGCTCTGCTCCTCATCCTTGCATTCTTACTTCAAGCTTCTCCAGACTCTCTGGAATACTGCTTGCCACCAGGGCAGAGGGAAAGAAAACTTCAGAACGACTCCACTAGCAATAAGCTATTAGCAGAGAGGAGACACATGACTTTTATGCTCATGACTCCTTAATCAAAAGCAGTCACTTGACCCCACACAACCACAACGGGTCCAGTATGTTATCCTGAGCCCCCAGGTAGCAAGCTGGGAATATTCTGTGAACTAATGACTAACGATGTGTTCACCCAGATTCTCTGTCTTCCAAGTTGAGAGATTTTAGACAATGACTGCCCCAACCCATTATTTTACAGATAAAGAAACTAAGACAGAGGTAAATAATAAGAGAATAACAAAGTGTTAATTCTCGGTTCTTTTTTGTTGTTGTTATTAAATCAAGATTTCAAAACTACCATAGGCTCTGGAAATTAATCCAGCTGATTTTTTTTTGTAGCAACAGTGTCTGTAATCTGTAATCAAATTTTAATGAGTTTCAGAAGGCAAATAAATGTGATCAGAAGCAATGAAGAGAAGATGCATGGGATGATTTGGGATCTAAAAGTCTGTTCTTAAAAGAAAGCCCAAAGCGTTCACAAAGAACAAAAGTAAAATGTTCCTATCCAAATCCGAGAATTACTCCAGTTATAGACGGTGTTCACATTGAAAACGGGTATGATGTTGGCATTAACACGAACACTGAGATGGTTTTGTGAGGCTCACTCTGGCTTTTGAAATGAAGCTTTTAAATTGCACCGGTTAATAACTACAGAGTGAGTCTGAGAGCAATAACATATCCCCTTAATAAAACTTTATGTATGAGTATTTTAATGAATTGTTTCAGTATACAGAACTTTCAAAGAGAGCCAAGTGAGTGGTTGAAAACAGAATAGGTTCCAGTCCTTACTAAGAAACCCAATCCTAACAACTGGTATACAAGAATTAAAATGAAGAAAGGGGCCTGTCTTACACACTAGAATTTTTGGAAGCCATTCTTTTACACACTACGATTTAGAATTTCCAGGCATCTGTCTGTTGCTAGAATACCTACACACTTTGTGGAAGCTTTATTTGAAAATGCTGTGTACCTTGTCTAAAGGACCAGCTGGGATGCCAGAAATAGTATCGGCTCTATTTATGTCTTTGGAGTAATTACAGTGGAATTTAAAGACTTAGTTTATAGATCCAAGAAGAAGATCTTCTGTGTACACTAAAAGGATGAATCCTTTCCAGACGACTTCTCATTTGGCTGAAGAAGAGCTTGAGGAAGCATTTCATAACGTCAGCCAAAGTCGTTTTTAGCAAGACCTGGGTGGGATTCTTGCTGTGGATATCCAAATTTAAAAAAGCCTTGATTTTAATCTATCCAAGGTTACTTTGTTGTAGTTATGAAACCATGAATCAATTTTAAAGCTTTCAGGGATGAAAGGAGATATTGAGACAAGTGCCTGCTATCTTTTGTTGAATGGGGGGAAAATATGTTAACCAATTTCCTGATGGCCTCGCCTGGTGGACTTGACTTTTGTTTAGCTAATGTCTTTTTGGAATGCATCTCTGTTTTTTCCTATTCATGCCCTGCCTCTTACCAAAGGCCAGCGTGTGTATGTGTTCAAGGAGAAAGACGCAGTGTGTGTGGTCAGCGTGCCTGTCTTCCACTTACGGGATGTAAGCTGGACTCTGCTCGGAGACAGGATGCTAAATGCTGATGAAGATGGTGGCGTACCTTGAGGGAGATTACAGGACTGGGCGCTTTCTGGAAGAAGGATGAAAGATGTCTTACATACAGAATCTGTTGTGTCGCCCCCTTCCCAGTCTTTTTAACTATGAGAATAATAATCAATTCCTTCCAAATGTGTCCTAGTCCACAACAAACCTTTGAGAGAACTCATTTGCATCAACCTCCAAAAAGATCAGGAAAAACTTTATGGGCTGCGCAATCCGTCCAACCTCTTAAATGTCCGTGTGTGTTCAAGAGGCCCTCTTATTATTATAAGCAATAATGATAGTGATTTAAACATATTGCTTGCTTACTTGTTGTCAGACACCTTGTGTAGTTCCACAGACTTCAAGGATAAATAAGCTAAGCAGAGTCTCTGTCCTAGTGGAACACGATTTGTACTGTCCCAACACTGTCTTAATCCTTAAAACAAAACATCAATATTGGGATTATAAACCCCACCTTAGAGATGGAAGAACCGAATCAAAGAGGTTGAGTGTCTTTCCTAAGGTCCTAAAGACAGAAAGTGACAAGGTTCAAACCCAAAGCTATCCAACTGCCTGGCCACCCCTCTTTTCTTTCTGACAGACTTTCTCTACAACACAGAATCAAATGCTTTTGGAAATGTTCTGGCCGAAATGATCATGGCCCATTTTGTGGAAATGGAAGTCTTCCTCACTCACTATGCTGGCTTGTTCTACTGTTGACCTGGTTGAGCAAGGCAATAAGTGCTCTTCCCCAAATGCTCTTCCTTCTATTGCTCTCAGCTAGGGCTGACCGGAAGAGAAGCTTGTGTGAAATTTGGGAGGCAGGGGTGAAGCAGGGGCCATTACACACTGAAGGACTTTTTATGGTTGGATATGGTAAAGAGATACCCAGAGGTGCCTGGGGACGGGGGAAGGCGGGATCCAGTTTGACCTTGTTCTCCTCTATTCCCTTGACAGGACTCCCTCCAGACTTCACGCTGACAAGCAGAGGCTGTGGCCACGTTTGATGTTTGCCTTGGACTCCCTGAGTGGAGGTTACACAGGGATCATAGCTCCCTAGACCTTGCAGCAGGTCGTCCCTTCATGAAGGGATCTGCTTTGCGTCTCCGATTTCCTTTGTAAGGTCCAAACTATCTCCCCATGCCGGTGCTTCTGGTGGGCTGGTCGGGACTTCCTTTATGATTGCCCAACTGCTTCTCCTAGATCTTCTTTTCCCAACTCCTCCCACAGTTAGCTAAGATCCACTTCCAGTAAAAATTCCTTATTGCATAACTCTGACCGTGGTTCTTCTTCCCTTCATGTGATCGGGCAGACCTGGTGTGAGCTGAAAGAAAACCCCAGCCTGATTGCCAGGTACTCTCTCAGCTTAGCCTCATTTGAAGATGGCTGATTTTGGTTCAGGTAAATCCTGGGGCCACTTCAATTTTCACAAAAGGATGCCACATCTGTTGTCAGCTCAAGTGATAATGGGTCTGTCATCAGTCTTTGCCAGACAACCGTACACTGGTTTGCTACCCAACTTTTATTAGAAGTTCTATTAAAGAAATTAAATTGTAGAGGTTTACCTTCCTATGGAGACTTTTAAACTGGGGGTTTTAGTTATAGACAATTGCGTTGGCCTGAGGAGTGTATTAAATATATTTGAATTAGTTACTAATATTTAAAAATTGGGAGATTTCATGGAAAAGTCTGGATCTCTCATTTCTTTTTTAGAAATGGAAAGATCCCCTGGCATCAGGCCCACATTCCTAAATTGCAATACACACTTCGTTTTTGTTACTTGTTTGGCCCCTCAGGTGTTGGAACTGGTGACCCCCTGGACAGTCTAGGTTTTACCACTTGGAACAAGGGTCATCGATAGCTACCAGGAGGTCTGCTGTAAGAAAGAGCTATGAAAAATCCCCACTGATTTGTTCCAAAGATGTTGAGGATGTTGTGACCTTATAGCTAAGCGTCCAGGGGCCACATTTGGAACAGGACAGGGCATCCTTTGAGTTCCATGTGCCCCCGTGACCATTCTTCTCCAATACTCTGCAGATGAATGTACCCACAGGCCCCCTGCACCCCAGGTCGCGTCCTGCTGACACGGGAGTCCAGACCTTGCACCGCACACCACCCTGTTGAAGCTAGAGCGTGGTCTGTCTTGCAGGTTTAAGTTCCAGGCTTGGCTGCAGGGCTGGAGCGTTTCCTCCCATAAATGTATGATTTGCAACACTGTTGACTTTTGTTTAGCTTTCCTGTTTGTCATATCTTGCAATGCTGCCTTTCGGTTAAGAATATTTGGCAACTTTGTAGAAACAGGCTGGCTGCCTTAAATCAAGAATTTAAAAGTTTAATTTAGGTTGATTATTCTCTAAAGAAAAAAAGGAAGATGCTTTTGAGCATAAATTTTCACTTCCTCATTGTAGATCTTTTTATCAGCTGACTTAGTTATTAGAGTTATCTCTGAAGTACGTGAGATCTTCAAATAGACGTAGGAATGGTTATAAGTAAAAGATATATATATATATATAAACAGTGTCTGGCACAAAGTTGGAACACAATAAATATTAGCTATTATTGCTGTAGGTTACAAGATAAATTATGTAAGTGATTACATTTCCTGTTTTACTTTGGCTTCCAGGAAGCTTCAAAGCAAATTTATGGCTGAATTATAATTACCTTGTAGGAATTATTCTTATGCCTAACTACTGTATCTTTTTCACCCCATGTGATTTCTCTAACACTGCTTCCTGATTCTGATTATTTGCTCCCCTTTTTCCATTACACTTTATTTATTTTTTGTATTTTGTAATCCGTGATAGAGATAAATGGAGCAATTCTAATCTTTATTACCTAAAACTACGTTTAGAGCTCCAGTCTCCGAACAGGTTTATGTATCCTTAATCTTGGAAAAATTCTAACTCGATTGGAATCACAGCCATATTTTTTCTAATACAGAGATTTAAATATAATTTTAGCATTAAGAAAATATTATGTCCTTAAAGATAAAATCAAAACATCGCAGCCTGGCATTGAAACCTTCCTCACCGTGGCTTTGACCTGTTTCTGCAGTTGTATGATTCCTTCGTGAAACTTCCGCCCCGGCCAGCTTGATCTGTTGAGATTTAGCTGTTTCACATTGCGCAGCAGAGTGCAGGGTACAGTCAGCAAAATGAAGAAAGGGCCAAATCCTTGGGAAAGGCACCATGCCTGAGAGCCCCCTGAATTTTCATAGCATTGGTATATGGAGGGCTCTGGGTTTTCTTGCTTTAGACACCCTTTGGGGACAGACATGTGCAGTGGGGCTATTTTTCCAAATAAAAAAGCGAAAGTTTGGAAAAAGAAAATAAAAGACTAGATTCATTTTGGCTCTGTTTCTTATAAACAACACAAAGCCTGGTTAAGCTCTTTGCTGACCCAGGAGCACATCTGCGTGGAAGTGTTTTGTTTTTCTTTTTTACAGTAAGGTTAATTTCCAAGCCTAGTGACTTCCTGACCTTCTTTCAGGATGCTTCCCTTTTACCTCTGGATAATCTTAGTCCCCCACTAACTTCCCCTCCCTTCACTCCTTCATTCATTTTACTAATTCTACAAATATTTGTTGAGCCCTTTTATGGGCCAGGCATAATGACAGGGGGTGAGGAGGGGGTGAAGAACAAAACAGATAAGTACTTACCTTATGAGGTAGGGGAGAGCAAAAACCACACCCGTCCCTTAAAAAAATAAAAATTACAAGTTCAGATATTCATAAGAACTATGGAGAAATCTATATAAAAAGCTAACTGTTTTGTAAATAAATGTATAACATTAAGTGTAGACATTTAAGCGTAAGGTTAGGGAAAGTGTTAGGGGATGAACATGCTGGAAATATGTGAAGTCAGGAAGCCTTCTCTGAAGACATAACATTTCAGAAGAGGAGAAGGAAGAAATAAAAAAAGAAATAAGTCCCAAATCAGAGTGTTAGAGCACATTTTTTTGAGATTAAAAAGTTCTTACAAGAGTGCCTGTTTACATATATTTTATATTATATATTATATATAAGGATAAGATAAAGAATATGTAATATATATTATAATATATAACATTTGTGTCATATGTATGTAGTTTAGACAGATAATACAGTCAAAAAGACAAATTTTAAGCTATTTATTCTCTCATATTTTAATTTTCTGTGTTTATAAAAATTATATGGGATACAAATCCTTATCAATTAAGGAAATAAAGTGCTATTTTCTCAAAAAAAAACCCCAAAAAACCAAAACTATTGAATGTCTATGAGGTACCAAGCTCAGCATATGTGTCCTTCAAGAACATGAATAGTGGAGAGACTAGGGGACACAAGACAGGAAGTTCTCTATGATGTGGGGACAGTGTGGGGGGAGTATGCTTATGTGGAAGAAGAGCAGAAAAGAGGGTCACTGGCAATCTGGTGTGTCAGGGAAAGCTTCCTGGGAGCGAGGATGCAAGATTCCAAACTGAAGGATGATTAAAATTGAAACAGGAGAAGGGGGAATAGCGTGAGAAGAGACAGAAAAGTAAGCAGTAGCATGGATATGTGAGATTAATGGTGGGGATGGGTCGGCAAATATGGAATTGGATGTTGTTGGCAAACAGATGATAGTTAAATCCAAATGGATGGTAGTGCCAGGAGCACTAGAGAAAATCTGGTGGAAAACAGGAAATCTAGACAAAAGAGTAAGCCACCATCCACATGGCAAGGCAGGAGAGTCCCAAGAATGGGGACAGAGAAGGAGCAGTCACTGAAACCCAGGGAGGGTACTCAACACTGGCAAGTGATTCCATTTGGCATGAATGCTCCATAGTACCAACGGTGGCCAGGAGGCCCAGCAAGAAAAGCCCTGATGCAGTATCATCACATTTAGAAAGAAGATCTTTGGGGACATTTCCAAAAGCAGTAAGGGCTGAAGACTGAGCCTATTTGAGGGGTTGTAGAGGGAAAGGATGAGCCCATGGAGGAAGAGTCTTGCATGAGTTTTACAAGAAGTCTCACTGCAAAGGGTAGGATGCCAGAGGGACCACTCACAGAGCTCACATGATTCCAGGGAGGTTTTTTCTGCTGTGGTTGTTTTGTTTTTCAAGTGAGCAAAGATTTAAACATTTATTTAGGCCAAGGGAAAGAAGCCAAAACAGAAGGGACGGTTGAAGATAAACAGTAAATATTACATTTGATTGATCATGGTCTTGAAGGAAAACAGATGAGATCAAGGGCAACACTGAAGATGTTGGCATTGAACAAGAGACAGGGCATCCTATTCTCTGACCATGGAAACAAAAAGGCAGGGAAAGGGCAGATGAAGATTTCTACATGGCAAGGAGGGGCAGGAGGCTGAGGTAGTTCATACCTGATGACATGAAAGTAGGAGATAAGATCAGGTGTTCAGGAAAAGGTTGTCAGGTCAAATAAAAGGCTCAGGAATGGTGAAGGTGAGAAAGAGGCCCTGGGACAACAAGAATGGGAACCAGCTCAGGCCAGACTCAAGGACTGGTGGATGAACTTGAAGGTGTCCCAGCTGAAGCTGAAGACTATCGGTGAGGTGAGGGGACGGTCTTCTCTATTATGTGATTCTCTTCAACAGAATGCAGTAATTCAGGAATAGGAAAGAGGAGATGAAACATGGGTTTGAAATTTTTCCGGGAAGATATAACAGGAAGTGGGAAGGGGTTGGAAAGAACAAGAGGTGGGGGAGAGGGTGAGGTTAAACGGGTGAGTAAAACAATAGTCTTGGGTGTCACCATTTCACCTAGGATGGATGAGTACAGAAAGAATACTGCAGTGGACAGTCAATGAGAAAAGAGAAATATACTGACTGAGGTTCTCTATGAGACCGAGAATAGGATAGCAGGAGGAAAAGAACATCAAATATTTATGATGTGCCTG
The DNA here is from genome assembly GCF_964656455.1 of Halichoerus grypus. Lineage (NCBI taxonomy): Eukaryota > Metazoa > Chordata > Mammalia > Carnivora > Phocidae > Halichoerus > Halichoerus grypus. Next base: position 11,847,406 of record NC_135723.1, on the reverse strand, counting down.
AGAATGAAAACAGACATTCTAGTCCTAATATTTCATGTGTTTCCATAAATATTGCTTAAACTAAGTCAGTTGAGTAGGGAACCCACCAAGGACCAAAGACATCTCCTGCATGAATAAAAGGTTGTGCTGATTATTCAGATATATGCATTATCTAGTGCTGGTGGCAAGTGGTGAATTTTTAGATCTAAACTATGCTAGCTAAAGACTGCTTCTAAAGTGAATTTGTTTAGTCCACTGTCCTCCTAATCATGAAAAGACATGACCAGTAAGGATGCAGGATGCCCCAAATGTGCATGTGAGTCCCTCTAGTAAGAAAAGATAGTTTTATCAAAATAAAACTTTGGAGAGAGATTCCTTTTTATAGGTGCTCATAGTCTGTGGATGAAATTTTCATAATCAATTAGGACCACACATTTGAGGGATTGATTATCCTAAGGGGCAGGAGTTCTTGAACCTTGAAGATGATGCCAGCTTGCTGCTTTGCACAGCAATAGAGAACACGGTACAAGGAGGATGGTAAGCCTCTTTGGCTTTATTTCACAGCTTTCTAGACTTTAGGATTTTAATTTTTTGTGAAGATAGCAAATACACATCAACGTATATTTATCATTTGTTAGTTTCTCATACTTTAGAGGGTACATTTAACTCTGTTGCTATTTTGTACACTGTGGAAAGAAAGTAAACAAGAAATTACTGAGCAAGATGGCAGAAAAGTTTCTACCATTTTTTTCCCCCTTAACAAACACTGATTTTGGCAACTGTTCAAAGAAAAGAGTATACCTCTGTGGAAGTCCAGGAGTCCAGCAGAGAAGTTTCTGCACATGGTTGGAATGAAAACATCCAAAATTAGATCCATTGAAGAGGGTAAGAGAAACAGTTTCACTATACTGACATCATCCCTCCCCCAGGGTGGCAGAACTCAGTGCCATGATTTCTCCCACTGGGGAACAGGAGAGTGTGGGAGTGAGTGCCCCGCTTCCCCAGCTGTGCAGGATGCTGCCAGGGAGACCCACTTCTTTCCCACACCATCCAGAATACCAAGGTGAGCTGTATGACTGAGGGGTGCGGAGGAGCTGAGAAAGTAGCAGCCAGGACTCAAACATATCAAAGAGAGGTGGATCTTATAGATGACTTCATGGACTCCATTAGGAAGCCTGCCATGAGCTGCTGGAGGATGCTTTGCCTGTAGATCTCCTCAACTGGCCTACTGGTAACCCCAGTGCTCTGGAACCTCCCCAATTACCTCCACTCCATGGCTAGCTCCCTGTATCCTCCCCCACCAGTGATGAGTGCCAGCTTTTGCAGCTAGCTTATGAGCATGCACAGAAAGCCAGCCTGGCTCTGCAGGATTGGGAGAAAGCACACAGACTTGAGCACTCAGCACCACCCTAGGGAAAGAAAATGGGAGGATGTCGCACATGGCCTGGCTTTGTAGAATAAACTGAAGGCATGAAATATTAAGAAGTGCCCCCCAAGAGGGAATAAAAAGTGTGCAGCAAGCATATCCATAGAAAAGGCCTGAGAAATCCTCAGAATCCCTAGCTGGGATGACAGAAGATATTTTCTCCCCAGAGTCAGTCAGTAAAGAATGGAGGGTGTGACTGCTTCTTCACATACAAAGACAACAACACAGGACTTCAAGGAACGTGAAAAAATCAAGGAGACAAGATACTGCCAAATGAACACAATAATTTTCCAGTAACCAACCCCAAAGAAAAGGGGATCTGCAATTTACCCAGAAAGAATTCAAAGTAGTTGTCTTGAGGAAGCTCAGTGAGCTGCAAGAAAACACAAAAGGACAATCCAATAAATTTAAGAAAATACGTGAACAAAATGAGAAGTTTAACAGAGAGAGAGAAATCACAAAAAAGGGAACCAGACAGAAATTCTGCTGCTGCAGAATAAAGTGAATGGAATGAAAAATGCCATCAAGAGCCTCATCACCAGCAGACTTGATCAAGCAGAAAAAAGAATCTGTGAACTTGAAGAGAGATGATTTCAAATCACTCTGTCAGAGAACAAAGAAAAAAGAATGACAAAAAGTGAAGAAAGCTGAGGTGAATTATAGGATACTATTAAGACAAACAATTTATGCATTTTTTTGGAAACCCAGAAGGAGATCAGAGGGAGAAAGGAACAGAAAGCTTATTTAAAGAAATAATGGCTGAGAACTTCCCAAATCTCGGGCGAGATTTGGACATCAATGTTCTATTAAGATCATAGGTCCCCAAACAGATTCAACCCAGACATCTTTTCCAAGACACATTAAGATAAAATTGTCTAAAATCAAAGACAAAGAGGGAATTTTAAAAGCAGCAGGAAAAAAAATCCTCACATGCAAGGGAACCCCCATAAGGCTGTCAGCATATTTCTCAGCAGAACCCTTGCAAGCTAGAGGAGAGGGGGTGATACGTTCAAAAGGCTGAAAGGAAAAAAAACAACTGCCAACCAAGAAGAATTTACCTGACAAAACTGCCATTTCTATTCAGAAATGGAGAGCTAAAGATTCCCACACAAACAGAAGCCGAGGAGTTTATCACAACTAGACCCGCCTTACGTGAGAAATGTTGAAAAGAACTGTGTAAGCCAAAATGAGAGGACAGTAATTAGTAACATGAGAACATAGGAAAATATAAAATACGCTGGTGAGGTAAGTATACAGTCAAATTCAGAATACTCTAATACTGTGACATTGTGGTGTGTGAATCCTTAACTCTAGTACCAGGGTTAAAGGAAAAAGGCATGAAAAATAACTATAACTCCAATAATTTGTTAATGGGTACACAATATAAAAAGACATAACTTGTGAGATCAAAAACAAAACATGAGAGGGGCAACAAAAGAATACGGTTTTTGTATGCCATTGAGGTGAAGTGGTTATCAGCTTAACATTCATAGATGTTTTACATAAGCCTCACGGAAATCACAGAGCAAAAACCCACAGCAGACAAGAAAGGAATCAAAGCATGCCACCTTGGAAAATCATCAGTGCACAAAGGAAGACAGCAAGAGAGGAAGAAAAGAACAAAGGAACTACCAAACATCCTCACAACAACTAATAAAATAGCATTAGAAAGTCCTTACCTATTAATAATTAATTTACATGTAAATGGATTAAATTTTTAATTAAAATACATGGTGTGGCTGAATGGATAATAAAAGAAGAGCCAACTATATGCTCCCTATAAGAGAGTTACTCAGGTTTAAGGAAACACATAGGCTAAAAGTGAAGGAATAGAAAAACTTACCCCATGAGAATGGAAACCAAAAAAGAGCAGGAGTAGCTAAGCTATATGCATACCACATAAAATAGACTGTAAGTCAAAAATGTGACAAGAGACAAAGAAAGTCATTGTATAATGATAAAAGGGTCGATTCATCAAGAGGGCATGGCAATGATAAGTATATGCACATCAGAGCACCTGTGTATATTAAGCAAATACTAGTAAATCTGAATAGAGAAATAGATAACAATACAATTAAAATAAGGACTTCACTACCTCACTTTCAATAATGTGCAGATCATCCAGACCGAAAATAAATTAGGAAGGGTTGGATTTGAATTATACTTTAGACCAAATGGACCTAACAGATATATACAGAACATTCCATCCAAGAGCAGCAGAATACACATTCTTCTCAAGTGTGCCTGGAACATTCTCTAGAACAGAATCCCATATTAGGCCACAAAGTCTCAACAAATTTAAGAAGACTGAAATAATACCAAGTTTCTTTTCTGACCACAATAGTATAAAAGCAGATATCAGTAATAGGAGAAAAACTAGAAAATTCACAAATATGTGAGATTAATATTCTCCTGAACCACCAATGGATCAAAGAAGAAATTTAAAGGGAAGTCCAAAAATATCTTGAGATGCAACATACCAAAATTATGGAATGAAGCAAAAGCAGTTCTAAGAGTTCTAATGGTGAGATCCGCCTACATTAAGAAAAAATAAAGTTCTCAAATAAACAATTTAACTTTACATCTCAAGAAACTAGAAAAAGAACTAAACTGTAAGTTAGTGGAAGGAAGGGAATAACAAAGAGCAGAAATAAATAAAATAGAATATAAAGACAATAGAGAATACCAACAAAACTGAGTCAGTTCTGTCAAAAGATAAACAAAATTGACAAACATTTAACTAGATGAACTAAGGCTGAAAAAGAGAAGATTCAAATAAATAAAATCAGAAATGAAAGAGGAGACTTTACAACTGATTCTGCAGAAATGAGAAAGGATCGTAAGAGACTACTATGAACAATTATATGCCAACAAATTGGATAACCTAGAGGAAATGGATAAACTCCTAAAGTCAAACAACCTACCAAGACTGACTCAAGAAGACATAGAAAATCCGAACAGACTGTTAATGAGTGAGAAGATTGGATCAGTAATCAAAAATGTCCCAATGAAGAAAAGTCTGAGACCAGATTGTTTCAATGGTGAATTCTACCAAACATTTAAGGAAGAATTATACCAATCATTTTCAAACTCTTCCAAAAATTTGAAGAGGAGAAAACACTTCCAAAATCATTTTATGAGCTGAATATTACTCTGGTAACCAACACCAGACAAGGACACTACACGAGATAATTGCAGGACAGTATCCCTGATGAGCGTGCATTCGAAAATTTTTCAATGAAATATCAGCAAACTGAATTCAACAGCATAGCAAAAAGATCATACACCATGATCAAGAGAGATTTACTCCAGGGATGCAAAGATAGTTCAACATCCACAAATCATCAAATGTGATACACCCCATTAACAAAATGAAGGATAAAACTCATATGATCATCTCAATAAATGAAGAAAAACATTTGATGGAAATAGACATCTTTTCATGATAAAAACTTTCAATAAATTAGGTATAGTTGGAATGTTAACTCAATGGAATAAAGTCCATGGGTGAAAAAGCACACAGATTACATCATACTCAATGCTGAGACACTGAAAGCTTTTCCTCTAAGATCAAAAACAGGACAAAAATGTACACGCTCACCACTTGTATACAATATAGTACTGGAAGGTCTAGCCCCAGCAAATAGAAAGGAAAAAGTAAAATTGTCTGGTTTTGCAGATGACATGATAATATATATAGAAAACCCTGAAGAATCCATAAAAAAAAAAAAAAACTGTTAGAACTGATAAAACAAATTCAGTGAAGTTGTAGGAGACAAAATCAATGTATAAAAATCAGTTGCATTTCTATACACTAACAACAAGTTATCTGAAAAAGGAATTAAGAAAGCAATGCCATTTACAATAGCATCAGAAAGAATAAAATATTTAAGAATAAATTTATCCAAGGAGGTAAAAAATCTGTAAACTGAAAACTATAAAACCCTTGGTGAAAAAATCTAAGAAGACATAAAAAAATGGAAAACTATCCCATCTTAATGGATGGGAAGAATTAATATTGTTAAAATACCCATAGTGATCTATAGATTCAAAGCAATCTGTTTCATAAAAACAGACACATAGATCAGTGAAACAGAATAGAAAGCCCAGGAATAAACCCACACATATATGGTCAACTGATTCCAAAATGTGCTAAGGATACGCAATGGGGCAGTGATACTCTCTTCAATAAATGGTATTGGGAAAACTGGATATCCTCATAAAAGAAATGAAATTGTCTCCTCATCATATACCATACACAAAAATCAACTCAAAACGGATTAAAAACTTAAAAGTAAGATCTGAAAATGTAAAACTCCTATAAGAAAACATAGGGGAAAAGGTCCTTGACATTGGTCTTTGACATGATGTTTTAGATCTGACACCAAAAGCAAAAGCAACAAAAGCAAAAATAAACAAGTGGGATTGCATTAAACTAAAAACTCTCTGTATAGCAAAGGAAATAATGAACAAAATGAAAAGGCAATCCATGGAATGGGAGAAAATATTTGCAAACCATATATCAGCTAAGGGCTTAATATTCAAAATACATAAGGAACTCTTACAACTCAACAACAAAAACAAACAAATTAAAAAAGACCCAAATAACCCAATTAAAAAATGGGCGAAGGAATGTTTTTTCCAAAGAAGACATACAAATTGCCGATATGTATATGAAAAGTGCTCCACATCACTAATCATCAGGAAAATGTAAATCAAAACCACAATAACATATCACCTCACACCTGTTAGCTGTCTATTCTCAAAAAGACAAGAGATAACAAATGTTAGCAGGGATGTGGAGAAAAGAAAACCCTCAAATACTCTTGTTGGTGAGGATGTAAATTGGTATACCCACGATGGAAAACAGTATGGAGGATCCTCAAAAGATTAAAAATAGAAGTACAATATGACCCAGCAATCCCAGTTCTGGGTATATATCCAAAGGAAATGAAATCCCTATCTTGAAGAGATATGTGTACTCCCATATTCATTGCAACATTATTCACAATAGCCAAGGTATAGAAACAACCTAAGTGTCTGTCTCAGGGGATGACTTGGGAAAGAAAATCTGGTACATAGAAACAATGGAATATTATTCAGCCTTAAAAAAAGAAGGACTGCTTGTTATTTGTGACAACATGGTTGAAACTGGAGGACATTATGCCGAATAATATAAACCAGAAGAAAAAGACAAATATTGTATGGTCTCACTTATATGTGGAATCTAAAAAAGCTGAATTCATAGGAACAGAGAGTAGAATGGTAGTCGTCAGGGGCTGGGGGCTGGGGAAATGGGAGAGGGAGGTTGGTAAAATGGAACAAACTTTCAGTTATGAAATAAATAAGTTTGAGCATCTAATGTTCAGCATGATGACTATAGTTAATAATACTGTATTGTTCACTTAAAATTTCCTAAGAGAAGTCCATCTTCAGTTTTCCCACCAAAAAAAATGATACATGTGCTAATTACACATATATCAAATCATAGTGTTATAACTTTAAATATATTTATTTATATTTAATATATATTTGTATTTAATATATAATATATATTTACTATATATTTATATTTAAATATATTACAATTTTATCTGTCAATTATACTTCAATAAAACTGATTTTGATAAAGTCTTATTACTTTACATCCAAGATGTACGAGCCTGCAAACTAAAAGGAATATGGAAGCTGGTTCTTGCTTATGTGACAAGACCTCACACAGGCCTCATTCCTTCCCAGGTGGATTATAGCACATCTACTTTCACCCCAGAAGCAATTTGCAGTTGGATGTTGGATTTCTCAATAGCTGAGGGTCTGAAAATGCAACCAAATTCCCTCAGTATCAGCCCCTGACATGCTTCCCCAGATTCAATGTCAAAACACTGATCGTGGAAGGTGGTTCCACCCATCACACTCACATGTGCAGGTAGGTGCTGAGCAGGGCTCCTGGATGGAGGGACTAAAGTCATTGTAATGTTCTTCCTCCAGTGAGCACGAGCAACCCCCAAATATTACTGGGGCGTCTCAAACTCCTCAAGCTATTTTCTGAAATGTTTTTTGCTCCACCAAATCGAAAACATTCTCTTCCATTTACTTTTCCCCTTAATTTTTTAAACCCAAGGGTATTTTAAAAGAAAATGCTATCCATATGCTTTTGATTCATTTACACTTAAATCATTAAAAGCCTGTTTTGTAAGAGCTTTTTGATGTCCAGAAAGTTTTCCTGAGTCCTTTTTATAACTCATTTAAAGCTGGTCTCCCTTCCCTTTTCCTCCTGCTCTGTCCCTAACTTGCAAAAGAAAAAAAAAAGAAGCAAAACAGAAAGTTGAATTTTGCTGGGAGCAGATGATTTTTAACCCCAAGGGATAGGGTCTAGTTAAAACTTCAGCTCACACATACCAATTTTTTTCTCAATGAGGATGTGTGCACACTCGTGCTCAAAAACTCAGACCCCAGGTAGTTAAATGTAATGTCTTGCCACGATCAGAAAAGTTCACGATCTTATGACCCTTTTCATTAGCGATCTTTCTGCCAAAATAAGCAATACTCTTCAAAGTCTATTTACAATCCCCTCATCCCACACAATTCACAGTGCACATATCACACGTCATGTGGCCCTCACTCCTATTCCCCGGGCCTTCCTAGGACATGCTGTCACGTGCAGCAGGTCAAGTGCTCTTCTTAGAGACTTCCCGAATATACATTCTAAACTCAGCCTGACTCCGTTCATCTAGACACTACAATCGTCTAGAGGAGGCACAGGAGGGCAGAAAGGAATATCACGCAGACTGTTGGGATCTCTGCATTATTTCCTTAACGACAGAGAAAAGTCCAGTTTGGGAAGAGTTGATCATGTGGAGAATGTTATTTGTTAAAACCATTGCTCTTGGGCATCTAGTATTGAGCCCTTTTGCCATTCAGAAGATACCACACTATGGGGCTGAAAAGCTAATGAGTAGTTTTTTTTTCCCCTATGGATATTTTATGCCAACCAAAACTTATAAGCAAAACATTAATGGTAGTACCAAGGGGAAAAATGAGTTCTCAAGTTATGAATTGTTTGTACTTAAATAATTGCGTATATAACACCAGAGAGCAGAAGTCAAGGAAATCTCCATACCCTGTAACTTGCCAATTTAACTTGCAAAAATTTATGCAAAGCAAGTAATGATTCATTAGTATAAAGATTTGGCTGTCAGAGTTTGTTTCTACTGGTGAAATATTTACAACAAAAGAGAACTCACCCAATATAAATAATTAAGGTATTGAATCAGTGAAGCAAAGTGTTTCATAAAAAGTAATTAAATGCAACTACTTATAATATGGTTGTAGGAGAACATATAATGACACAGAAAGTTTGTAGTATATAGAGTGTAAAATGTCAGTTTTGTAAGAGAATTACCACATGATGCTATCTATATTGAGCCTACACAAGGTCTAAAATAAACAGGAACTAAGATTAAGGCACTAAGGATAATTTTATTTTTTTTACAGTATATATTTTAAAAATTTCCTGTAATGTGCCTGCAATATGCTTTTGTAGTATATTTTTATACAAAAATCATTTATAATGTTAAGTGTTGATGTTAAAAAGCAAATGACAAAAAGAGATTTTCAGCATTTAATTCTTAATGTAGGCCATGTGTGCATTTTTCTAAGAGTTCAATATGCAAACACCTTCTGATTGTATAAGCTTGTCCAAATCTCTATACCAAATGCTAACCTTTCACCTTTCCTAACTTCTGCTGAGGATGAACTACATGCTAATAAGTTTATTTTTCTGTGATTCAAGAAAACAACACAAAGCCGGATCATCAGATGGCAGCATCTATTAGAACTACCCTCGAGTTAATAGTCCTCCTTATAAGAATACAGGATTTAATCTCTGGCATTATGCACATGTATTAGGACCTCCATACCATATAGGAGTCTTAGTATGACCAGTAAATTAGTGACCAGGCAAAATTCCAAGCGGCAAATGCTATGTGAAGTAAAGTTTTCTAAGGTAAACTTATATTTTGGGTCCCAGTGATTTTCTTCCTAAATTTTATTATAATTATTTAATTTTATAACTTAAGTAATAAAGCATTCCTCTGGTCCCAGTCCATAAAAGCACTTTTTCATAAAGAAAGCACCTTACTGTATATCATTTGAATTGTCATTCTGTCCTTTATTTCTCCTTGCCACCATGAGGCTCAGAAATACTAATTGCTTCCACCAGAAGAAGGTTAAACACTACTAACCTCAAGTCACCCTGATCTCCTTTAACCTTCTCAAGAGCCCGACGAGGTAGACACTCTTATTGTCCCCCATTGCACAGATGAGGAAATTGAGGTCTGCAGAAATCAGGTAACTTGCCCAGTCGGGCACAGATAGCAATTAGCAGAAGCAAGATTCAACCTCAGTGCCATCGGAATCCATCTTCCAAGCTCTCAGTCCTTGTGCTGGCTCTTGGTTATCTCAAAAGCAACAATGCATGCACAATGTTTCGCTCAGGCCACCCCCCCCCCACACCAGCACTCACCCCGCTAGATGGAATGTTTGCGTTTAAGGAGCATACAGAAGGAGAAGGGACGAGTTCTACTCCTTTCACATTTTATCTCTATTAACCTCTTAAAAATAATTATACAAGCCCGGGTATCAGCTCCTTTTCATTCCCACATCCTGTAAGTTTGATGTATGATTTCTGGCAATATAATTATTATGATAAGATGCTGTTGCTATAAAACCATTTGGAGATCCTATAATCCATTAAAATGGGCATTACCTAATTTAAAATGTCTCCTTTTGGGGCGCCTAGGTGGTTCAGTCCATTAAATGTCTGCCTTTGGCTCAGGTCATGATCTCAGGGTCCTGGGATCTGGCCCTGCATAGGCCTCCCTACTCACCGGGGAGACCTGCTTCTCCCTCTCCCTCTATCCTGTCCCTCCCCCATCCCCTCCCCACTCTGCTTGCTCGCTCTCTCTCAAATAAATAAAGTCTTTTTTAAAAAACATCTTTTTGTTTGTATGTTTAGATTATTTAATGATACATAAGGAAATATAATTTTGATAATAGTTTTAGCATATTTTCCATTTCATGACATGAGAGTGTATACTAATATTAAATATAAACAGGAGTATAGGTACCCTTCTTGTTGGGTCAGTATTTTACAGTTCCTTTCTTCACTACAGTTCCTTTCTTTCTCAAGGAGAAACAAAGCAGAGCTAGAACCTGCCACATGATTGCCACATTTGAACCTTTTTTTTTTTTTAAGATTTTATTTATCCATTTGACAGAGAGAGACACCGAGAGGGAACACAAGCAGGGGGAGTGGGAGAGGGAGAAGCAGACTTCCTGCTGAGCAGGGAGCCTGATGTGGGGCTCAGGCTGGATCCCAGGACCGTGGGATCATGACAGGAGCCGAAGGCAGAGGCTTAAGGACTGAGCCTCCCAGGTGCCCCGCCACCTTTGAATCTTGAATCACATGTGATCTCTTTTGACTTCTAAGTGCATCAGGATCAATAAAGGAATCCATGAAAAGTTCTTTTTTCTAATAGAACTGCTATATATTTTAGGTTATGGCTATTATTAAAAATAATAGCAAAAACAAAATTCTTCCATGCCATTATTTCAACAATTAACATTTAAATACATATGAATACAAAATTCACATTGAATTACACTGGGATCTGAAATTTGCATTTTTAAAAGATTTTGGTTTTTTTAGAGCAGTGTTAGATTTACAACAAAATTGAGATTTTCCGTGTACCTGCTGTCCTCACACATGCACTGCCGCCCCCATCACCAACAACACTCACCAGAATGGTACCTTTTTTACCAAGCATGAACCTACACCGACACATCAGAACCTCCCGAAGTCCATAGTTTAACTCCGGGCTCACTTTCGGTGCTGTGCTTTCTACATGTTTGGACAAATGTGTAATGACATGTAGCCCTCATCATAATATCATACAGAGTATTTTCATTGCCCTAAAGATCCTCTGTGATCTCTCTAGTCATCTCTCCTCCAACACCAACCCCAACTGAACGACTGATCTCTTTATTGTCTTCAGAGTTTTGCCTTTTCCAGAATGTCATGCAGTTGGAATCATACAGTACATAGCCTTTTCAGGCTGTATTTTTCACTTAGTGATATGCATTTAAGGCTCCTCCACGTCTTCTCATGACTTGATCGCTCATTTCCTTTTAGCCCCGAATCAGATTCCATTGCCTGGATGGACCATGGTTTATCTATCCACTCACCTACTGATAGACATCTTATCGGCTTCCACGTTTTGGAGAATTATGAATAAAGCTGCTATAAACATCCATGTGCAGGTTTTTGTGTGGACAAAAGTTTTCAGCTCCTTTAGGTAATACCAAGGAGCATGTTTGCTGGATTGTATGGTAAGAGTTTGTTCTGCTTTGTAGGACACTGCCAAGGGGTCTTCCAAAGTGACTCTCCCGGGATACTTGTATTTTCAAAAATCATTACACCAATTACCAGATTTCAGATGCGTCCTTCGCTGAGTGGGCATGTTTAAGCAAACAGACATCTACATGTGTTTCATAAATTCCTTCATGTCTTCCATCTCACAACTTCCTTTAAACACACAAGACACAACAAACTCTCTTAGAAAGCGGCTTGCCAAGAATAGCCACTCAGCAGCAATTAGGTCAAAAAAAAAAAAAAAGCTACAGAAGAATAAATAAGAATAAGAATAAGAATAAATAAATAAAAAAAGAATAAATAAATAAGAAAGCTGCGCTGCCTTTTATTGACAACCAAATATAAACAGCCACATCGTATTGTAGACACTTCATAATTACAGTATGAAGGTTTTAGATGCCTCTTAATAGCCTCTGTTCTGAATCCCTCATGACCATGACTGGTCACCGCCCCGTGGCTCCTCTCAGACAACCACCGTCTGAAGACGTGACCTGTAGACACAATGGTACTTAGCCTCTGAAGGGTTAAAGAAGTGAGGTCACTCACAACTAGGAGGAAAAGGCACAAAGGAAACCTGTTAGGGGCTGTTGAAGATTAACAGACCACCACACAAAAGCCCCAAAGCATCCTTCAACCTTCTGAAAAACGTGTACTAAAAAGGTTACCATGGGAACAACCAATTAAATAAACTAATAAAAGAGGACAACTATCTACACCTCAACCAAACTACACAAACAATAAAAAAAAAAAAGCACCATAAATCAATCAAGTTTTAAATGTCACCAGAAAGGTTGAGGGTGGGGGAAGGAATAGGAGAGAAAAGAAAATAGAAGCCCTTAGCCCATGATGGTTCGAAGTAGCAAAAGCACAATCAGCAGTAGGGCCCAAGATTGAAAATAGCATCTATAGCGTGAAATTTGGAGGAGTCTAGAAACTGTAGGCCCTGCTGATTGACTGTTTCTGTAGGAAGAAAATCCCATAAGCTCATGGGCATACCACAGTGCTCTCTTTAGGCTTTAAGATGCTATCTGATGGACTGAGAGCTTCTGTTGGATGTCAGGGCCAATTCCAGCCCTCCCTTGCCTCAGAGAAAAGAGGCTTAGTGCCCAACCTGCACCCAGCTGGAAACCAGTTATCCATAGGCTAAGAAAGTAAATTCACTTGACGCAAGGTATTTAGGGTGCTAAAAGCATCTTGAGGCATGGAATCATGGGCCATGAAGAGGAATTGTTTAGAGAGGACTAGGAGGAAAAATAGGTGAGACAATTGCTTGTAGGATTGACTGATTTAAGAAAAATCCTTAGAGAAAGGTTCACCTCATCTCTTCCATGCTTTGCAATTGCTCTCTCTGTCTTTAAAAACTATTCATAGAATTAATTAAATGCATGCATATGACTTCCAAATTAAATTTGAGAACAGAGATGCTAACAGAGAACAGTAACTGTCAAGCATCTCTGGAGAGCCACATCTACTATGAGAACTTGGGAAATATTTCTTCGCAAACAGACCCCTCTTACACTTCTTAAAGACAAAATGGAGCCCTGAGAACCAAGAGACACTTGGCAACAGCTATATACAGCACAGAATCCAGACCTCCCTCGCTTCCAGGGGACTTCCTATAATTGGCTTACTGAAAGGAGGCCAGTTTATGTTTGTTTTAATTTGGGGGAGTATTAGATTCTAGGAATTGTACTTGAAGATTTTCAGTGACACTGGCTTCTGGATATTAAACATGGTTTGATTGTACCATTATCCCATCATCTGGATTCTTAGTGAAGTGTGATGTAGTCATTTCATTTCTCTTTCTCTCTCTCTCTCTCCCCTTCTCTCTCTTCCTGCCTCCCTCCCTCCAGAGTCTCCACTTGTACTTAGAGATAATGCAAAATTATGGCATTTAATGACCAAAAATTTCCTTTGTGTTTTGGGTCCACTGGAAGATTTTAGAGTACAAAAATCATTCCAGTTGCCTATTATGCTTGGAATGAGATGTTATATATTTAGTGACATTGTTATTTGCCATTTCTGTGTTCCCTTAATCTCTAGGGCAATGGAGGTTTGCTCAGGAGTCTAGACTGAGCCACAGTTGAAGGAGAGAGACTTGGTGTACTTATTACTGGTTCTGTGGAGATAACAAAGTGATTGGGTCTTAACTATTTTATTTGTCAGCGACCTGTGGTTCCTAAACAGATGTTGTTCTAAGGTCTTCAAGTTTGCCATGTTTGTGGTATGAGGCAAAACCATTCTCTTAAAGGGTGGAGTCCACCTCGTTCTTTTCGTTTACTCATTGTGGGATTGGAAACATTACTAGGGCAATGTTCAATTAAAAATAATGGAAAACTTTACTTAGTTAGAAGGGCAGTGAGCATGCTTCGAGAACGGATGGAAGAACTTGTTGGACTATTTTAGCTGCAGCTCAAATTTCAGAGTCGAGTCTGAATTCTTTGCTGTTTTAGCTTCGTTGCCGCTGACAAAATGATGTTTACTGCTTCTAAAAGACTTTAAACTTTAAAAAGTATCCTGAGATCAAATGTCAATTACATGATTATATTTTGATGATTGAGGTGGAAATGAATCAGAAGCATATGACGAATCGTGAATTTTTAAATTATGGTAGAATCTGTCCAAAGAAATACACATTTTATTTAATTGGGCAACATAATAATTTATCACGTTCAAAAAAATTTTTAATTCTAAACTTGGTGTAAGTCAACTTATGTAATAATCTATGGAATGGTTCACAATGTGAATCTTTCCCAAAGTATAAAGTGCAGTGATCCAGATGCATCTAAAATAAAAGAAAGTAGTGGAAAATACCCATCCTCTATGGTTTAATTACACACCTTCAAGAACCTCGACACTGTTTGGGTGAATTGCTTTCACTTCTGGGTTCACTAGCACCTGGAAAGTCTACTCTGCTGCAATACTCTGCACACAGGGATTCAAGTGCCCACATGTGCACCACTAAAACATCAAGAATTCACACTAATCTTCCAGTAAAACTATCAACAATGTTGAATGACAAATGACAGTTCTATCAACTTTGTGTTCATTACAGCATTGATTTTCTTTCTTTTTTTTTTTTTTAAGATTTTATTTATTTATTTGACAGAGAGAGACACAGCGAGAGAGGGAACACAAGCAGGGGGAGTGGGAGAGGGAGAAGCAGGCTTCCCGCGGAGCAGGGAGCCCGATGCAGGACTCGATCCCAGGACCCTGAGATCATGACCTGAGCCGAAGGCAGACGCTTAACCGACTGAGCCACCCAGGCGCCCCCAGCATTGATTTTCAATCGCTGAAAAGTATCATTCTCCACAAGCTTCTTACTCTCAGCTTTATAAATTCCATCACAGATAATTTCACACTACCCATCCTTCCTTCCTTCCTTCCTCCCTTCCTCCCTCCCTCTTTCTTTCTTCTTTCTTTCTTTCTTTCTTTCTTTCTTTCTTTCTTTCTTTCTTTCTTTCTTCCTTCCTTCCTTCCTTCCTTCCTTCCTTCCTTCCTTCCTTCCTTCCTTTTTCTTTCTTTCTTTCTTCCTTCCTTCCTTCCTTCTTTTCTTCTTTCTCTTTCTTTCTTTCTTCTTTCTTTCTTTTTTTTTCTTCTTTCTTTCTTTCTTTCTTTCTTTCTTTCTTTCTTTCTTTCTTTCTTTCTTTCTTTCTTTCTTTCTCTTTCTCCTTCTCCCTTATTACTAGGAACTACAGCAGAGCATACAGACTGATCCAAAGGAACGTCAGGACCGTGAAACTCAAAGTGTACAGGAGTAGACCTTTTGTTCTCTTCTAGAGCATCCGTGGTGTACAGTACCGTGCCTGGCACTCAGGAAGTACATGCTGGATGGACCTGGCATGAGCAAAGAGACTGGTGAGCTCCTTGAATATAGTCAGAAGGTAGTGTCGTATAACTTACTAAATTCTCTCTGTCCAACGTGTTATCAGCTGATTGTCTCTTTTGTCAGGCCATTCATTCTGTGAGTATAGTAGTTTCATTGCTACTGAGTGTAGGATATGCCAGTGACCCTCTGTGGCCAATTTCTGCCCTGTGCCCATGTTACTCCATTGTCCTAGGTGACACCTTTGGGGGATGTAGGGTTCCTCATTAGCATATAAAATAGATCAATCTTATCTATTCTTATTTTGTAACAACCCCCTTAGTTAATATAAATGGGGAATAAGAGATTCCGATATTAATTACAGAACTGAAAACTGGAAATAGGACAAACGTAATAAATCATGGTATGTTAGTTGCTGTATTTTGTTTCCATTAAAAAGTACACTTCTGTAAGTACTGATACTTAACTATCTTCAAAAAATAAATGAAAAAATTAAGGTGCAGAGCAGTGTATGTAATAGGTTAACATCTGACATTTTAAAAGGAACATGTGCACGAGTGTGTCTGTATATAAAATCACACACACATATATGCATAAACCATCTCTGCATGCGGATTCAACAAGAAACTTGTACAATCGATAGCCTGTAAGTTGCAGGGGGGAAAGTAGGAACTGTAAATGGGGGTCAGAGGGAGACATTGCTTCCCATATACGCCCCTTTTAATGATTTGATTTTACCAAGTGCATATTTTACTTTTTAAAAGAACAACCATTTTTGAAATTTTTAAAATAACGTACAACTTCATTTCAACACATTTGGAAATACGTTGGAATAAATAGTTTTCTAGGAAAGTAACATTTACAAATTTGTCTGAAGGTGTCAATACACCAATCTAGAAAAAAGTAAAATGTTATCAAAAAGCAGCAGGCTCAGATAGTTTTGCATAAGCTACACCAAACTTGACAGACGCATAATTCCCATATGATATAGATTTTTTAAATTCCAGGGGATAGATGATGATAGGAAACCACTCTACTCAACTTCATATGGTTAGCACGACTCTCATAACAAATTGGACAAAAACAGCATAAGAAAGTAAATATACAGGTCGGTCTTGTGAGCACAGATGAAAAACTTCTAAATGAAAAATTAGCCACACCTACCTATTGGCATATTTTTTAAAATCATAAATAATCCATCATCACCATCTAGAGTTTACCCAGGAATGCCAAGAAGGTCCAATCGTCGATATCAATGACTGTAATTCACAGATGAAAGGGAAAATTCTTGCTTTAATAAATGGCCAAAAGCATTTGCTGAAGGTCAATATGTGTTTAACATAAAAAAAAAAAAAGTTGAAAAAAGGAATATACTAAAACCACTAGTGAAAAGTAAGAAAGCTTTGGATGATTCCATTAAGTTCTGGAACAATCTATACGATGAACAGGGAAGTTGATGGGCATTTCCAGCTGCTGAGAACCCGCACGGAGTGTCTTCACTGTGCGGAAAGGGGCGGTGTCTGTGGAGGCAGAAGACCAGAAAAAGAGGACACAGAGGGGTCTCACCTTGGCCAGTGTGCGGTCACGAATCCGCATCCTGCTTCTTCTCTTTTCTCTCCGCTTCCTACTTTCCCCTTCCTCTCCCTGCAGAAGTTTTAGATCAAGAGCCGTTAAAATCTGTTTTTTAGGGGGCGCCTGGGTGGCTCAGTCGTTAAGCGTCTGCCTACGGCTCAGGTCATGATCCCAGGGTCCTGGGATCGAGCCCTGCATCGGGCTCCCTGCTCAGCAGGAGGGCTGCTTCTCCCTCTCCCACTCCCCCTGCTTGTGTTCCCTCTCTCGCTGTGCCTCTCTCTGTCAAATAAATAAATAAAATCTTTAAAAAAAAAATCTGTTTTTAGGAAAAAAAGTTTCCTCTGGTTAAATGCATTGAGAATCACGCTGCAGTCTCCTCATTGGATGTTCGTAAAACACAATGGCATATAAAAGCTTCTGGAAAATACATAATAAGCAACTCTTCCTGCTTTTTTAGAAACAGCATTTCCCTGAACCATAGAACACTTTCTTGTCCTTGTTGTTCCTCAGTATTTCTTGTAACTGCAGAACCTTGCTCCGTGGAATGCGAGTTGGGGAAATGCTGCTTAAAACATAGAACATCTTTGTTGATAAACTACATGGAGGACTCCCAAAAACCAAACCACAGAGTTCCTTAGTGTTCTGATCCCCATGACGCTCACACACGCTCCTTCCTGAGGGTGTCCCCACGTGCCACTGTCAGGGACTTGCTGCCTCTGAGGTCCTCACCTGTAAGTTCGAAAATTCTGAGCGGAGCCTCACCTCCTCTCTCCGCACGCTTGCTTTTCAAGTCTCAGGAGTATTAGGACTCATGGAAATCTTCTGTGCCCTATGATGCTCTAAGATTTCTTACAGCATGGCCTCCAAGCCACCTGACTCACTGATCACAAGGCAGTTTGCTGGAATCCCCTGACAAATGAACCTCTCCAAAACATCAATCCCTAGCCTCAAGGCCTTCTGCTCACCCCTCCCACCTCCCTCAGTTCCTCTGACATCCTCACTGGCTTCCTCGAGGAATTCTGGGCCCACAGGTGCACCCTAAGGATTTGTTCCTTTACTTAAATGTTTTTGTGGCTGTGACTATTCCCTCCTCAAGGGTAATCCCGCTAGCCCGAGCCTAATCTGTGACCATTCCAGCATGATCCCAGGGTCCTGGGATCGAGTCCGGCATCGGGCTCCCTGCTCAGCGAGGAACCTGCTTCTCCCTCTCCCTCTGCTGTTCCCCCTGCTTGTGAGCTCTTTCTCTCTGTCAAATAAATAAATAAAATCTTAAACACACACACACACACACACACACACACACACACACACACACACACACAAGGGCAAGGGCTTGCAATGCAAGGCCCCAAACAAAAACCCATCTCTGGCGAAGTTTGCCTTCTCTCCCATTCACAGAAAGGTTCTTCAAAACAGAAGAAAGTATTCACTGATTCAAAAAGACCTGTACATCCATAGAACACAAAATGGAAAAAAAAATCAGAAAATTTAAAGAAGAAAAAAGAATCACTGAATTCATACCTAAGTACCTATTATTTTGTCTGTATCGTTATTTTACTGAGATCATACTGTATTTAATGACTTTTAAACATAACATTATATCTTTGAAAAACTATAACATTATTTTAATGCCCGCAAAATAGTCTATTAGATGGGTATAACATAACAATTCTTCCTTTGTTGAATGAGTGATTTGCTCCCAACTTCTTACCAGTATAAATAATACTGTAATTTACCTTGAACATAAGTCTTTGTTTGCATCTACAATTACTTTTTTATGACATCTTCCTAGAAGTGGTATTCTGGGACCGAATATGATATTTTTAAGATTGTATTTATTTATTTGAGAGAGAGAGTGAGCAAGAGAGAGAACAGAAGTGGGTAGGGGCAGAGGGAGAGGGAGAAGCAGGCTCCCCGCTGAGCAGGAAGCCTGACATGGGGCTCGATCCCGGGACCCTGGGATTGTGACCTGAGCCAAAGGCAGACACTTCACCGACAGAGCCACCCAGGCGCCCCAACAGAATATGATCTTATTTAAAGTTCTTATGTGCTGCCAAAATATATTCCAGAATGTAGGTACCAATTGATAATTTAATATCCATTTATTGAGTCTTCATTGTACAGTAGTTGAATATTATGATTATTTAGAAAAAATAACATTGCTAGCTTGAAAATTTTCATTACAGTCACAATTGTGACTACCATTCAAACTCTGGCTATTATATCCTGTAATTAGTCACTTCTAATCTATATGAAAATTCTAGATTTGAAGATAATGGTGTGATTTTATGGAATTTCATGGATGGCCATGTTCAACCTTCCTACTTGCTTCTGGGAACCTTACAGCCATAGTGATACCTTTAGAAAGTGTATCTAAATTTAAAACATGAATTAGAACATATAATACTATATAATTCACTCTTCTATATAATATAATACAATTATGATTAGTTTTGCTTTGCTCTTTTATTTATTTTTAGGTTATTTTATTTTGCTCTATCATATATAACTTTGTAAACATCTTAGTCTAATTTTGGAATCAAATGAGACATAAATAAATATTAAATTTGTGGTATTGCATAGTTAGCCTTTTACTAAATTCTTTTATCTTTACTTGCTTTTTGTCACAAAGAACAGCACTCTTTTCTTGATTCCAATACCCCTGCTATCTACTCCTCACAGAAACTGTATCCAAAGTGCTGTGTTAATGACCAAAAATGGGATTTTTCATATTAATCTACATGTTCTTTTAGGATTTTTTTTTTGTTGTTGTTAGATTAACCTTTAATCTATCCAAGATATATTTCAGCTTAATGTGTAAGAGAATAATCTTGTGCCTATTTCTTCCAAAAATTACCCATTTTACCCATGATTATTAAATTATTCATCTCTTTTTCAATGATTGGTAATCCTTCCTATAATTTATACTAAGATCATAGCTATACATATATGCTATGTTAATCAATTATAATACTTCCAAGGAAAATCTCACCACTTTATTCTTTAAAAACTGGCAACAGAATTATTTTTGCCTCATTATTATTAGAGTTTAACTTTAAATTCAATCCACGTATAGACTTACAAACAGAATGTACATACTTACAAAGAAAGTGTCCACTATTTTCCTAGAACTTCAATGGTATTCTGTTTGTAAATGTTGCAGGGTATCATTAAACCAGTATTTTTTCAAACTTCAGTCATTAAATTACCTTCTTTCTGGTTACCATATCTATGAAGTGTTACTTAGTTAATATCTCCATAATCCATGTAAACGAATGAGTAAGCTAAGAGAGGAAGAAGAAGAAAGGAGTGGGGGTGAGGAGAAAGAATCTGGGTAGGAGGGCTTAGCTAGGTCTCCCGGAAGCTCCTCTTCCTACTGGTGACAAACTCAGTTTCTTTTGTTTTGTTTTTTTAAATATTTTATTTATTAGAGAGAGAGAGAACATGAGCAGGGGGGAGGGGTAGAGGGAGAAGCAGACTCACCGCTGAGCAGGGAGCCCGATGCGGGACTCGATCCCAGGACCCTGAGGCCATGACCTGAGCTGAAGGCAGACGCTTAACTGACAGAGCCACCCAGGCACCCCCAAACTCAATTTCTTTTGCTTACTTCTTTCTAGCACATCTCATCATGACTCATCACTGTGGACCAGCTGTCCTTGAGCCCAGGGCAAGCTCCTAATGCAGCCATTTCTAACTTCGACTGCTCTCAGCCTAGAGCCGCTGAAGCCAGACCTGGCCATAAGCCATTCTTCACAGCGCTTCTCGTAGTGTGTTCAATGTTTGATCAGTAATTTATTGCCTCAGATGTTACTGAATGTTGAGACTTTCTGCTTTTATATGTTAGCTTCATATTAATGCTGAAAGAAAGAATGGTTTGGCGTTGAGTCTTCTGTGTTGCCTTTAAACTCCTGTTGCCTACACAACAGTGGAAGGAAGAATGGCAAGTCGGTGTCTAAGGAGGGGAGTTTCTCGTTCAGAATCAATCCGTTTCAACCACAATAGAAAAATTCACCGGAATTTTGTCTAAGAATCCCTTCCACTTAAAATTATGGTAATAGCCAAGTGAATAGAGGTGACGTTCATTTCTTCATTACTGTATAAAACTGTAGAGAATATTTAAGATTCCTTGCAAAGATATAGAAGTAAATATTTTTTAAACTCCACAATTAGTCCGTCTTATAATTTTACTCAGATCTATATCTGTTTTTAACTGCATTTAATTTGTCATTTAACCTGTCCACTAAGTTTTTCATGTCAGTCCCTGGAATTTTTATTTTACTTTATTTCATCTTAGAGTCTAAAAATTCCATTTTTTTTCTAAAACTCCCTGTTCTTTTCTCATAGTGTCATATTTTTCTTCATATTTCTAAGTAATTTCAAAACTGACTTCTTCTGTGCTCTCTTCTTGATCTCGAATTCTGGGGATTCTGATCTTCCTATAGACTTTTGCTCATGGAAGATCGCTTCCTTGTGGAGTTTGTGATATTTTGTTAATGAACTGATCTTCTGTGTGTGTGAATGTGTGTGTGTGTGTGTGTGTCTGGTATAGGGTGGAAGTGGTATTAGAAAGGTTCTTGAATGTGTTACATCAAGGACACCACCCACTGGATTTAGGGTCCATCTTCATTCAGCATGACTTCATCTTTGCTTGATTACATCTGCAAGGCCACTATTTCTAAATAGGTCCACGTTCACAGGTGCCTAGGATTAGGACCTCAACATATCTTTCCGGGGGGAGCGCGATTCACCCACAATAACACTCATGCAAGCAATGTCATCCATGGCAAAGAGAAGACTCCGTGTGTCTCTGGGCCAGTGGGCGGGGTTTCTCTGGCATCCGTCATATTTATTTCATTTTATGGGATGTTTCAATCACTCGCAACTAATTCCAAATGTGCAAGAGGTATATGAATCTAACCAAAATTCATCATATTATTCTGGTATATCAATGGGAACATGAGTGAAATCTGAGAGATCTCATCCTTGTAAAAAGGTGCTTGAGCAGGATAGATTTCCATCTGGAAGTGCCTTACAAGCTGACACTCCGAAATGACTCAATTTTTGTTGGCTTCTTGTAGGCAGTGAAGGCCTTACTTGAATAAAGTCAGCAGGAAACATCACTGAAATTGCAAAGCGTATAGGGGCCTACCCCAATAAAACCTGCAATTTTGCATAATATGTTCATTATTAAAGGAACCATTCCTCCTGGCAACATCATTAGGACCTATAAGAAAAATATTGAAATGAAAGGATTGCATGCAAGAAAAATAAAACTATTTTAAGTGAATTTAAATATATGTTTTCAGCCTTGGCCATGTCCAGAAACTGTATAATAAAAGAAGTTGTCTAAAGTGAAGAAAATGAAAGATGACTTTGGTTAATTACATGTGTCTAAAATGAATATCATTTAAAAGAAAGAGATCTTTAGAAGTTGGTAGTAACCAATAAACTGAGGAGTAAAGCTCTGAAAATGTAAGTATATTACAAACATCAAGTACTTCAGAAAGGTCTTTGAATTTCTGATGGCCAAAACCAATTTTTCTTTAAACAGCCGCTGTTGGGATTGGCGTGTCTTTTTGAGAGAGGGCAGGAATGGGCAAGCCAGCTGCTGGATATCACTAGTATCCGCTTTGCCCAGAAAACAAAAATCACATTCTTGCATTTTCAGCTCAGATCCCCACAAGTACAGGAAAATTATTGCAAAATGACACTGTTTTTATAAGAGATAAAAGAAGCAGAATTGTTAGCAAATCTATTATTTCAAGCTTAACACTTAGCTCGTGGGAAAGACAGCAACTGAACAGCAGTTGAATGCTAGGAAATTCTGGAAAAGGCATATGGTGTTGTGTCAAATGCTAAAGAACTGAAGATTCCATTCTTGCAGATAAATTGGGATGCCAGAGAAGCAGCCTCTTTATATTTAAGTAGATTACATGTCAAATGGTAGGAAATGTCTAGCTGACTAGACAAGATGAAGACTTCTCTGTGTGGAGAAGCTCAGGGAAGGCTACTTCCAGGGAGCCCTCCTAGGATAAGGATGCTTGAGGAAATGAACCGGGACACACTTCTATTCCAAAATGTTAACAGGAAGCACGAGTCCAGAAAAGTGCCCTAAAATGTTGAAAATAGCCGAACCATCCAGCCATTGTATATTCCTGTGATCACCATTTAACCATTTCAGGTGGGGGGTGTACACAGTTCCTAGAGAAAAAGGCAGGAAGGAAATGTACCAGCTGCTGGTAACATCACTGGCTCAGCAGAAGACCCTGTGCTTGAGCAGCTGGTGGCCGAGACAGCAGGGACACGGGCTCCCACCATTACGGCTCAACCAATAGCCAAAGTCAAGAGCTCAGACAATGGAGTCAGACTGTTTCAAACCCCAGCTTCTCCTTGTGAGGCTTTTGGTGATCGATATAATAAATCAACAACTGGTCCATAGCCAACATTTATCCCTCACTTACTATGTGCCAGGCCCTATTCTGAGTTGATTGCATTAACTTAGCACAATAAGCAAGTGGGAACTGAAGGAATCCAGGGTTCCTTTCTGGGAAGCATGGCTCCAGGCCCCATGGCTTTACCTCTTTGCAACACCTCTTTGCCTCCCGTTGAAACCACAAAGAGAGAAGCTGGATGGCCTGTGTGCCCTTGGGCAAGCCGCTGAACCTCTCTGTGCCTTGTTTTGAAATGGGAATGGATAGTAATAGCACATATTTCATAAAATTGCTTTAAGTTTTGAATAAAATCTTTTTTTTTAAAGATTTTATTTATTTATTTGACAGAGAGAGAGAGACAGTGAGAGAGGGAACACAAGCAGAGGAATTGGGAGAGGGAGAAGCAGGTTCCTTGTTGAGCAGGGAGCCCGATGCGGGGCTCGATCCCAGGACCCTGGATCATGACTTGAGCCGAAGGCAGATGCTTAACCGACTGAGCCACCCAGGCGTCCTCAAATAAAATCTTGTTCACATAATCCTCGCATGGCCTCTGACACACTGTAACCCACCAGAAGATAATTAATACACTTTCCTCGATAACCATATCACTCAGCTCTCTCTCAGACCCATAGGCAGCCCAGATTTCTTTGGATTCTGCAGTTTATAATTATTGATAAGGTCTTGTGAACCATAATTATGAAATCTTGCAAGCTTATGCTTCCATGTCCTCTGCTCCTCCTTTCAAGCCCCCATCCCACATCCTTTTCTCTCTCCCCCTCCCAGACTCCCAGTGGCCTCAAGGATTCTTGGGCGCCTCTCACATACACTCACCAACAGACCCCTGACATTTTCCACTGGGTCCCATTGGCAATGCCCAGTGTCCACGAAGCCACGTGAGGGCAGCCCCTCACTCTGTCCTTGAAGCCCCTGACCCTGTGGATGAGACTGCGGTCCTTGGTGTTGGCTTCCAGGGCTCCCAGGGCTACAGACTCATAAAGGCCAAACAAAAAGAATCTGTGTTTTTCTCGCTGAGCCTCACCGTGTCCCCTTGACTCTTAATTAGTCACCTCCAGCCGTTGGTATAAAACAGTCTCCCTCAGGCTCTGTCCAGAGCTTCTCTCTGTGGGGCTCAGGCCAAGTTCCTGTCACTGGCCTGGGGAACAGACACCATCTGCTAGGCGAAACAAGTGTGGGGATCGCCAAAGGCTGCCCCAAACCAGTGAGTCTAAACTGGGATCCCCAGATGACCCTGTGTGCCTGGGTGTTCCTGGTTTTATCACCGATCGTCCCATTTTATGAGATCGCCCTACTATCCCCTCCTGGGACAGTTGGTCAGCGTCATTTAAAAAATTCCCAGAAAGTTCTGAGCAGCATCACTGAATTGGTCCACCAAGCATTGGGAGGACGGAAGGGAGAGTATCCGGAATGCTGAATGCGAGATCGCAGCCGCCGTGGACACCGCTTCCAGGCATGTGCCCTGGTTTATTCTCTACCAAAATGTTTGTGGTGCAGGCATGCCCTCCGTCTCAAGCGCCTGTGCTGGAGAACTAAGACTATCCCATCCGCTTCAGCCGAGTTAAGATGATTTGAAATGTCCTTTCTCAAAATCCGCCCCCCACCCTCATTCCTGTCTATCTATTTTCTGAGAATTTCCGAGTCCCAGCTTCCTCCAGGCTTGCCGGCGGAGCCCGCCTTCTGTGTGTGTGGCCCGCCGGTGTCCCACACTGCTGTTAATTGGGGGCCTGTGGTTTATTCACCCTGTATCATTTCGCCAGCATTTCTTTTTTGGCAAGGAAGCCTTTTTACATCCCACACTTCCGATTACATGAGGCTCAGACTGCATCCCTGCAGTCTTCCTGCTCTGTTTCTTTCCCTTGCTTTTCTTTTCATTCAATTTCGTGAGAAATCATGATGACTATGGAAAGATGGAACAGTATTCCTTGGTCGTCCCGAAATTAGCTGTTTAAAAAAAAAAAAACCTAATACATTTGAGACGGACTTAAGGGGTTTGCTATTTCTCTCCAGGTGATCCCCTTACGTGACCGGGGATCCTCTATATAGTTGGAGATGCATCTATCCCTTCAGTCCAAGGCTGCCAGTTGCTGAACACCCTTCGCTTCATCCCTCCCCTGCTGCCACCATAGGGGTGGGACGGCTTTCTCTCAGGGTTGTGCCCAGTGGAAGGATCCTCCCCACTGAGCCAGAGCCGGCACCATGGAAACTCTCCCCATCTTCAGCTCAGGCAGCGTGGGGGGCCAGGGTTTTGCCCCTTGGGCAAAGGTGGCTCGGGGACCCTGGCAAGGTGCATCTGGTGACCTTCAGACTCAAGGCACTCTGCCAGGAGGCTCGGGGGCTGGCCTAGGCCTCAGGAGGGACAATACAGGATGGTCAGAGAGAGGTCCTGTCATTTAGGACTTGACACAGATAGGAGAGCAGGATTGTTTCTCAGTGTTTTTTTGATGGGAAAAAAAATTCAAGCTTTAGAAAGAGGTCAACCACATGGCCTCCACGCCCTCCTAGGCCCGAGCCCCAAACCATGACAGAGCTTTTAACTTCTCATCCACTCGTCATTTTCCAGGGGGCAGAAAAGGGTCCAGAAAGGCCAGGTTTCATCTAATTTGGGAGGCTTCCCCCTCCAGATGCCTTCCTGAGAGGGGTTACTCTTTCATCTCAAGAAATCCAGTGCCCCTGGGAGGCCACCGTGGGCATTTTGCAGTGTGTCCACCCCCCTCAGAAAGAAAGTTCTCCCTGGCCTGGTGGGGTATGGAGGGGCTTATCTCCCAGCACCCTAGCATTTTAATATAAGCAAATGACATGGTCCTCCATATCCTGTGAATGCAGTTTCTAGCCACCCCATCTGCTAACCGGTTTGCAGCCCTAAATTTCCCTTTTATTCAGATTCTGAGGTTGTCACTCTCCCCAACTGAATTCCTGTCTCCACCTTCCCTGGGACATTCAGAACACTCACTGGGCTTCATGCCCTCCGCACACCACCCCGGGTAATAACTCAATTCTTTCTGTTTTGTCTCCCAAGGTACTTTTTCAATATCAAAATCATCATTTGTCTGAGATTTCTGGTGTATTTGTAACACTTCTGTTCTAATGCCAATCACTGTAACGCTTATCGCAATAAGATTTCTGGACTTCGTGATCTAAATATTGGTCAAATGTTTGCTTCTTCTGCTAAACTTTAATCACCACTGGGGGAGGGGCAAACGTGCTCTGTTTACCACTGCTGTGTCTTTAGATCCTCGCACGGGTTTGGAGAGCATAGGTTTGGTCCAATAAATATTTGTTGGCTGAACTGAAAAATAAATGAATGATATTATAATTTCACTACAGAAGAAATGACTTTTTAATGGAAACCACATCACACGATTTCAAGAACAGTCTAATGATGGCTGCAGAAGAGCATTTTCGTTTCTGGAGAGCTGCAGACGGGGAGGGAAACAGTGAGGCGGCCAACATATGGTTATTGGACCCAGGGAGAGGTCAGGCAGGAACTTGCCTGGCACGGGTTTTGTTACAGTGTATATAAAACAGAGACCAATCATAATTTTGGATCTGTAATTAGGCCTTTGATTTAATCTCTATATACTTCATTTCCTTTCTAAGGAAAATGAAAAGTAATAACTTCAACTGTTCTTTTAAGTAGAAACATTTTTGACATCCTTGGAAAGGCAAAAGGGAAATGAAGAACAAATTTGTAGAGGAAGTGTCAATGACTTTCTAAGCTGGGAGGTTTGTAGACCTTTTTGCTTGAGTTCCACTGGTTTCCTTGTTGTTCCTCCATTGTGCCAAGCATGTTGTTGCCTCAGGACCTTTGCATATGCTGTTTCTATGGCCTGGAAAAGCTCTTGCCCAAATTTCTGTCTGACTTTCTTATTTTTCTCAGTCTTTTATTCATGAGGATCTTCTAACTCTCTGTGAAAAGTAAAGCCTAGCCCCCTGCCTCGCTCCCATTAGACTCTTTATCCCTCTTACTATTCTTTATATTTCTCCATGGCATTTATAACCAAATGACTTATGAGCTATTTATTTATTTTTTTGTTGTCTGTCTTCCCCCACTAGAATATAAGTTCCATGAAGGCAACTTTGTCTATTTTACTGCTAAATGCTTCCTTCCTAGAACAGTGCTTGGTGCATTCGAGTGCTTGGAGCAATAGTGCATCACTCAGGAAATACCCCAGGAATTAACACTTGAATGAAGTTGGAGTGATTGCAACTCTCATGCATAAACCATTGGTTTGGTCCAAATGCTGATAAGGTCTTCCAGTAGCGCTTGGAATTGGCTCACACGGCAGCTTAGGGGAGAGCTGACTATGTGCATGTCTTTCCAACTCTGCATTCATTGACCTCAAGCTGGTAAATTAAACCTGGCCATTGTGGGAGTATTTACACCACAGAAGTAGGCAGACATTACACATTAAACTTTTTCTTTTTTTTTTTCCTGGAGAATCACCTGCTAAACATTTTTTAGCACACCATTGGTCTTACACAGACATTTGCCTAGAAAATGATGATGCCCAATATAAAAACAATATTTTGTAAAAAGTACAGGCAGGTAATGTGGAGGTAATGTGGACTCGGTTCCAGATCACTGCAATAAAGTGAGTATCACAAAAATGTGAGTCAAATGAATGTTTTGGTTTCCCAGTGCATATAAAAGATGTTTATACTATAATGCAGTTGATTAGGTGTTCAATAATAGCGTCATGTCTAAAAAATGTGCATACCTTACTTAATTTTACTTTATTACTAAAAAATGCTAGCCATCATCTGAGCTTTTGGTGAGTCAAAATCACTGATCACAGATCACCATAACAAATATAGTAGTAGTGAAAAAGTTTGAAATATTGCCAAAATTACCAAACGTGACACTGAGACTCACAGCAAATGCTGTTGGAAAAATGGCACCAACAGCCTTGCTGGATGTGGGCCTGTCCCACAGCTTCAATTTGTAAAGAATGCAATATCTGCAATGCGCAAAACAAAAGGAAACAAGGTTTAGACATGTTAGCAATTCAATGCCCCTAAGGAGGAGAGGAGTTTTAGAGGACTCAGGGATGAAAGAAAAGCTTTCGGTGACACGTGGGAAATTGGGATCTAAGGAAAACTGAATTTAAATAACTTCAGAAAGGGGCACCTGGGTGGCTCAGTTGGTTAAGCGTCTGCTTTCAGCTCAGGTCATGATCCCAGGGTCCTGGGATCGAGTCTCTCGTCGGGCTCCCTGCTCAGCAGGGAGTCTGCTTCTCCCTCTTCTTCTGCTCCTCCATCGCGCTCGTGCTCATGCATGCTCTCTCGCTCTCAAATAAATAAATAAAATCTTTAAAAAAATTAAAAAATAAATAACCTCAAAAAATAGTAAAATGGATTCAAAGTATAGAAAATCATTGAACGCGGGTTCTGAAAGACCGTGTATTGTGTAAGAATATTCCATGTAAAGGATTTAGAGTGGTATCTAAGAACACAAGAAGGCATGGAGATGTCTTAGGCTCAGGAGCTCAGTACAACTGTGCAGCTTCTGCCCCGGGCCAGATACAGGGCGTCTTATGAATAATAACACGGATTGGAAGACATAAGTACAAATCGGATTTGCTCTTTTCACTTGCAAGCTCAAACTGTCCATGCTCCTACCTCTTTGGCAGAAAAATAGCCCCTCCTTAGAGACAGAATCACAGGCCAGCTCTCTATTCCTCACCTGCACTGACCTCATACACCTTTATATTCCAAACATTCAAGATGCCTCTGCCGTCTCAGTGAGCTTCGTGGTAAGGGAGCCCCAGGTCTGGGCTGGACTCCCCAGCAGATTCTGGCCCACCCCTTTCCTGCAAACCCCTCAAGGGACATATTGTAACCTCTTAATATGGTGCCTGACGCGATCCCCTGTCCCCTGCCTGAGTGTGCATCTCTCCTCAATCAGCAAACTCCTCATTCTTCCAGATCCGTCTCCGTGGAATTCTTGCCTGACTTTCAGTACTTTGGGGATCAAAGAAGAGTAGGTTTCCCATTCTCAAAGCATCCACGAGACACATCAAACTGCTGCCTGTCTGTGGAGGTGTGGACGTTAGCGGTGTCACGATCCCTTTGCTTTGTCCCTGGTGCTTTGTATGTCTCGTCTCACTGATCTTCAAATACGTGTGAGAGGGGGCAGACACGTCCTATATTTTTTTAAAGTGAAGTCGGTCCGTGATCATAGCTAATTATACCAATTCAAACGATACAGAAATATTTTGAATTAAAGTTGAAAGTGTTCCTTCCCATCTCCTAATCCCACTCCACTGCCCCCAGGTAATCTCTCTCTGGGGGTCTTTTTAAATTGAAGTCTAGTTGACACACGGTGTTACATTAGTTTCAGGTGTGCGACATGACAAGTCTATACGTTATGCTGTGCTTGCCACAAGCGTGGCTCCCATCTGTCACCAGGCAACGCTATTATGGTCCCATTAACTATATTCCCTATGCCGTGCCTTTCATGCCTGTGATTTATTCATTCTCTAACTCCAAGCCCGTACCGCCCACTGCCCCCTTCACTCCTTCTTTCGTTTTTAAGATTTTATTTATTTGAGAGACAGAGAGACACAGCGAGAGAGGGAACACAAGCAGGGGGAGTGGGAGAAGGAGAAGCAGGCTTCTCGCTGAGCAGGGAGTCTGACGTGGGACTCCATCCCAGGACCCTGGGACCATGACCTGAGCCGAAGGCAGACGCTTCACCGACTGAGTCCCCCAGGCTCCCCCTTCACCCCTTCTGCCCATCCCTCCACCACCCTTCTCTCTGGCAACCATCAGTTTGTTCTCTGTATTTATGGGTCTGTTTCACAGGTAATCTCTTCAGAACCGCTTTGGTTTATTCTTCTAGTTAGTGGACCTGTGTGTGATTTCATAAAGACATTGGTTTTTTGTCGCTTGGTTGGTTGGTTGCTTGTTACATAGTAGAAACATGTTATCCAAATATATTGTTCTGTGAGTTTTTGCTTTTTACATCATAGTGTACCTTGGCAACTTTTTGTCAGCACATAGCTCCAAGTGTTAAATGATACATTGTACTTTATTTCAGAAGCCCCTTGTTAATGGATATCTAGCTGTTTGTAATATTTGGCCACTTCATACAAAGTTGCAAAAGACATCCTTCAGCACAATCTTGGGGAACACATACAAGGGTACATTCTACAGGGCACATTTCTGAAAGTGGGCTGTGTGCCCGTCAGTGTATAAGACAGAGAACACAAATCCCCTGACCCTTGCTAATAAACAGTGGATGTTATCAGCTTCTCAAAACACTAGAGTGGGCTTGAGACCAGGCAACTCAACTGTTCTGTTTGGGGCTAAAAGTCAAATCCTTTAGTTTCAGGGTAATTTCTGTACAACTGTAGTTGTTTTCCCTTTGGCGTCTGGTGGTATCTCCTGCCCTTCAGATAGAGAGCGGCTCTTGGAAGCCGGCCGGCCAAGGTTATCACGGGGGGCTCTGTTGCGTCTGTGCCCTGGACGCAAGCCATGCCCAGGGGACCTTCCTGCGGAAGAAGCAGGTGTTCAGGGCGCATGGCACCACCATCAGCAGAGGTCACTGCGGAGAACAGAGCCCCTGAGCTGGTCCAAACCGTCCTGGTGGCGGCAGCCTGGCTCTCCACACCAGCCTGGCTATTTAGTCTGGGAGGATGTGCAAGGCAGGCGCAGATGCAGCGGCGGCCCTTCGCATTCCTCCAGGCAAGCTCATTTATCAAGACCCAGGCTGATTAAGTGTAAAGGGACGGGTGTCAGGGGCCAGGTGACATGGTGCATGCTGCCTTTCACCTCCAAGGAGTGAGGGTCAAGTGTCAGCCCTGGACACTCTCCAAGTGCCTTCTCAGGAGGATTGAGGGGCCTTCTTGTTTAGGAACAGAGATCTTTTGTTCACACACACACACACACACACACACACGCACAGAACGTCAATTATCCTTTAGCGTCTGCCAAGGCAGGGCAAGCCCTACATGCAGATGCTTAGGTGGTATGTGCAGAGCTGCAGACGCAGATGATGCGTCACTCATGCCGATGGCCAAACACATACACAACCTGCGTCGCCATGCCTGGTGGGATGCGCATGGGTTCCCGTGGGGCCCATTTACCGAGGGAGGCCACAGACACTCTGCAAGGAAAGAACAGCTGCATGGAGTATTTTTTTTCTCCCAAAGGTGCTTTTGCTCATATAACAAAAAAGGGCAATCTTACAGTGTCTTGCTTCACTGTGTGTGTCCTTCTATGAACGGTGTGAGAAATGTTCATGCAAGAGGTGTGATTATAGAGTAAGGAGGCTTTCCTTTTTTTTTCCCCAAAAAATGGTTTATAAATTCAAAATGTATCATTTCTCTGGGGAAAAAAGATGTGTGTGTTAGCACACGGGTTCTGCCCTCGATGAAGGACGTTAGGGCATCATGAAGAAGGTGTTTGTTTAAGGACCCACGCTAGCTATTTAAACTGAACCCATGATCACTTCTTATAAAAGTAGATTGAGTTTCGCAACTATAGGAAAGGGGACCCCTGCTCTCAACATCTGTCCTGTTATCAACTTGAGGGTCTTGCCGCTCCCATTATGGACTTACACCACACTTTGAAGGTAACAAAAAATCGGAAGCGTCTCCTGAAAAATAACATATATTATACATTTTAATGTATATGTATTGTTTTTCCTTTATTGAGGTGTAATTTACATATGATAAATGCACAGATCTTGAAGAGTAAAGCTAGATGAGCATATATATATATATATATATATATATATATATATATATATATATATTTTAAACACAGGAACATACTTTATAAACTCTCCTGCAATTTGCTTTGTTTTCTTTTTAGACTTTATTTTTTAGAGCAGTTTTAGGTGCACTGCAGAATGGAGAGGAAGTGCAGAGTTTTCCCATAGACCCCTGCCCCATGCATGCACCCCCCCACCCACAATATCAAGGTCTCCCCCCCCCAGCGTGGTACATTTGTTACAATTGATGAATCTACCCTGACACACCATTATCACCCAAAATCCACAGCAAATTTTTTCAAAGTGCACACAGATTGCATGCCTTTTTTTCAGGCTGCATTGCCATGCTAAACATAAGTGGTGTAGAGGTGAGCTTCTGCAATGTTTCTCCCCAGAGGTTAGGTAGATGAGAGAAACAGAGTAGAATCGACAGCCCAAAGGAGAGGGGCACTGAAAATATTACTGTCGCAAATTGTGCTGCCTTTTTTTGGTTTGGCTTGATTTTTCCCTAAGCCAGATGTACCAAGCACTTGGCTCTGGATTTTTGTGAGGATTCCTTTTATTCCCCCCACTAAAAACCTACTTAAGGAAATGTTTATAAACATTTGTTTCAACTAAACAAATGTTTCAAGTTGGTTCCAAGGAGCCAGGTAGGAGGAACAATCATCCAGAAGCAAGGAAGTCTTCAGGGCTCAGATCTTATAATAAAGTCTCGTGCAGCCTGCCCCCATGTCACGCTGTCTTAATTGCTCTCCTTGGCCCCCCGTTACCCCCGTGTTCTCTGCCCTGTTGCCAGTGTGATCTCTTCAAAACACAAATCCATCGGGCAATTCCTCTGCTTGCTAATAAGACGAGATCAAATTGACTCTATTGCTTACAAGATGAAATACTAATTCCTGACAAACAGGCCCTTGGGCTTCTATTACTCCTCCCGATGTCCCTTACACTGCCGCTGAGCTGCATCATCGCTCAACGAGGCCGGGCCAGCTTCTTCATGCAGGGTCTTCTGTGCATTTTCATCTCTGGAGAGCTAACTCCTCTTCTGCCCCCTCACTGAAGCCTCCCTCAATCGCTCAGGCTGAGCGAGTTTGTTACCCTCTGTCCAACCTCAGCATCACTGTATTCTTCCCTCTGACCAGAACACACCACATTCTCTCTTATTTTTTTTGTGCATATGCCAATCTCTTCATTAGACTGCAAGTTTGCAATGGCAGGCTTCGCTCTTTTCTTGTTTTTGTAACCCCACCATCTAGAGATCTGCGCATGCAGGAGTTCAACAAACGTGTTAAATAAAGGAATAAATGGTAGTATTGCAGAGTTAAGGAAACTGGAGACTGTCGATTAAATTTAAAAAAAAAAAAAAAGCCCAGCTGTAGATTTGGTGATTGTGTTAACACTATAAATTAAATTCTTCTTATGTGAGATGTACCCAGGGTGGTAAACATACATATTCCCGGAGACATTCCTGGAGACTGTGATTCGGGATGTCTGTCGTCAAGCTCGGGCTCCTGGATGCTCATCACTTGTCCGAGGTGGTTCTCACGACTGTAATATCCACATGGGAAACTCCGAGTGAGAACAGCCAGCTGCACTGTTATGGCAGGTGGTGTGGCCGGCTCTCCCAAGGAAGAGCATACACATACTGAGGGCTTACTGGAGGCCAGGCTCCCTCCTGGCGTTCGAGTGGCCCCAGTCATTTTCAACTGCTTGCCGCACCAGCAGTAGGGGCTTAATCCTCCCACAGGGGATGCTTCCTATGTGAGTGAATTCAGAGCAAAGTTTAGTTAACTAATTGAATCTTATTCTCTTTGCATAACGTGAATATCTAATGTTCTCCTTTCATTTTGTATAAAATGGCTGCATGAATTAAAGTCCATGGTTGGCGATGGTAATGCTGAATATCCACTCTGGAACTCCAGAGTCTCAGAGCACCCTCAAAAGAACAGCCCCGAATTAGAATGCAATGCATCCCCTCGGGGAGCAATAGCCCACCGCGGTTCAAAATCTCTGGTCTGATGCCAGATTCCATCGGCCCCTCACCCCTCACCTGTTCGATCCTGCAGGAAGTGATCACCATGCCTGGTCAAAGTTGAGATGTGGCAAATACTCATTTACGTCGGTTTATCAATATATTTCAGACCCAATCCTGGAGACAGGTTTTAAGGGAAGGGAGGAGTCAAGTCAATGGAAGACATGAGAAGCGAAGTCATGAGGCTGGGGTGAGCAGGGTTGACCGTACGTGCTACCCAAGGGTGGAAAGGGGTGATGGAAAAAGCATTTCGCTTCAACCTCCTGATAGAGTCTGGAGTCTTAATTATGGGAGTAGTGTAGTGATTAAAAACAAGCATTCTTGGGGCACCTGGGTGGCTCAGTCATTAAGTGTCTGCCTTCGGCTCAGGTCATGATCCCAGGGTCCTGGGATCGAGCCCCGCATCGGGCTCCCTGCTTGGCGGAGAGCCTGCTTCTCTCTTTCCCTCTGTCTACCGCTCTGCCTACTTGAGCTCTCTCTTTCTCTCTGTTAAATAAATAAATAAAAATCTTAAAAAAAAAAAAAAAAACAAGCATTCTTGGTCTCTGGATAGTAACAGCTACTTTTGAGCAGCACAAGAAATCACTCTTCAACTGCACATCTCCCTTCCGCCATAGAGAAGTGGAATCCTACATGCCAGAGGGGCTGCAGACATTGCCCTTTCCCAGCCCCCGGAGGGCCCATGACAAGGTTTGGTCAAATCAGGGCTGTAGCACGAAGAACAGCACTCAGACAGCGGAGCCTAGTCTCCTGGAGCTTGCTGGGTGGGCCTGTAGTCACTTACCCACCACAGGTGTCTCTTGAAGCAGCGACCGTGCGTGTCCAGAGCTTCAGCTGCATTTCCTCCTAATTCTTGCTTAACAACATTGACGGTTTTTCATCTTAGAGACGCTTTTCTGTGAAACCTAGAGGGGTTCGTTTTTTGGTGCAAGCCAAGAGATTACATTCACTCCCTTAAATTTCACATTGTTGGATTGTATCACTCGCTGTCATTTATTGAGATGACTCTTAAAACTCTAATTTTGTCATATTTTCTGACCCTCCCCATTTGATTTCTTCTAAAAATTCTGGAAGCCTGTTTCCTTTAACCAGGTAGTTGATAATATTGGTGATTGTACAGACGTAGTATATATAAACAAGAAATTTATAGCATTATCAATATAATATTATTGATGATATCATACAAATGTATAATACACCACTGAGAAGTTGATAGTATTGTTACAGATCAGGTCATGTTGAACACAGAGCCATTGGTCACTCCAGTAGATATTGCCTTCTAGTTGCTTCCCTTCGTCCTTCTATTCACTGTGTCACCTTACAGAAGTAGAATACATTTCTTCTATCCTTTTCTTAAAATTGAAAACATTCTGCTCCTCTCCAAGCTTCTCATGCTTTTCCCATCACAATCCTCCTCTGAATGTTATCAAGAATAAATCAACATCTATTCTTCAAGTTTTCCTCTTGCCCTATCCATCTATATCCTCAAAATCAATTATTTGAGGATTATTTGATGACAATCAATTATTTGAGTTTCATCTTAATAAAAATCCAAGAATAGCCCACGTTGTGTCTGTGATTTTTGGAAGCCTAAGTTTATCTTCTACTTGGGTCTTCCTAATACAACTATCAGAAATTACAGAAAACTTATTTTCTTATCCTGAGCCCAACTTAGAACAAAATTTCCTCATATCTGAATTCACAGAAGTGCTAATTCACAGTCAACACCATTGGTTTCTTGGGGTATTAATAACAACAAATGTGTTCAAAGAATTTTATTACTTACAAATGTCTACTATGTATCAATTTAGGGAGCAGAGAATCTGAAGAGTTATGTTGTTCTTTACAGGGCCCGGTGAGATATTTAATTCCACAATACACAGCAAAATTATTTGTCAATAAAACACATACGATATTATGCATATGAAATATCAGGTCATGTGCACAAGTACTCATGAAAAACGGTATTTTATCAAGTGTGACCAACTATTTACAAACTTTTCTGTGAAAATTAATTTGCTACTGATTTCACTGGGCTAGCACTAATTTGTAGGAAAATTGGAGCATACATGGTATCTATTCTTCTTTAAAAATATTTAAGGGAATTCAGGGAAAGAAACTTAAATTTTTTTTACATAATGTTCAAAAATTTATAAAGATGTTTGAGTCATTCTGGACAACATTATTGGAATTTAGATATTATAACCTATTAGATAACTACTATCTTCGTGGTATCCAAATCAGAAAATTGATGAACCAGGTTGTTAAATAATGTGTTCCAACCTGATACTAGAGCTGAGATTCTCACTACACTGTGGCACACCTCACATTTCTTCTCCACTGAGATCATTCGTAATCAGACAGTCGATTATGCTCTCTAACCAGGATGGACAGCAACCTGATGAAGTGCTTAGAGAACAGACTCTCAGTCAGGCTGCTTGGGCTTCAATGCCAATCTTGCCACTTAGCACCTGGATGATCTTGTGCAAGTAGCTTAACCTGAGTCTCTGCATGAGTGCAGAGTCCTAAAACAATAGCAACTACGGCCCAGGATCATGGAAACTACTCAATGAGATGATCTTGGTAAAGGATATAGCAAAATGCCTGGCAGAAAATTAGCCCCCGAGGTCAGCTCCGGCAACTGAGTTGCTGCTACTTTCTGCCATATACGATGCAATCCTTATTTCTCTCTTTTACTTTTTAATCTTTTTTATAACTTAAAATACGCGTCTCAGTCTAGCCGATCTCATCCTCGCTGGCTGTCAAAATTTGCAAGAAACATGGGTGCATTTTCTCAGCTCTGATCCTGTCCTCTGCAGCAGGATCTCTGAATCACAGGGAGCAGTCAGCAGGTGCAAACAGAAGCTAAGAAACCCAAGCCATGCCAGATGCTGTGCTTTTGCAAAACTAACGTTTCCAGGTGTCCCGAGGGAGAGGTTCTGCATCCCTATCAATCCTCCCTTTATGCCGAGTCTGTGTCTCCAGAAGAACTCCATCCTCCTTTGCCTTCTGTGGGTGCTGCCTATAATATCAGTCTCACCATGAGACGTATCTGTCTTTATTTGAATCTGGTAAATCTCTCCAGCATGGAATTGTAACACGGACTTTCATCCACCCTGCTCCACACCTATCAACAATACTGCAAAGAAATTTCAAAGTGAGTTCATGTCAACGCAGACTTTCTAGAATCGCACTCTGGGATCTCTTATTTCTGAATTCTGCCGACAACACTTCATTAGTTAATGCTGACACCCTTCAACATAAGACATTTTCTTTCTTACCTGGATGAATATTTCCCATTAGGCAGGACCACCTTCAGCCCCCTTTCCAAATTAGTGTGAAATATTTCTCTACCCTAAATGGAACCAATAGCCCCAGGAGAGGATGAAGTCTCATCCTTAAAAGTATACGATCTTTGGATACGTAAGACGGAACACATGTGTAAATGCATTCTATCTATTTCCCAAGAGATCACTTAATTTTCTCAATCACTGGTCCACACATTCATTCATCAATCAGTACTCTGCCAGAAGTAAGAAGATGTAGTTTTGGGGAAAACCAGCAGGCAGGAATATGGAGTTCAAAAGCTGTTCCTGGTAAAATATGCTATCTGAGGACGTGAATTCAAGCAAGCCATGGGTTGAGGAGTAGATGTAACATCTTCAGCCTCCTGCTGCCCTCCCCATTTCTCTTGCATCTTTGATGGGATTCACTTGCCCATAAAACAGAGAAGCTGGAAACTTATCTTTTAAGGAACATAGCCTCAAAGTTGTCATGAAAATTAGAAGTCATAAAATCATAGATTCTAAAAGTTGGAAAGACCTTGAGGGTGATCTAGTTAATACACGGACAATAGAGGGCTCTTTAGCGTGATGCAAATTTTTCTCATATTCTTTTTGGGAATTCTTTAGAATGGGGGTTTGTAGTTTTGTGTGTGGCTGCGTGTTTCTCTCATCTTTAAAAATTAATTTTTCCTGTTTCATCCGAGTTTCTTTTTTTTCTTTTTTCCACGTAAAGATAGTTGAGTGAGGGGAAGGACACCACAGCTGAGGGCAATGCTTCCTGTTGAACCATATCAACCTGTCTCTTTTAAGAGCATCAAGGGAGGCTTTTCCTCTTAAGACACACCATGGTTTTTGACAATTGGTCAGATGCAGTGGCAGCTGTAATTGGGGAGTTACATGGTACCTGGGAAGCCACCGGTGTGCCTGAAGGTTTGCAGAGGGGATGGCAACCAAGAGACAGGTGTCCATTGGTGGAGGACAGAAACGCCAAAGAAGAGCCAGTCATCGACCAACTGACAAAACTCATTCCCAGGCTTCAGTTAAATCGAAACCAGTTGTGTCTCACTGAGGAAAACAGCCAATTATTTGGTTCTTTACAAGGGAAGACAGAAGAGCCTTCGGGCCACATTCTGATGTTCTTGTCTGAAGGGGGTACCCTATGGAAATCATAAATCAACAAATTTCATGGTTAAAAATATCTGATTTCATGCCTACTTACATTTCTACAAATGTCATATTGAAACTATGAAATATGTGCTATGGCCGGGACACCCAGAGGCTCCCCTTAAAATTCTCCCGTGTGCTGTTGGTTTCCACATGATCTAGCAAGCTGCTTGAATCACAGCTATGGGGAAAAGCTGGTTAAAAATTTTCTAGGCATGTTCAACTTTATAGTACAGATTTGACTATTTTATTTTATTTTTTAAGATTTTATTTATTTATTTGTCAGATGAAGAGAGAGAGAGAGAGCACAAGCAGGGGGAGTGGCAGGCAGAGGGAGAAGCAGGCTCCCCGCTGAGCAAGGAGCCCGATGCCGGACTCGATCCCAGAACACTGGGAT
The DNA here is from genome assembly GCF_964656455.1 of Halichoerus grypus. NCBI lineage: Eukaryota > Metazoa > Chordata > Mammalia > Carnivora > Phocidae > Halichoerus > Halichoerus grypus. The sequence goes on along the minus strand of NC_135723.1, from coordinate 11,808,132 downwards.
CATGACCTGAGCTGAAGGCAGACACTTAACTGACTGAACCACCCAGGTGTCCCCAGACTTGATTATTTTAAAATCAACTCCCATCCTGCTCACTTTGTGACACTGTGACATGGGATGAAATGGACTGCTCCTTAGTCTCTTCTTAAGAAGACGTTCTGTAGCCCGAGCTCTCCCAGGACCTGAGATACAATGGAAGTAATCCAGTTAAAGAGGTTTCACTTCCTTCAGCAAAATTTCTTTAGCTCAAGGACCCTTGAGATCCTTCCCTTGTAAGTCAAAAGGCTCCATGAGATTTCTTATACACCACAATAAATACCCACAATATTCTGGTTTATTTCTTCCACCCCTTGGTATCTGCTAATTTCTTCATGATCCTCCTGACACTGTTCATCTCCCAGAGAAATGCACTGCACCTTTTCCTCTGGATTTTGAGGTCTCAGGGCACTCTGGTGATGAACCAACTCCATTTCTTCTGGGTTGTTGGTAGGCACATTTTGTTCTGCTATAAATACCACAGCTAGGAATCGGGGATCAACCTTACCTGTTACCACGTATTCTAGTACCAACACAACTAGGGAGAGCCTTTCGCTCCCATCCCATATCTACTTCTGGTGGAGATTTGCTCTTTTCACAGGGCAGGACTAGAAGTCAATCCAAGTTTCATGTGTCCTGCAACATCAAATTGTCCCTCCTCTGAAGTGGTCGGTCTGTCATCGGACCCCCCCCCCTCTGCTGGGGGAGAGTCTCTCTTTTAGGAATGCTGCTGAAGAGAGTCGGAGATGACTGTGTCCCTGTGGCCTCTTAGATTAGGCTCTGGAGAGAAGCACATGAGTCTTCTGCTTGAGGCGGGCTTGTGGGCGATACTGCAGATTAGCTCCAGCTGTGGCCAAGGACACGTGAATAGGCCTAAATACAGAGGGTCACAATGGGGAGAACTCTAACTGGCTCCCCACAAATCTTCTTAGGCATGGGTGATGAGTTTTGAATAAAAAAATTATATTTGAATATCTTTCTAATACATCTTAATTAGCTGGGGTATGTCTTACCAATGTGCCACAGATCCTGCTATTTCCTATTGTTTGTACCTTTTCTTTACCTGGCATGACTTGCTCACTGGCGTTCTTCTGCTCCTTGAAGGCATGCGATTTCCAGCTCTGAGACCCTGTGAATTGCAAATGCCGGCTAAGGAAAGAGCCCCTCGTTTGGCAACTATACAGTATTTAATGTATGTTAATGGATGGAATTCACAAAGGGATGACTTTTATTCTTTTAGGATATTCATACACACACACACACACACACACATACAGATAATTAAGAAATAAAATGTCTTCATGTTCTGTGGTTAGCAAGACCCGGAAGAAAAAAAAATCAAATTCTCATGTTATTTCTTTTTTTTCCTTATTGAGAGTTTTATTATTTTTTATTATTATGTTATGTTAATCACCATACATTACATCATTAGTTTTTGATGTAGTGTTCCATGATTCATTGTTTGCGTATAATACCCAGTGCTCCATGCAGAACATGCCCTCCTTAATACCCATCACCGGGCTAACCCATCCTCCCACCCCCCTCCCCTCTAGAACCCTCAGTTTGTTTCTCAGAGTCCATCGTCTCTCATCTCATGTTATTTCTGATGCTACTTAGAGATCCAGCAGAAAAAAGCCAAACAACTCTAGTGTGCAAAGGATTCTGAGTTAAGAAACTAAAACAGATTTTCTAATAGCGCAGAGCCAAGAACCTTTCCACATATCCTGTGCACAAGAGCGGTTCATGGGGCTGAGGTCCTGGGCAAACCATGCTAATGGGCGCAGCTGGGAACTCCCGCATGCTGGTTGTGCCCCACGCTCCGTGGGTGCCACCGAAGGGCAGCGTCCTCACAACTGGGAGCCTAGGGTTCTATGCGGTGTAGGAAACAGCTTCACTGGGTTGAATACACTTCAGTGGTAGTGATAGCAATTCTGAGTGTCCTACCTGTTTGTTCTGACCTTCCGGTTTAGCACCTGGTGGTGGGAGGCTGGGGCTAGCCAAGAAAAAGAAGATTCCGAGACCGGAAGCGTCTTAGGAAGAGCCCTAAATTAATAAGAAAAATTCCGGGAAGATGGATATGGTCCTCTATGTTTAATCCTTTTGTGAACTTATTGACCAGATACTTTGATAGAACTTAATAGGTGTCAGGCACCATTCTAAGCTCTTAAAAATAGTAACCTTAATCATGACAACAGCCTTGTGAAGTAGGTGTTATTATTATTCCCATTTTCCAGATGAGGAGATTGAAGAACAGAGACCTAAGGGAACTTGCCCCAGGGCACACAGCTCTAACGGATGGGGCCAGAAAAGGAAGGGCTCAGTGCCGTCTTCGTGCTTACCCAGTGCCTTGTGGCTTTCCCTAGTGAAGTGCCAGGTCTGGTGGCCAGGAGGTGGGGTTGGTGATACTCAGGAGGGGCAGTCTTTTCAGAATGGGACTCGAAGACTCTTCCCCTTGCCATTCCATTGTTTGGAGAACAATGATAGAAGAAAATGAGAGAAGAATGGGGTTGCTCTGGTCTCCCCACCCTCTTTTGCCTGACTCTTTACCCCCCAGGCTCCTGCCTGGTTCCTCCCTCCTCCTTGGCCGGGGTGCAGCCAGTCAATACCAAGGTGTAAACACTTACATCAGAAATATCTCAGGAGTTCTCCAGGAAGCAAACTGGATTAAGAAGGATGAAAACTGGATTCTTGCATTTACTCTGCTTCTAACCAGCTGTGTGACCTTTGGAAAATCAGAACCTCTCTGGACTTGGGATTCTTCATCCGTGGAGAGAAGAGAATAATGCTAAGCTTCTGTAGAGTTCAGATACTCCATGATTCTATGATATAAACAAACCAAATATTTTAGCAAATGTTCCTAAAATGTTGATAAAACAACTTAAATTGACTGTGTTAATTTCAATTCCATGCATTTCAAAAACAGGATCTTCCCTCGTTTTTGTTTTCACTCTTGTTTTCTGTTTATATAAATGTTCTTACTTGTTATCACAGGAGGTAAGGAAGGCTTCATATTGCCTGACCAGGTTTCACTGTATTTTATTATTTTATATTATGTTATATTATTTTATTGCAGTCTGAATGTCATAATACAAATCAGAATAGTCCAAAATAGTGCAGAGCCTGTCAAGATTTTCTTGAGGAAATTCACAGGAACTTCCTGTATTTTCACAACCACTTAGCATACGCCAGATGGAGAAAATAATGCACTGCTTCCCAAGGAAGTGGGACATTTAGTGAAGCGGGTTTTCACACATAAAAATACTATCTTTTACCTCGGAGCAACCCATGGATCTCTGAAGGGGAAAATGGCCAGACATTTGCACTGCTTTTGTGGTAGGAGGAAGTCGCTTTCTAAATGGGAGAAGGACTTCTTCCAGCTCCATTATGTGGAAGTGCTTCCGTAGGTGTGCTGGAAACTTGCAGAAGACACAGGCCGCCCGCCCGGCTTAAGGACAGGAGGCTTCCAGGAAAGGCATGGCCAGCGCGGGGGGTGAAGCTGGGCGCTGATGGGGGCTGAGCAGGGCCAGGCCAGATCAGTAGCTTTGGGGCCGCCTTCAAGGGCTGCATCTGAGGCCACGAGCACCTTATAAAAATCCAGTCTGGGGACTGCTTGGCTCAGAGACTTCCTGTGGGGTCTGGCTACCTACCACTTTCTGCTGTGGTTGCTGACCTTCTTGTTAGCATCTCCCCGCCCGGGACTGGATTCTGCCTCCTGGCCAGCCTCCCGCCTGGAGACCTCCTGAAGGTTGTCAGGCCTCCGCATGGGGCCCTGAGGCTCCCCTAGAGAGATGCTCTCTCCTCAGCCCAACACCGAGGTGCCTCTCGTCATCCCTGACTCCCTCTCTCATCTCATATCCGGGGATTGGCTGCTGTGTCACCAGCCTCCCCTAGACGTCCTAGTTATTACTGCTTGAGGTTGTACGGGAGGCCTGGGCCTCAGCTAGCTGCTTCTCCTCGGGGTCTCTCATGTGGCTGCAGCAGGTGACGGCCACTTGGACTGTTCCATGAGGCTCCTTAGCGGGCTCAGTCTCTCTGAGTTCCATGTGCTCAGTCGGATGCCGCGGCCTTTCCACGGGGTCTTTCATGTGGGGTTTCCAACCTGGTGGCCCAACTTCTAACACGAACTCTTGGGGCTCCCATAGTGACCAAAGCCAGAGCTGCTAGGCCTTCCACAGGATGCACAAGGGGAAGCCGGCGGGGGGGGGTTGGAGAAGGGGGGGTAGGAGGCAGCCCATTGGGAAGGCTGTGAGCGCTGCGGGTGGGGTAGCCCGCTCTGCAGTTAGCCTGGCTCCACCTCAGGCAGTGCTCCCACAGACGCCTCCCACATCCTCCCTCTCCTCCTCCCAGTCAGCCCTCTGACCTCTCCTTCTCCGTGTCTGTGCCCAGCTCCCGATCCGAAACTGTAGCGTCAACCTTCCTACTCTCCGTACCCTTTCCTAGCTCTACCTTCCTCCTCCGGACCATGACCATTAAACAAAACATCTGTTTTACCTCTTGATCTCATTCTTTTCTTGTTCTGGCCATGGTAGAAGGGTGGGGAAATACACAACAGCAGCAGTGTTGTACTGGTTTAATTCATTGTTGTGTCCTCCACCCAGTCCTGAGAGCAGCGCAGGGCAAACAGTGAGACTCCCCAAATACGCACTGAAGGAGTGATCGCTAACTCCCACCTCCCCTTCACACTCCTGCTTGGTGCTCCTCTGAGTGACTGCACCCCGTTTCTAAGAGTGACTGGGCTGGTCCCTGGTTGTTGAGGATGACCGCTCAGGGCAACCTCCTGAAGTGGCTTTGTAAGACAGGGAGGGAATGGGTTTTAAACATGAGACGTTGGTGGGAGGACATCCCAGGGGTGCTTGGTGTCATCCCATGTGCTACATGAACGGAGGGCAGAGAACAATCTTGCCATGGTGAGCCTTCGTTGACAGGAACCCAGGATTCAACGGGAAAGATGTAGAAAATCACACTGCCTAGGTCCGGGATTTCTAGACTGCAGAAGGCTAAGAAAACCAGTGTCTCTCCAAGAGGACATCAGCATCTAAAACTGTGAGCTTAGGGGATGCATTATTCAAAGGAATGGGCATCAGCTCTTGGATGCCTATGACCCAGGCATTATGGTACGTGCTCTCCATATAACACTAATCCTGACCACAATGCTCCAGGAAGGAATTACTTCCCCTCTCCCCCCAGATGGGGAAACTGAAGTCACATAACCAAGTCAAGATCCAGAGTAAAATGAAACTTACACCCCGCCCCCCGCAGGGGCAGAGGGAGAGGGAGAAGCAGGCTTCCCATCAAGAAGGGAGCCCCATGCGGGGCTCGATCCCAGGACCCTGGGATCATGACCTGAGCCGAAGGCAGATGCTTAATGACTGAGCCACCCAGGCGCCCCAAGAAATTACTTTTTTTTTTTTTTTTTTAAGAAATTACTTTTTATATAACATTTCACTACTCCCCACTTCACCGACTACTCAATTTTTTAGAGCCTTTCAATCTCGACTTCCAGTTTGTAAATGTTGCATTTGTCAAGTAGGGAAATGAGTTCTCTCATACAATAGTGAGACACCAATATTTTATTCCCTTTGGTCTGCCTGCATTCTTGATCTTTACAAAGGCATGCCCATGGATTCTCTGGGAAGTGGTGAAGTGGTGGGCTCCATGTAACCAAAAGTATTCACCAGAGAGCTGGGGATGTTTGGGGACCTGCGTTTCATGGAGGTGAGTTGATGTGACTTTCATTGTCACTTCCAGCTTGAAGATTCCATGTTTCTTTCTAAGATCTCTCTCTTTTTTTTTTTTTTAAAAGATTTTATTTATTTGACAGCGAGAGACACAGCGAGAGAGGGAACACAAGCAGGGGGAGTGGGAGAGGGAGAAGCCGGCTTCCCGCGGAGCAGGGAGCCTGATGCAGGGCTCGATCCCAGGACCCTGGGATCATGACCTGAGCCGAATAAGATCTCTCTTCATGCAGGATTTGTAAAAGAAATTGTAAATTATTTAGGTAATTGACAGCATTGACATATATAAGGTAGAGTAGTAAAAGGTTAACAAAGTGAATAGAAGGCAGAGTAAAATGGTTTATATTATATATTTAAGCAAGAAAAGGCTGTTGAAGACTTCAAACAGAAAGCAATTTTAAGCAATATAAAGCTATTCAAGAAAAGGGGATATGTAATATAAAATAGATAACATAAAACATATAATTTGTGTTTGGGCTTATCAGATTTCTGAGTCTATGTCCGCCCAGCATGGGATTATTTGAGAAGACTTTTAAGGCTTTGTGATCACATGTTAAATGTGAAAAGATGTAATGTCTCAGTGAAACTTTGCAAGTATCCATTGAGATGCTGTAAGTTAAGGTGTCATACGACCTGAGGAAAAAGATATGAAGATTTTGACTAATTTTCTATCCTCACTTAGAGAGTGTGAATGGTCAGCTAAAATGCCCTGTTAGAAAACAGGATAGTCACATGTAAAATAATGGAATTGAACCCTTCTTTTATACCATTCACAAAAATTAACTAGTAAGACCAGAAACCATAAAACTACTAACAGAAGACATAGGGGAATGTTGATGTTTATCTTGGCAACAATTTTTTGGATATGACACCAAAAGCACAAGCAACAAAAACAAAAATCAGTAAGTGGGACCCCAAAACGAAAAACTTCTGTACAGCAAAAGAAGCAATCAACAGAAAGAAGAGACAACCTATGGAAATATTTGCCAACCATTATATCTGATAAGGGCTTAATATCCAAAATATATAAGAAACTTACACCTCAAAGAACAAAAGACCCCAAAACAAATAATCAGTAAAAAAAAATGGGCAGAGGACCTAAATAAATATTTTTCCGAAGAAGACATACACATGGCCAACGGGTATATGAAAAGGTGCTCAGCATCACTAATGCCCCAGGGAAATGCAAATCAAAACCACAGTGGCAATCACCTCACCCCTGTTAGAATGGCTAGTACTGAAAAGACACGAGATGTAAGTATTGGGGAGGGTATGTGGCTCAGGGAAACCTATGTACGCACTGTTAGTAGGACTGTAAATTGGTGCAGCCCCTATGGAAAACAATGTGGAAGTTCCTAAAAAAATTAAAAATAGAATTACCTTATTATCCAGCAATCCCACTTCTGGATATATACCCAAAGGGGATGAAATCACTGTCTTGAAGAGATATCTCCAGCCCCATGTCATTGCAGCATTATTCACAAAAGCCAACATATGGAAACAACTTGTGTCCATTGATGAATGAATGGATATAGAAAGAGTGTGCATGCATATACACGTATGCACTTCGGGATATTGGCTAACCATAAAAAAAGAAGACAATTCTGGCATCTGTGACAACATGGATGGATCTTGAGGACATGATGCTAAGTGAAGTAAGTCAGACAGAGAAAGACACTGTATGATCTCACTTACATGTGGAATCTAAAAATATCAAAACAAACAAAAAAACCCCGATCTCATAGAAACAAGTAGAATGGTGGTTGCCAGGGGCTGGGAGATGGGAAAATGGGGAGATGTTGGTCAAAGGGGACACAGTTCCATTTTTAAGATGAATGAGTTCTGGGGACCTAATATTCAGCATAATGACCATAGTTGAAAGTTACTGAGAGTAGATCTTAAATGTTTCCACCACACACACACACAGAATTATAAGGTGTGAGGTGCTGGATGCATTAACTAACCCTATCATGGTAATTTTTCACAATATATAAATGTATCATCACATTGTACACCTTAAACTTAACACAGCTTTATGTCAGTTATACTTTGGTAAAGCTGGAAAAAAAAACACCCAAATTGGAGTATTGCTATGTATTTCTTCAATTTTTTTTAACATCTGTATTGTGGTATACTTTACACACCATAAAATTCACCCACTTCAGATCTCCAGGTCAATGAGTTTTAGTAAGTTTACACATAGATGCAACTGTTCCCACAATCCAGTTTAGAATATTTCCATCACCCCCACCCCCCAAATTCCCTCAGTCTGTCTCAGCTCCCACCCTTGGCCCCTGGCAACCACTCATCAATTCCTACCATCATTGTAAATGATCTGTCGAGAGCAAGGTGTTTCACAACCCATGTGAGATTTTGTTATCTGAGCGTGTATAGGAGAGTAAGACTAAGAGATACCCACAAAGAGAGGGAGATAGGGACCCCTGGGTGGCTCAGTTGGTAGAGGGACTGCCTTCAGCTCAGGTCATGATCCCAGGGTCCTGGGATTGAGCCCTGCATTGGGCTCCTTGCTCAGCAGGGAGTCTCCTTCTCTCTATGCCCTCCTCCTGCTTGTGCTCTCTCTCTCTTGTCAAATAAATAAAATCTTAAAAAAAAGAGAGAGAGAGAGACATAAGCAGAAATTATGGATGGCTGAAATATGAGACAACAAATTAACTCAGTAGATGTACGTTTTTTCAGGATGTGTGCCTGCTAATACCCTCTTTTAAAAAGCTTTTACTTTTTCAAATGTTGTAAAAAAGGTTCCTTCATTTTATTTATTTTTTTAAATGTGTATCCTTAGATTGTTTTAAGGAATGAGTTTCAAAGTGATTCGTTTGCCATTAGCATCGAGGCCTCACTTGTCAAACAAAATCTTAAATTGAACCCCAATGTATAAAAGAGAAAAATCTAAGCAGTCCCCTGGACTCTTCCTCTCACACCCTGGGCTTCTGTCCTTCCTTTTCAGCTCCTCTCCTGCTTGCCAGGTTGCACCTCGAAGAATATCATCTCATAAATAGAGCCTTCTAAAAGGTCCGCATTCCTCCTGGATACATCGTCCTCCTAGCTGGGTCATGGGCTCAGATGTTTCAAAGGGCATGGTGGGGAGATGTCCGGGCATCCCTAGACCCTTTAGAAAACACAAAATCCTCCCCTTTGATGATTGTGGGTGAGGGATGTCCTCATAATCTTTATTCACATATTTGCAGATAACCCCTTGCTTTACTTCCTTAAAGTGCTACCTATATCTGTTATTAGTGGTTTTGATTTAAGCTTATTTCCCCAATACACAAATTCTTGATGACCACCTCTTTGTCACTTCCGGCTACTACTAATGTGATATTCTGTCTCTCTTGAATATATATGCAAATATGATTTTGGTGACTTTTTTAACTTCATGGTTAGCAGATTTTTCTCCTTTGGCCTAGTGACGTGATCTATGTTATTAATGGATTAAATAATGGTCACACATTCTTGTTTTCTGACATAAACTCCCCTTGGTCATAGGGAGCTATTCATTTAATGCATTATTAAATTTTATTCCTGATCATTTCTTAACTACTAGGCTTCTATATTCATGTTGATATTGTTCTGTTATTTTTTTCCTTTCCTTTTTTTTTTTTTTTTTTTGCAAGTATATGTTATCAGTTTTCAGTATAATTTGTTCTCACCTTGACCTGGAAAGCTTGTTCAGATTTTTTCATGGAACAATTAAAAAGTGTGGGAATCACCTCTTCCTTGAAAGTCCGAAAGAATACTCTAGTAAAACTGTCTGGATCTGGAGTGATTTTTGGAGAGAATCTCTTGGCAAGCTCTTTTTTTTTTCCTCTTTCACATTAGTATTGACCCCGTTGGTGTTCTGTTCCTTCATGATCTGTGTGGTGACTTATATTTTCCCAGAAAATTATCCTTTCAATAAAATTTTTAGATGTATTTTGTAATAAACTTTGCATTGTGTTCTTTTCTTTTTTTAAAATAATTACCCGTGTCTTTTTTTTATTCCTTATTATGGGTGCTTTGGTGTCTTGTTTTCTTTTTTCCCCTTGGTTAAAGTTGCCCAAAATGTGTCCTCTGTTTCTCTTTTTTGAAGAACTAGTTCCTAAGTTTATCAGTTGACTATTTTTCTGTTACCTATTTCATAATGTCTGTTTTTTTATGTATTATTTTTTAGGTCTGATTTACTTTCGGCTCATTTTGTTATATATTTGTAAACATTTTGAATTTAATGTTCAGTTCACTTATTTTATTTTATTTTTTTTATTTGTGCTAATGATACTCTTAAGGGCATTAGCTTACCTCTGAAAAGAACTTTGGCACAGTCCAATATGTTTTCATGTGCAGTTATTTTAATTTTCATTTTACTTGCTTTCTAAATAGTGGGTAATTCTATCCCAGAAGTTAAGAGTTTCATCAGTTTTATTAAGCACACTGATTTTATTTTCATTAAAAAAATGGACACTCTGGTCTCTTCCCCTTCCCAATCAGCAGACCGTCCCCCGTGACCTCTTGACAAGTGACACTGTCCAAGGCAGTCCTGATGTTTATCCCTTATTAAGCAGGCTGTTTTCCCCACAGCCCTATTCCAACTTTAAAAAGTCCTAGAGTCATGGCCCACGTGGCTCTGCTAAAATAACATTGGTCCTCTGCTCCCATAGCTTGGCCTTTCACTTTGATTCAAGAATGTATTCCTTCATTCCATGAGGCAGTGAATGAGTCTTTGCCATAAAGGGTAGGCAAAACCACGATCTCCCACCTGTGCGTCTCCCTGGCTCTTCCTGTGTCCCCTGCACTTCAGTGATCTTACTCCACGAAGCAATGTGCCATTCATTGCCTAGGCCCTTCCTCAGTCTGCGATTTGCATTCATGGGGGTTATAATCTCCAAATGGGCCCTGGAAGACATACACCGGTGTATGTGGACTAGGAACAGGAGGTTGTCGCTGGCTGCCTCAGAAAGTAGCTCTCTCACAAACTAGAGGACTTCTGTGGGGCGCCGCGGTCCCATAATGTGTCACGTGTGTGAGATGCAGGAGTGCGGGTATGAGAGCTTTCCTGTCTGATTCACGTCGTGTCCTCTTATGTTTTCTCTTCAAAAGCTACATGTGGTGGCTTCAGAAAGTTTCTCAATCCCATCCATCACTCATGTGATTCTTCCTATTACTTTCAGATGAAGGAAAATTATAAACGAGCTCTCTCAGGGTCTCTGCTTAGGCAACGTTCTACCTCCCATAGGTTTCAGGGACATTTTGAAGGAAAGCTGAGGGAGGATAAATTAGAACAATTAACTAGCTGGGACCACAATCCTCAAGTCAAAAAAAGCCTATGATTGCCTTTATTTAACTTGATAAACCCTTGAGCTAACTTTACAGTTGTTATGCCCTCACTGATAACTCACATGTGCAGAGGACCTAAAAGCTGGGATTAACAAGGATTCTTCCAGAGCCTCCTCCTCAGAAATGCTGGACTGCTGAGATTCTACCTTACCGGCTTCTTCTCAAACACTGGTTCGTTCATCTATTAAAGAGAAATGTTTGGCCTAATACAATTACCTTGCAGGCTGTAGAACAGAAATATTTTTAAAAAATCTATCACTAATAAAGGAACCAATTATTGCTGTCAGACCTGCAGCAATGTGGTAGTAATACCTCACACCAGATGCTAGGATAAAAATCATTGCTTTCTTTTGATTTTCAACGCGATCCTTCAACATAATCATTCCCAAATTTACATATGACGTAGAAATTTGATAAAAGTGAGGTAAGTAAGACTTAGACTCTGTATCCCAACTATCTATAGTCAACCACAGGAAGAAAAAAAATCAAGAACAGACTAAAGCTAATCCAGTCTGCCTCGTGCTTTAAGCGTCTAGAGTTCCAAGCAATCTAATTCTTGGTTTGGCTGTTTGAGATGAATGGATAGGGGTGAATGATCGTTTGTGGGATTAAGGTAGAGGCCCAAGTTGTTGACTCCAGCTCTCCTTCCATTTCCCTAAACCCTTCCTCCTAATGTTTTGCCCAATTTGGTCTTTTATATTCTAAATCAATTTAAGTTTTAAATTTAATTTTTAGTTTAACATTCTAAGTACAGTAGCATGACGATTGCTGTTGATAAAACCAACGCCCGATCATACCTTTTCTCTGCTAAGAACCTTCTAGTGGACCACCTTATTCAAGGGAAAGCTGATTTACTGGGGCTTACAAGGCCCTCCACCTTCTGGTCCCTCTAACTTTGTGTTTTCATTCCATATCAGTCTCCCTTGTCTCTCCCCCTCCCCCCAGCTGAGCAGTGCTCTTAGCTGCTCTCCACATCCGGTGGCCAAACACTTACAGCCCAGCCTGTGTGCCTACTGTGCCCTTCCACCCAAATGCTTTTTTCTCAGGGATTAACTGATTTTTGCTTTTCATCAGTTTCCAGTCTTCACTCAATGTTATCTATACAGCAGGGTCTTTCCTGAACATCCTACTGAAAATTGCAATTGTCTTCCCTCAACACTATCCCCCTCCCTGGAATGTAGATTCTAGAAAGAGAGGGATTTTTGTTTGTTTCTTTTCACTGTTCTTCATCCTTTCTCTGGTGCCTAGAATAATGCATGGTACACATAAGTGCTCAATACATATCTGTTGAATATTGAGAGACTAAAGCCCACAAAGCTATTGAATAATATATAACCACATTGAAAACAATCCATAATTTCTTTTATATTTCCCTTTCTCATTTTGATCTAGGTGGTTTCCCACAGTATTTATAGATATATAAATATGCCACTTTTACCAACTCTACCTTTTTTCTTATTTTAGAAAGCAGATACATGGATAAATGATTTCTCCTAAATTCTGAGAGTCAAAAGGTAGGCTATGTCATCTTTAGGGCCATCAGCAGTTGCCTCAGAAAGAACATGGCTCTTTCTTACAACAAAGCTCTCATTCAATCAGCCTCTCCTCCTCGGGGCATATCACAAGAAGTCTCAGACTTCCAAGATCTTTGAGATGGTATGTATATCACTCAAGGATTGATGGTATGTATATCACTCAAGGATCAATATGAAATCATTACAAATTAGTGTCATTACCACTGAACTGTGTGATATTAGCATGTCCCCCCTAAATTTCACAAAAGATTGGCAAGACATCTAAATTCCTGACCATGAAATCCTAGTGTGAAATGAGGACAAAAGACGTAGGGGGAAAGAAGGAATAACTCCCCTAAGGTGAGGAGGGATGGAGTTGTCAATCAATTTGAGTCAGTACAAATTTGCCCTTCTGGAATGCCAGTCAACCAACTATTGGTATACTATAGGAATTCAGGAAGAAGGGAAATGACAACAAGTCTGAGTCGTTTAAATCTTTTCCAGGAAAAGGTAGACTTTGCTTGGGCATTATAGAATCCACATAATTTGCAGGGAGGAGGAAAGAAAGTGTATCTTAAGTAGGGGGAGCTAGGATGCTGACAAACCCTCCAAATGGCTTGCATAGGCATGGTCTACTTAGGCAACCATGAGGATGTTGGTTGGGCTGAAGTTAAAAGTTGATATTAGGGAGCATATTGAAATAATTTTTGGAAAGGAGATTTGGGATTGCTTCAGGTGCAATGCTGAGGCCTTTAAATTAGGCAGACTCAGCACTGCGTAATGTATAGAATTGTAATCACTATGCTGTGCACCTGAAACTAATATAACATTGTATGTCAACTCTATACTTGAACAATAATTTTTTTTCAAAAAGCATCATCATCCTCCTCAGAAAAAATAAATAAAATACATAAATAAAATAGACAGACTCATTGAGGCTTGAATTCATAGATTAGAGAGAACTCTGTAGAAAGTCGAGGAGTATCATGGTTTCAGATCCAAAGAACTGAAAGAAAAATCTTCACCCTCATGATAACATCTGGACTTGAAAAGGAGAATAAAGTGGAGAATCTGATTAAAAGATAGTGTTTAACATGAAATGCTGGACATGAGGTCATCAGACCTTAAGTAAAGATAAAATAAAGTTCTAGAAATTGTGAAATTAAGTACATGTAGGAGACTATTACAAAGTACTTTGGAGGCATTTGAGCGAAATTAGGAGTTTTGGAAGTTTGAACTCAACCCTTTATTTTAGTAAAACAATGTATTTGACATTACTTCATTTGTTCCTAAATGAGCATTTGTTGCATGTAAAATCTGAAAGCCTTTTTTATTCAGGAGCTATTTTAAAATGTACTCATTGAATTTGCTTTTATATGTTTTTAATTGTTTTACAAATGGACATGCATGCTGCTAAACTCATTTCTCCTAAACCAATTTATGGGAAACAGACATACATTGAGGAGAGCAAACCATCCACATTATTAGTAACACAAGGAAAGTTAATTTGTTTTCTGGTTTTAGTGTTCTCCACCGTGCTGAACAGACAGAGAAAGCAATAGATTTCAGAAGGAATCTAGGGGGAAAAGGGAAGGGAAACAAAAAATTAGCTAGGATAAAGCTCAGGGCACGTGCAACTTTATCTCGATGAGCCATATCTGCTGAGCCGTTGTTACTATCAGTTTCTGATTCTTCTGACGCTTCCTTTGTACCCACTTTGCGAACTTCTGGAAAGTCAGAGTTCATGTAGACACCACTGGTCTTCGTGTGTTAGCTTATTTTTAAACATGATGCGAATATTTGTAGGTGAAGATCAAGTGCTCTGATCTGTTGTAAGAAATAACCCTAAACTGGGAAGAAGCAAGAAGGGGAGCATTTTGCAGGCTGGTCCGGAGTGGGAGGTGTGGATTCTGGAAGGCTGGGTGACAATTCCATCCTCATTTACCTCCCGGCTCTGTGATTCAATCTCCTTAAGCCACAGTTTCCTCAACCGCCAAGGAAGACTAACACACCATGCGAACCTCATAGTGTTGTTGCGCGAATCCACGGAATCCACTTCAACCCTGAGTCCGGAGTTTGACACATTTGTCGGCTGCTCCAGTTGCACGCTCCCAAGACTCTCGCACCGATTTATATTCCACCCCCGGAGATGCTCTCCATTCCGTACCAGAAATAACTTCTCCCATGCAGTCTTTAAGTGTGCTTCTTACTCTGCATCTGGCTTTCTCGAAAAAAAAAAAAAAATGTTATCTTCCTTTACATTTCTGCTTTTGAATCTATTTAGTGGCGCGAGAGAGCTCACAGCAAATTACTTGCCAGTTATTAATATAATCTTGTTTCGGTGTCGTCTTCACTCATAAATTAAGATATAGTTGAAGTCTAAAACAATTCAAGGCGTGGAGAAAACTAGTTTGTTTTATTAAGACTATTCGTAAAGAATGTCTCCTACGGGGGGCTCTCTGGTGTTCAGATGATAGATGCACTTTTATTAGTTTTTACTTTGTATTATAGTCTTGTTTCAAAAAGAAGGCAACTATTATAAGAGTAAATTTTATCTATTTCTGATGCCTTTTTTCTTCTTCCATAGATCTGTTGGGGGAAAAAAAAAGCCCTTTTAATATCCTGGAGAAGATTCTCTTGCCTTGTGATGAAGGGCAGCTCCCTTCCACTCCTAAGTGCCTGATTCTATTCCACCATCAGTAAACAAACACAGATATTCTTCCTGCTCTTCATCTTCTGTTGGCGGACTGATATTCCCTGTAGTGGATTTTCCATATCCTATTTTGTTCTTTTATTAAAAAATGAGTTAAGGATTCATTCTTGCAAAATTGTGTAATTCTGTTCCTCTGCAACATTAGCTAGCCATAAGTCTGGCATTTACGGTGGCCTTTATTCTTCCTTCTACCCACATCATCACCCGTTCATGTTCAAATGCTCAAAGAGACCCACTCCGGACTCTCCTTGGGGAATGCCGCCTCCTTGCCTCACTGTTGAAATGTTCCCGTCAGCCTTGACAGAGACAAGCCCAAGGGAGTGGAGGCGCCTGCAAGGGGTTGCTCTGTCCTGATCTTCAGGTATCATCTTGTCTGCAAATGCCGTTACTGCGATCCTTGTTTTCTGGTACACAGCTGTTTGCAACGTGTGGTTATTTGAGGACAGTTGAGCAACCCTTTGTGATGAGGCTGATGATACAGAAGCGGCAGCTGAAGGTCTTCCCGTCTGTCTGCGGCAATCACTGTGGGACAAGCTCCTTGCACTTCTTCACCCTGCTCATTTGCAGCCCTGGAGAATTAAAAAAAAAAAAAAAAAAAGGGCAAAAAGAGAAAAGCAAACATCTGTAGGACTCTTCTGACACACAAGGATGTGTTTGAACATCATAGTAGCATTTGGAAGGGCCTGTTCCATTTGACAGAATTTGCAAATCACATTTTTCCCCCTCAGAATAACTTGCAGTGTGGAAAGGCTTCCATATGCTACAAGTTGTTCTCATCATTTTGCTGAAGGGGAAACACAAAGGAGAGAGCCATCGCCGAGTCTGTGACTTGCACAAAGCATGGAGCACGCCTCATGGCCGTCTCCCGTTGGGTCTGAGACCAGACGCACCGGACTCATAGGTCACACTCCCTGCCGAGGCCTGGTAGGTAGCTTCTCTCTCTAAAAGATCACCTCAGTACAAATTCATTAATAATTCTGCAACTTATTATGATATCAAATGCTTCTCAGTGCATTTATCAGTGAAAACAAATTCAGCTCTTCTGTATATCACAGCCAGAAAGCTCCACGTTCCGATGGCGTTGCTTTTGCACAGCCTGGCAGAGAAAAACCTCTCTGTTCGCCTGCTTGTGCCAGACTCCATTTCGCTAATCATCTTGGTAAGAAAGCTTCGAGATGCAGAGTCAACAAGGGCCTCAATTTCAGGCAAGTTTTGTGTCCCCTGCCTTTCGCTTCAGAAAAATGGTCTTGATCCACTGGGGTAAAGATGGAGGAGTTGTACCGTGAATGCAAAAATTCATCACAAGTCCTGATTTATGAAAGTATGTCAAAGTATGGATGTTGGGGTCAAAGTATGATAAGGAGCTGATTCTTCCCTCAATGTTCAGGGCTCCAAAATACTGATATTCCTCAGTTCGTTTACTAGCTCGACAAAGATTTATTGAGCATCTACTATGTGCTGGGCCAGAAATACCCGATGAGGTCATGGGCCCATAAATTGAAGAGCTTATATTCCAAAGGAAAAAATTAGAAAAGCAAATACATAATGACATGTCATATAACAAACAGTAACTGCCCTCCAGGACAGAGGTCAGAGTGGCTAATTCTGCTTGAGGAATCAAGGAAGGTTCATGGAGAGAATGACATCGGAGCTCAGTCTCAAGGAGAGATGGCATTTTTCCAGGTGCAACATTGAGGGTAAATGTTTTGGTCAGAGGGAAGAGCACACGCAAAGGTGTATGCGGTGTGGTGTTTTCAGGGAACAGAGAAAGGATGTGTCATTAGCGCAGAAGGTCCCAGGATACCCAGCCTGAACACGGGTCTGCCACAGTAAGGACCATTCATCGAAAAGGACCAGTGGAGATCATTACTCAGAAAAGCAACATCACTGCGATTTTTATTGTAGAAAAGTGCATACGGAAGCAACATGAAGAATGAAGCAGGAGGGCGGGACAATAGGTAGCTGACCAATCAGGAGGCTGATGTAAACGTAAGTTAAGTTTCCCATAGGCCAGTTTATCCCAGCTATCTGTGCTTTGTTTTTAAAGAATGTGGTAACACTGGCAGACAATATAAATTCTTTATTATGAATCATCACGGTAAACATGAGACTACCCAAATATTCTTCTTTTAAAGGTAAGAATCCATTTCCTTCTCTCAATTCTCTTCCATTGCAATAACACACAAATTAAGAAACTGTATTTTAAATAGCTTGTTGTAGGTCTTGAAAAATAAGGACCTTTGCTGTTAATGTGGAGTATTTTGTTTTGTTTTGTTTTGTTTTGTTTTATTTAAACAATTTTTATTGCTGGAGCCAATAGTTGGGGACTTAGAAGCCCCATCTCACTGGCAAAGCTGAAGATAGAGTTTTTGAATCTGACACTTCATTCTGGAGACTCAATTCAGCGGGCGAGTTGGTAAGTGTCTTTGTGTCCCTTGGGCAGTTTAGTGGGTTCTCTCTCAGGCTTGGGCCTATCGTTTCTTCCCTTCCAGAACTTCACCTCTTTCCCGCATGTGTTGTCCTGTTGACTTGGTGAGATAGAGCATGAGGGTGTTAGAGGGGAGGGGGGTGAGGGGTGGTTTAGCCCGGTGATGGGTATTAAGGAGGGCACATACTGCATGGAGCACTGGGTGTTATGCGGAAACAATGAAGAGTGGATCACTACATCAAAAACTAATGAGGTATTGTATGGTGACTAACATAACATAATAAAATAAAATTAAAAAAATAAATAAAATAACAACAACAACAAAAAGAAATTCTTAAAGGGAAAAAGAAAGGAGCAACTGGCCTTTTTTCTTAACCGAATCTCATGACTCACATCCAAAATGATGAGTTTCGAAATAAATACAATAAGGCTCATCTCCCCAAGCATTTTTGCATTTGAATGTTGAATTGTCTGACTATTGCCCTAACTTAGGCTCAAAACCAAACCAGACCAAAGAAAAACCTTGGCTATAACTTCTGAAACCCAGGTGAACTTGTGGGGGAAATGAAAAGCTCTCAGACCCTGAGAAGGCATTTTTTACTTGTTTTTGAGCCAGGTCCCAGCATTTGGGATGCGATTAAATTCTCTGAACCTTGGTGTGCTATTGAGCGAGGCAGGTCCCCATTGTTGCTGGCCGGGGCGTGCCCACGGGAGAAGTGCAACATGAAGCATCAGAACGATGAGAGATACAGACTTCAAGGGAAGGAGAAAGAGCTGAATAGCGCTCTTTGTTTTCAAAGCACATGGTACCGGGATGAGCCATTTCATAAGCACCATCCTATGGCCCTCTCAGGGCCTTGGCAGAGGAGGGCAACTCCGTGCTCCATCCCCAGGCTGCAAGGGAAGGTTCCTGGCAGGTGGACAGGCAGCGTGGGGCCACACCCCTCGGGCTTTCCCTAATGCCTCCTTACAATGAACTCTTTGACGGGGGCTATGTGCTCGTGACAAATCTAGCTCAGACAAATCTAGCTCAGAGAGCAGGTGGATTCTGCAAGACCACGTGAAGCCCAAGGCAAATGGGTCTTCCTGCGAAAGACAAGGTCATACAGGTGGCCGTGGCTCTGATGGGGCTTAACTCACTTTCCTCCTTTACTCTTTGTCCTTCCCACTCATGTCCCTGAGATAACCTGAGGGAAGCAAAGCAAGATCCATGCCCCAGTGCATGGAACGGACAGAAAACGGACAAGCCTATGGCACCTGGAAAAGATCATGTAGGCTCGACCCGCTGTTTGTGGACTCCCCAAGTTCGCCTAACGAGAACACTTCAGGCTAAGTTCTCAGCAGATGTGACAGGATTCGGCCACACGATTCTCATTAACGGGCCTGGGAATCCTGCTGTGGAAACCCCAGCCCTGTGCTGAGAATTGTCTCCATTGTTTCATATCCCCTGAAGTCATAAACGGTTGTTATGTAAATGTCGTGTTGCTTAATTCCCAATATACCTTTATTCTCTCTAATCTTCTGCTAGATGCGTATGTGCACATCCAGTTCCTGCAGATCTTGCTCACCAGGAAAGCGCACAACCGGTGCTGAGGGAGATCTGAAGGTTAATATCTATTTCTCTGCTCTGTGCTTAGGGAGTCGGGAAGGCAGGTTGCACCATTAAGTGCCTGTGCGGTGGCCCACCATAGATTCCTGATGTAGGCAGGTGTTGCTCAGAATCGCCTTTCTAATAAAACCATCACCGAAATGGGCAGAGAGAGAGAGAGGGGAGTAGAAACCCGTTCACAAAACTGTCTCAGTACCATGCCCGAGAGAAATGAATATGCCATTGCCCGGTAAAGATGTCACACAGACAGAAAGGAGGAAGCGTGCCTCCTGCAAGCTCTCCTGTTCCTAAATTGCGATTTGCCAGCAAAGACCCAAACGCTGACAGCTGCTTCTGGATCAGAGCCCAGCCGAGGGTTTCAGCATCCAGCACACTCTTCCCCTGACTTCCCCACGTGCGAAAGGGGATCGCTGCAAAGGGGCGAAGGCACGCAACCTGGAAGCGTCAGCTGAGACGACCTGGGAACCCAGACACCTGTTGATGGGGACCAATGAGCCCTCCGGGTAGAGTTTGCCACTTGTTCTAGAGGGTTGGAATTAGATCTTAGGTTGTTGCAAGTGGTGAGGTTGGAGAACAACATGCCAAATTTGCCCCATCTCCTGCAAAAATAGAAAACAATGAATCATGCGTGCTGAGCCTAACAAAAGCCTGTCCCTTGTTACAGAATATCTGAGCTGCAAGGGGTCCTGAGGGTCCTGTGGTTCCAAGCCTCATTTTACAGGTGGGAAACAGAATCGGAGATGATGTGTGACCTACTCAGAGTTGTCTAGCCTTAGATGCACTGGCAGAAATGACCCTCGGTTCACACCCCAGCATTCTTTCCAGGAACCTAGACACGAGGCATTATTAAATGCCTTTGATTAACCCATAATTGATCGATCTAATTCTCAAGTTTGGATGTAAATAAAGCTCTTTTGGTACAGTCTTTTATTTGATCTTATTTTACTGGATCAGTAAATTGGTGGATTATACAATCTTTTGGATATCTTTTTCTCTTTGGCTCTATATTTCTTTTATGAATACATTTTAATCCTGACAAAAGGAAATACCGTAGGTAAACGTTTGCATAATGAATGCATTTCCATTTGTCAAAAAGTAGTTTGAATAATTTAAATAGGAAACTTAATTTCATTACTCTGATAAAATTTGATTTTCCTATGATGTAAGTTTTTTGGGCAGATTTTGGCCCACACTGGACTGTGGGAAGACGCTGTTATGAAGAATAATTGAGATGAAATAATCAAGAGGAACAGGAAAACAGGAAAATGCTAGAGTATTTTGGTGCTCAATAAATGTTGGTGATTTTTGATTACTCGTAGAAATGAGCTATGTAGTCATACTTACGAAAAGGCAGGATTTGTCCCAAGAGATTTCTAGCTTTGATCAATTTGTCATGTATTTGCCATTCTCATGCCCCTCTGTACTCAGACACACACACACAACACAATTTTTCCCAAGATCTGCAAGTAGGTTCTACAAAAACCTTTGTCATAGGAACAGAGTGAAGACAAGGGAGAGGGGGCCAGGACCATTCAGGCTGAGGCCTTTTTCCTCTGTGCTTTCGTATTTTCCCATGTGCCAACTCAAGAAATGAATAACCACCTTTCTTTCTGAAGCTTAAAAGGAGAGAAACTTCATTACTCTGTGGCAAGAGTGATGTAACGGAGCATTTGGGGGATTTTCAGGCAGGAGAATAAATCTAGGGCCTATCACAGTGCTTTGCAGTCATTAATTAGTCAATTCATATTTGCTTATTTTGTTTGGTACGCTTCAGCCAAGTCATAACTTTGTCTTTGGGCATGCCAGCTTCCAAGAGCCATGGGAAGGGCAGGGTCCAAATGATAAGCAAAGGAGGTATTGTTTTTGCCGGGTAAGGAACCCCTTCGTGGTTCCCAACAGCCTCTTTTGTTTTTCTAAATCTCACACTTTGCAAGAGCTGGATCACTGTCTCATTGATGATGACTCAGCAGCCGAAGCTACACGCACAATCACTACGGGATGACTTGCCCCAGGCTTTGGACACTCTTACTGCCTGACATAGCACTTTCTTTTCTTTTTCTCTCTTTTTGGTATAACCTATCTTCCCAGAATTTTCTTTCCTCCATTTGTTGCCCACACTCTAATTCAATGAGAACCAACACTTCTAATAGATTCTGAGTTGCTGAATTTTTCAGTATTGCTATTACTTGTCCTTGACTTACTTTACAGATTACATACAATTAATTAAAGCATTTTCTAGTCCCAAAGCTACTTCAAAAGCATACATATTAAGTAGGCTCAGCTGAAGAAAGCAACATTACATGTGATTTTAGCGTTTTGAGTTTCATGGAGTTTATGTCTTTTGCTTTCAAACCTTATCGCAATACAGCTGAAGATTCTCATTTTTTCTTATTATTTATCTCTGCATTTATCTCGTTAAAAATTCTACCTGCTTATGTCCCCCTCCCCAAAACTTCAAGTCATATCCCCCATCACAAACTGGATCATAGGCATAAACATAAAACATAAAACTTCTAGAAGAAAATAGAAGAGAAAATCCTATGACCTTGAGTTATACAAAGATTTCTTGGATACAGTACCAAAATCACTATTCATCAAATAACAAGCTAATAAATGAGACTTTATCAAAGTTAAAACATTTTGCTCTGCAAAAGACCCTATTGAGAGAATGAAAAAACAAGCCGCAGACTAAGAGAAAATATTTGCAAATTATCTGATAAAGGACTTACATCCAGAATATGCAAAGCACTTTCAAAACTCGATGATGAGAACAAATAATCCCCTTCCGAAAAATGAAAAAAAGTTTTGAACAGATATTTCACCAAGAAGATATATGGATGCAAATAGGCACATAAAAAATGTTCAGCAGGGGCGCCTGGGTGGCTCAGTCAGTTAAGCGCCTGCCTTTGGCTCGGGTCATGATCCCAGGGTCCTGGGATCGAGCCCCGCATCGGGCTCCCTGCTCAGCGGGGAATCTGCTTGTCCCTCTCCCTCTGCCCCTGCTTGTGTTCCCTCTCTCTCTGTCTCTCTCTCTGTCAAATAAATAAATAAAATCTTTAAAAAATGCTCAGCAGCATTAATCATTAGGGAACTGCAAATAAAATCAAAATGACATACTACTATACACCTATTAGAATGGCTAAAATGTTCAAAAACTGACTATACCAAAGTGTGAAGATATGGAGCAACAAGAACTTTGTAAAGTGGTACAACCACACTGGAAAATAGTCCAGCAGCTTCTTACCAAAGTTAAACACATACCTATTGTATAATCAAGCCATTGGTATTTACGCAAGAGAAATGAAAGCATGTCTGTTCCAAAACTCGTATGTTAATGCTTATAGAACCTTTATTTGAAATAGAACAAGACTGGAAACCCAAATGTTCATTGACAAATGAACTGACAAATAGTGTTATGTCCATACAGTGGAATACTACTCAGCGCTAAAAAGGAATAAACAATTGTACACAACAGCATGAATGAATTGCAAAATAATTATGCCCAGTGAAAAACACCATACCAAAAAATAGCATATGCCATATGATTCCAATTATTCACAATTCTAGAAAATGTAAAATAATCTGTAATGATAGAAACCAGATCAGCCAGGAGGAAGAGGGGATAAGAAGGGTTGGAAGAAGAGATTATAAAGAAGCATGGGAAAACTTTTGGGGGTGACCGCTGTGTTCATTTTCTTAATTGTAGTGAAAGTTTCCTAAGTATATATAGATGTTAAAACTTAGCACATTAATACTATACATGTGGGTAACTTATTCTATGTCAGTTATACCATAATAAACCTGCTAAAAATAAAAACACGGCAAAAAAATGTTCTATTCGCTTAGGAAGTGAATCTGATGAAAGGATGTGTGAGGAAATCTTAGCTAAAAGCAGGTGGCTCTCCCTGCCACTTAGGCCATGAAGGACCCTTATGCAGGTGAGTGAAAATCTGAGAAGGTGGGAGACTCGTCCCAGGTGCCCAGACCCTGGTTGGGATCCTCAAACCCTGAGTCCAGTGATTGCTTTTAAAAATTATTTAGATGTGGCAGATAGAGTGTAAAAATTATAAAGTAGGCTCCTTTCCTCCCCCTGTTCTTTGTGTCTCAGCCTTTGGCTTCAGCCAGTCCTCTTCCTGGGGATTGCACGAACCCTCTCACTGTGCTGGAGTTTCTTTCTTCACTTTTCAAGCCGTGGATTGGCTATCAGTAGATCAGTCCATATCAGGTTAACGAGCAAAAAGCTGCCCCATTGGCTCTCAAGTGCTCGCTGGCCCTCCTTATCTTTAAAAGCCTTTTAAACTTCATGTAGACACACAATCCTGAGGCAGGAGGGAAACGTTTTGGATTAAACAATCCAGCACAGTTTGTAAACACTTGCCTTATATAGTCGCTGGTATTATGCATGCAGTACAGCTACCCCTTTGTCCTATAAAAGGGACACACAATACCCCCGGGATTAGAATAGCTTTAAAAGTTCATCAGTTCCTCAGTTGTCTTCTTCAACTTCTTCTTCTTTCTTCTTCTTCTTCTTCTTCCTTCTTCTCCTTCTTCTTCTTCTCCTTCTTCTTCTTCTCCTTCTCCTCCTTCTTCTTCTTCTTGGTACAGCAACAGTTTCTTTAGGGGAAGTTCGATTTTTACCTTCTGTGGCCTCTGAAAAGTACATTTTTCTGTTTTCATGTTTTTCACTCTCCTTATCATCTCTGGCGAGATATATTTTACAGTGAAAACCTTTTCTAGGACTGTGAACGAAAAATGATCCCCTGAATGGTCCCTGAGTATTAAGATTGCTATCAAAAGGTGTGAAAACATTGTTTTTGGCTGGGAACAAACGAGTCCGCAATCTCGGCTGTGGCTTCCGCAGCGGACGGGTATGCGCTATCAGAACCGAGTGTGGCAGAGGGACTTTGGAATGAAAGCAGTGATCATGCAGCCCCTTGCATGTAACGGCAGTGCTCCTGGCTTGCGAGTAGAGCAAACATGCCAGGAACTGCTTTCTGAGCAGTAGGAAGAACTTGGCTCCTTGGGACCCGGGACAGCATCCTGGGGTGTGATCCCATCCGGGGTGTGACCTGTGTGGTTCGGGAGAGCTAATGGGCCCACAATAAACCAGACCTTCGACCCGAGTCTCATTCACCAGCAAGAGGCTCTTGGCACTTGAGCTGACCACCGGTAGACAGAATGGAGCAGGGTTGAGATTGCTACAACTCAGCCTCCCTGGATGACAACGGGACATAGGAACTAGTCGTGTCCTTGACGGTAGCGCTTATGGGAGACTTCTGACTGCAGCTATTTCTTTTCCTTTTACTGTGCTTGATCCAATCAGAAATGCAATGTTTTCGCATTCGCACGGCCAGCGCAAGTTGGTAGTAATGAATGGATACAATTAAGATTTCCACTTTTCTTTTGTAATTGTTTAAAGCATTGGAAGGGGTCTGGGGAGAATTTGATTAACCTGCTTCTGGCATTTAGCTGCAGTTCTCTGGGTCTAGACTGGTCCCGGATTTTCTTGCGTGCAGCTTTCCAGAGGGCTATGGCTTTACACTGAATCTTTCTTTTGAAAACAGTAGGATTTGGGCTCCGTTCCAGGTATATGCAAGTATTTATTATTAGTTCTCGTAATCATAATCACTATAAACATTAATGCATTTTAACAATCTGGCAGCCAGTATCTTAAATCCCCAGGAATCTTAGTTAAATCCCAAAGAAAACTTTGTAACAGTTGTTTGGGGGCACTAGGGGTAGCATTTACAAGCAGGGAAAGACCAGTTTTCCAATTTCAAAACGGCCTGATTGATAGCTCAGGATTGAACTAGCGTTTTGGTCCCCCCGGCCTTTAGACTGTTGCATCATATGAACACACAAAGAAGATGTAATTGGGGCACGTATAATCCAAATACCTCCCGGCAGGATTTTTTATGAAGGGCCATAACCTGGAAAAGAGGCATGTGATTGCAACAGAGTCAACGTGTTTGAGTTTGTTGAGGGGTCTGCCAAGTGCACAGGCCATTTGAATTTCATGGATTCATAGTATTGGGCCTTCGATGACTCCTCTGCTATCAGAGGTCACCCACTCTTGGTTCAATCAACTTTCTGTTGACAAAAAAAAAAAAAAAAAAAAAAAGGCCGGAAAGCTTCTTGGATCTTAACAGCTCTTTACAAAACAAATTATTATGATTTAAGTATGAATGATTCAGAAACATATGGATTAAATTTCCTTTCACATACATGTGGGTTCGAATATTAAAGGGGAAAATGCCTTGGAAACCTGTGTTTGGGGTTTTATCCAGTCTCGTGTATTTGACTTGTGGCTTTAAACACACAGGGTGGGAAGAGTAGGCTGGAAACCACCAAGCAGGAACAAGCAAGCGCTCCTTCTCTGAGTCCATAGCACACAGAGATGCTTCATGATGGCAATTAGCCATCACATAGAGTTGACGGTTCTCTAAGGGACACAGACCTCTCAAGGGCAAGGACTGATACTTTGAATCTCTATAGCACAATACAGTGCGTGCTACATATTAGGAGAGCAAAAAACATCTGGATGATATGGATCCACCAACACATGGATTAATTAATCAACTTGAACCCACTTTGCCTGGCCTTTCCCCATCTGAGCTTTTTTTTTTTATTATTGACAGAAAGAGAGAGAGCGCGCGTGTGCACTAGCAGAGGGAACAGCAGACTCCCTGCTGAGCACAGAGCCTGATGTGGGACTTGATCCCAGGACCCTGGGAATCATGACCTGAGATGAAGGCAGACGCTTAGCCACTGAGCCACCCAGGCACCTGAGCTTTTGCTGCAGGTTGGTTCAATCTCAGTAAGCTGTAGATGGTCAGAGGCACTAGCTCATCAGGGGCCATCCCACAGGGTTTCAAAACTTTCAAAAAACCACCCTCAGGATTGAATTCCCGGTGGGTGACTCTCACTATGTTTTCAGTTGTCAGTTGTCTGAGGCTATTTTTTTCTTCCCCCAACAGTTTGGGTTTGGTAAAACTCAGAACATGTTTTCCCAAGAACATCCCCCCACAATCTAAACCCATGTATATTTTAAGGGAAATTTAATCCGTGTGCCCCTCAGTTCATTCGCACAGATCGTCAACATGCTTTTTAGTAAGAGTTATTGTGAGATTTTTGTGTAAATATTTTTTGTCATATAACTATAAAGTTGTATTTTCTCAGTAATATCTGGGGCTGGCTATGCTAACTGCCTACGCTCCAGTCTCCATTCTTCCTTCCTGATTGAATCTCAGTTCTGTTTGGAGACTGGGAAGCCATATGTTCTAGACACCTCCTTCCCAGGCTGGGCAGGGGTGGGAGCAGAGTGCGCTGAGGGGCTGGGATTTATTAGGCTAAGCAATGATGTAGATTTCTTCCCCGGTGATTAGTTTGAGCACAGGGCACATGACCATCTCCTGGACAAACATCTGCAACATTTTCTTTACTCTTAAATGTGATTGGAGTCTTCCTGCCTCTGAACGTTGTCTAAGAGGGTATGGTCCTTGGACTTGCTGCACCATGGTGAAACCAAGAGAGGAAAGACGAGAGAAGCCAACTCGGAACCCCGACATTCTTGGGCTTCTGCATTTACCAACACTGGAACCAAACTGCCTCAAGACATCTTGCCAAGTGAAATAACAAATCCCAGTATCTTTTAAGCCGTGATTAGACAAATATTTTATTGCTCACTGCTGAATGCTTTACAACCAAATACAACACATAAACTCTGATTTCAGAATTTCTGGATTGGTATGAAAACCTTTAGAACACACTTGATATGAAATTCTTCACTCCGTGGCAAAACTTAGGTAACCTTTGATAGTTACCAGCCTTGTGGGATTTCCTGGGAATTAAAAATTAATCTTAAATAAATATAAACAGTGGAGGTTTCTGTGTGTGGGTTAACCCTTTCCTCATTTGCATGTGTTGAATTCCTGGTTTTATTTTTCTCAAAGAAAATTGTGAATTAGTGTAATAAAGACAAATTCTTTGATCCCTCACACTTTCCTGAATTTGAATCGGGCTGCTATTAATTCCTAAACAAGCACTTGAAGAAATAAGTTGAACTGTTTAAAGTATATTACTTAAAATTATGAAAAGAATTAATATAAGTTAATCCCTCCTGTCTTCTTTGATGCCTTGTTCTAAGCCCCATTTCCAAATGCTCTGATTTTTTAGGATCTGCTTCTATACTTGCTTATTGACCATCAGTTAAGACAGAGTCATTTGAAATAGTGGTACAGATTTTGGGAAAACAAAAATCAAAATTAGGGTCTTTCCTTGATTAAATTATGAGCTGCATAAGACACAGATCTAATTCAATTATTCTCTACAATATATAAGGCGCAGCACCTTGCGGGAGAGCGATCAATGCAAAATAAGACACCCAGCTATAGGGTGAGTGGTTTTCAAATATAAAATCCTGGACTGTGAGAGGTTAGAAGGACCAATGGAGGTAAACTCATCTAGTGGTTTTCAAAATGTGCCTGTCTGTGGTCTAGGCCATAACTGCACTCTCCTTGGTGAACTGGCCATTTTATTCGTGATGCCAAGTTCCCACAAGGGAGGTCACTAGTGAGTAACACCAAACAGATGTCGCTGTGTATGATTCAGGCAACACCTATCAGAAGAAGTACAGTGTTGGGATTCCTTTCAAATCGTGAAGCAGTCCTTGAAGAGCAGGATTTGATTAAGTCGTGAAGAAGAGCAGGGAATATCATGAAGGATGGGATAGCACGAGAAAAGTCACTTAATGCAAAAGCAGCCTTAAGTGTGAGCAGAGGCTTGTGCTGGGTGAGAGTAAAGGTGGGAAGGGCAGACATGGCTGGATTCTGAAGCAGGTTAGCCCTAGTGAGCTCTATTAATTCTCAGCCTTTGGGTGAACCAGTTAAACTGTGGATTCTGGGATTACGATGCATGTAGGGATCACCTAGACGTCTTGTGAAAAATGCAGATTCTCAGTGAATGGTACCGGGGGAGCCAAGAGTCTGCATTTCTAAGATGCCCCCACGTGAGATCTCCTGCTGCTGGTCCATGGAAACACCGACTGGTTAACATCAGGGCCAATGTCGCAGAATCTAGCCAGGAGTTAGGAATGCTCTTGAATTAATAGTGACAATGGCAAGGGAGAAAAGTTTGAGAGGACTGGAGGATGAAAATCTCAGTATTACTGAAAAAAAAAAAAAAATGACAGCAGTTTGTTTTCCTAAGTTAGCAGTCTGTTGCGCATTCCTGGAGTGAATTTGTGTTGCATGCTGTGTAGTTGGAGCCCATGGAGTCCAGGGGGTGAATCTCGTTTCTGCGATCTCCAGCCTCGTGCTTCCCGTATTTCCAATCTGCTGACTGTGGCTAATAATTTTCTCTCTGTACAGCTGGTGGGATTGATTATACTGATTTATGTGTTCACCAGGCACCCACCACCAGGCACTGTTATTGTTGTAATTGTTGCTGTTGTTATTTATGAATCCTACAAATCACGCGAAAAGAATTTCTAAATATCCCCAAGGAGAGTGGATAACTGCATTCCACAAGATACCTTTATTTCCATAGAAAGCAGGTTAGCCTCTGCTGATCGTCTTGGGGAAACCGTTAGGTGATGATATCAAACAGGATTTCCTTGTAACTGGAAGAATCTAATTACTTCCATGTGTAGGTCTGATGAGGTGAAAAAAAAAACCATTTATGGATCCGAACCACTTGCAAATGGCCGGGGCTGTAATACCTAATTCCCACCAGTAAATACATGGCATAAAACTTCCAAGTGATGAAGCTTTGAGTCAGTTAGGAAGGCCCCACTGCTCACAAGGGACATAAATGTGCTATCACAGTCATTTAAATGAGTTATTTAATCCCATTCTTCTATCTGTGAAAACTACATTCTTCTTCACGCACCCTCTTAATCCCACACCCACCCCCCTCAGGCAACTCACCCTCCCAATCACACACACACACACACACACACTCACAGTGCTCGCACCATGAATGAGAGCTGGAAGGGACCTTGGAAATTATTACGGCAATGACTTCATTTCATAAATGAGAAGATGGAGGCATTTAGATTTCACGTGTTCACCCAACTCACACAGAGGGTTCCAGTGTCCTCGTGTATCCTCAGGTAAGAATCGAAGAAACATCTATGAAGAGAGGAAATCACACCACCTTCTATGATTCCTCTTAGGGAAGCCATTTTTCTGGTGTGTATTTTTGGTCCTATGATGAAGCAGGCAGTATGGGGCAGTGGTTAGGGGTGTGAATTCTGGCTGAGGCTACCTGTTTCCTGTCCAGCTCTATTTCTTGCTGGTCATATAAGCCGGGACAGGTACTTAACCACTGACCCTCAGTAACCTCATCTTTCAAATGGGGTTCATAATATAGTCCCACTTTGCAGAGTTGGTTTTCCAGTTAAGTTGGTTGATAGATATTGGGAGCTTGGAGTAATACCTGGCCCATCATGGTCTTTCTGCATCTGGGCATTTCTTTGGTTTAAGTAAACTGAATACACTTTTTCACTGAGGTTTGGCTATCATTCCAGTGATTCTTGTTCTCTTTGTTCCAATATGTGGTTGAAATAGCAAAGATCACTGCATGATAGATGTCATAGAGCATTCTTCAAATGACCAGAAAATCAAAATGCAACCATAATGTAAATAATGGGCAAACTTTTCATTGGGAAACATTTGGCAGAGGGTAGCCCTTTAAAAGGCAAATGCTATATTTAAGGAAATGGTCTGATGTAAAAATGTTTTTAGATACTATCAACAAAAACCAACTTGCATAATCCCACTTGCCTGCTTCATTATATTCCTATTGTTAGTCTTACATCAAAAGCTAGATCTGATCTAGATTAAAAAACAAAAAATGTTTTCTGAGTCTGCTTTCCACTATCCCCAGCAAAATCTATCTCAATATTCAAAACTCATGAAAACAGTGAAAAGAAAAATGTCAGCATAATCCATTCGAGCTAAGAGTGCTTGAGGATTTTGTGGCCAGTCCTTCCGGAGAAAATTGCACAGGCACCGTGCTCCTTTATTTTGCATTTTTAACCACCTGAAAAGTATCCTGCATGGCACTGGGGAGCCCTGTCCTGGACTGGGCACATTTCCATGGAGGGAGGTCTCCTAAGCTGAGCTCATCTACAGCGACCCCCTCCACTCGTGCTGTCAGCCATGTTGTGGTAGGTTGAGAAGGAGGCTAGAAGTTGAGTTGATAACTATGAAAGCTGGCAATCAAAAGGCTGCATGATTATTCGCAAATACTTTCTTCTTCATAAGTTTCTACCATCTGGCATTCTGCACAGTAGAATGAAAACAGTTTTTTGAGCAAAAATTGAATAATTAGAGAAGAAAACCTCCTCTCTCACCAGATTGGTGAAAAATCCTCCACAGGATTAAGTCTGATGTTCAGGCAAAAGATACCCTGCTTTGCTTTGATTTCAGATCAGTTTCTGATATTACCTCTTAAATCAGATTCTCAAATGTTGTTCAGTAAAGTCCAAAGGGGTTGCAAAAATACAAGTGAAGATTCATAACTGTTTAGTTTCTTACCCCCTAAAGAACGGCCACCCATTGACCCATCTTGGGCCAATGGTCCAAGGTTGCTTCTTTTCATTCAAGCAAGGCCTGGCTCTTGGGAATCTAGCAATTTGGGGGAGGACCGACAGGCAGAAAATTCTGTTGTTTCTCTCAAACCCAAGGATTTGTGCTTTTTAGGCAGGAAGACCATTTTTAGGTTTTCCTTCATAACTGATTTTTCCTGCCTCCAGGGTAAATTTCCCAACCCTGTTATCTGTGGCTGCTGGAAAACGGGCACATTATTCATTCATTTATTCGTTGGGTCTGAGCCAAACAAACATGGTCTCTACCCCATGATGTTTCTAATCTATTAGGAAAATAGATAATAATCACAAAATACACAAAAATATTTTAAAATTAGAAGAGTGATAAAAGCTCCAAAAAGGAAGTACAGCATAATATAAGAATTTTAAGTAGTGTGATTGAATTTAGGAGATGTGGTAGAGGGGCATGAAGAAAAGGTTTACCCCTGCCCTCCCCCCTCCTATGATGTGACTTACAAAACTTTGGATAATGAATCCACCTGCTTTTTAGGAATGCTATAGAAATACATCTTATTAATATGTATCATCGGTGTGTAGGTTATGAAGCAAGAAGTTCATTCAACAAATGTTTTTTAAATCCCCTACTTGCCAGGAATTATTCTAGGTGCTAGAGATGACACGGTCACCCAAACAGACAAAACTGCATGGAGCTTACGTTCAGGAAGAGGAGACAGAAAATGAGGCAGATAAAGAAATAAGATGGAAAGTATGCTAGAAGGTGAAATATGCCTAGAAGAAGAACAGAAAGGGAGAGGAGGACAGGAAGTGAGCAAGAGGAGGAGGGAGGGGTACTGGAATGTCAGATGAGATGTCCAGGGAATGCCTCACTGAGTAGGTGACGCTTGAATACAAACCTAAACGTTGGGAGGGAGAGCCTTGTTTGTATCTGGAATCGGGACACGCCATGAGGCTAGAGATTTGGCCGAGGCCAGATTAGGGAAGGCCTGTTGGCTTCTGTTCAGCCCCTCCGATCCCCTGGGAAAGACACAATCAGACTGCCATTTTAGAAATTCTGCTCCGGCTCTTGTGCAGGGGGCAGATAGGACAGTGACAAGGAAATTGAGAGAGATCAATAAGGAGAGCTCTGAAATATTCTAGACAAGATAAGGTAGTAGCTGGGCTGGATTCCAGCAATGGAGACGAATGGACACAAAGGAGTTTAAGATGTTGTTGGAGGGAGAAAGCACAGGACTGGGGGCTCTACTGACACAGGGGCCTGGGGGTCGGGCACACCTGCTGCTTGTGTTTGGTCCAGCCCAGTACCAAGACGGCTGTTTGGCCTCAGGATTTTTCCACGTGGTACAGTTCTTAGGGCTAGCAAATGTATATATTTTGACACTTTAGCGAAAAGTTATTGCAAGTGGTTTTCAACCAGGTACACGCTCCATGGGGATATGTCTGCAAATGTGGCCTGGCTGCAATGGAAGGTTAAAAAGCACACCTGTAGAAAGGTTAAACACAAAGAGTCTCTGTAAGGGCTGGAGCTCCACGCTGTCATGAGATGCTCATAGCACGCAAGGCGGTAGAGATCTAGACTCTCTGGCTCAGTTGGACGAGGCAGGAGGCACAAATGTATACGCAGGGGAGCCTGCCAATGGTTTATTGGCATTAAAAGAACTCGACTTCCCCTGCTCCAACTGGAACGGCTAATGCAGAGGGTTCTTCCAGCAGTTTTTAAATATGTGCTCACAAGGCTCACAAAAACTAAAAGGAAAGTTGAAGCTTCTTGGTTTGGACCAAATCTCTTTACCGTCAGGAGCCCCAGACCCAGCTATAGCCCAAATGTCCTAGGATTGGACCATGAGCGGTAGGCCACCTCTCCAGGGACAGCGACAATTTTGATAAAGCTATAGCTTTTGTTCTTAGACTCAGCAGGCACGGTGCTCATTCAGTCCCCAGGGGAAAAGTCCTACCCGAACCCAGGCATCTAACATGAGCCCTGTGGGCCCACCGGGGCCCAGCTGAGATAACTGAGCAGCACACGAGGAAGCTCATTGTCTGATTCACCTGGGCTAGATTGGTACTGCTCTGTCCAGGTGCTGAGCACCTTAGCTGGTAGGTTTGCTCAAACAGCTGAAACTGAAGGCGAAGATTAATTATTATGTAACATGTGGCACCGAAGATTAACTCCACTAGTATCAAGAGAATGGGAAGAAGAGGTTGTGATATATTTATAAGATGGAATTCAAGATGGCCACTAAACATAAGTAAAGAAAAAAAAAAAGTAGGGGCACCAGGGTAGTTGAGTGTCTGACACTTGATCTCAGCTCAGGTCTTGATCTTAGGGTCATGAGTTCGAGCCCCAGGTTGGGCTCCATGGAGCCTACATATAAATAAATAAATAAATAAATAAATAAATAAATGTAAGTAAATAAATAAATGTAGGTTTAAAAAAATAGTGACCTGGGGGAAAAATCAGGTTATCATCTCTGGGATTGGCCCATTTTCAAATAAAATCACATCCACACACACATACACACAAAGAGACAGAGACAGAGAGACATCCAGAGACAGAGACACAGAGAGAGAAATGACTAGGACACACACCTAAGTAGTTATTCCTGTTTTGAAGGATAGAGTTGGAATTTTCTTCTCTTTAATAATCTATATTTTCTGAAGCTTTTATATTGAACTTCTATTACCTTATCATAAGAAATGGTACATAAATTTACCTCATAAAACTGGGACATTATAGAAGATAATTACAAAAAGCAAAAAAAAAGAAATATGTTTATACATCTCCCCATTTTATATTCAGAACCCGAGCACGAATGCTCTTAATCACTCCTTTTGTTAATAAAACATTGACATGGTCCATCCATGACTGTTTTCTGTTCATGAGGTCCATCACTGAAGACACAAACACTTCTCCCTCAGAAAAGGTATCTATCCCTTGGGGACAGTCTTCCTAGCACTTGTCCAGAAGTTTTTATTTTCATCTAAAACTATAGGGGAAAGTTTGCTGAGATATAAAACCCTGAAGATCAAAAAAAGAGTATCTCAAGTGGGCAGTCTCTGAAATGTAAGCGTCAACACAGACCCATTCCTGCTTTCCATACGTGAGCCTGTGCCCTCCCTAAGAAGGGGCAGGGAGGGAGACTCTGGTCCCCACACTGAAAGGGACCAGGGGGCGCAGGACAGATCCAACATTCGGAAGGATGGACTGGCAAGATCTCACTTACGACCCTTCCAACCCTGAAATGGATATGCATCCAGATTATTACTCATGAGACTATAGAATCAGAGAGGGGATCATAAAAATGGTCTAGTCAGATCTCCTCATTTTTAAGATGAGAGTATGTGAACTCCGTGAGGTTAGGTCACTTTCCCATGGTCCCATTATTGCCAGTGGCAGCAGCAGTGAAGTCACAAAGTCTTATATATTGTTTATTTTAAAATGGACTGAACAGTACATAAATGGTGTCTAAGGAGTTCCTACAGCCAACATTCTTATAGACAGAGCATTCAAGGGAATAAAAGCTCCCAAAGTTAATAAACAAGTGGAATGCAGGGACAGGATGGTTTAAATATGGTTTTAAAAAGAGAACAAAGATTAGGATGAGTCAGACACTTACCCCTGAGCTGTATATGGGGAAAATTTTTTACTCCTCTTGGGAAGATTTGTGGCTATATCAGAATAGACAATATACATTGTGATTACCTCAAGTTCTATGTGTGTGTAAAATACTATTATGCACATGTACCCCCGTGTTTCTCAAGGTAACTTTTTATGATCGCTTAATTCATAATCATCAGATACAGGCCAGAACATTCGTGATTCCTGGGATCCACCCAGGATCTACGAAATTAGAATCCTTAAGGGTTATTTTTGAGTATCTAGAATTTTTGCCAGCTCCTTGAGTGATCCTAATGAGCATGAAGCTTGTGAACCACTGATAGAATCATGCAATCCACGTATAATGTTTGATTCTTCCCATTTTACTCATTCATATTCAAACAGGTGGAATCAGGTTTTCTGAGGATGAAATGATTTGAACCCTTTGCCTTGCACACCAAACTCCTCACTTCATCACCATATTTATTCCTGGACAGAAGCTATCACTGATTGAATCTTCTACGCATAAATTATACCTCCAGTTCTCATACAAGGCCACTGCCAGAGCTCACGTCATACTGCCATATCTCTTTTCCAACTTAGAGCTCTCTATCAACTTTGAAACTTTCAATCTTTCCTCACAGCCAGCCATGTTCCAAGACTTGCAATATCATCGTTCCCTCCTTCCCATTCTCATTGCCACTAACCTAATTCAAACCCTCATTCATCCCATCTAAACAATTCATGGCCTTGTCAGGAGTACCTGCCTCCATCTCTCTTCCAGTGATGACATTGGCCAAGTGAGTCTTCCCAAAGGCCTATCATGTTTCTCCTGTTCACATAAGGTTTTGATAGCTCATTCCTATGAGAGCAGCAAACAGAATTAAGACTAAAACCATTGACCTGGATTTCGGGCCCTCTCTCTGCCTGATCCCAACCTAAATTTGCAGCCTTGATTTCATTGCTTCCCTACCTGTATCACACATTGCCTGCTGATGTGCCTTTCCTTCTACTGTTAGAATAACAAGAACTTCTTCCCTCATTTCTACTAGTCAAACTCTTAGCCATCGTTTTGGACCTCCTTCAAAAGACACCTCATCTGTAAGGCCTTTATTATTTTCTCCAGTTTATCCTTCTGCAATTCTCTGTACAGTCTCTGCTTTTTGTTTTACTCCAAACTTTTACATTTATCCTTATAAAAGTTATTTTGATAATTGTCTCATCATCTGTAACAACCGAATCAGCATGTTTGCTCCATAACTTTCTCTGAATTAATCTTATGTTAAAGTAATATTTCTGGGTGACTTGTTCTCCTTTCCCAGGATATCTGGAAATTTCTGACACGTGGGATAAGTTTGACTTCCACTAACAATGTGAGAAAAAGTTTTGTGGATGCCAATTGTTTTGTGCTGGCCTCAGCCTAGCGATAGTAATACTATCTGCTAGAAATGCCAGGGGGCACTCACCTGGGCCCTGGTGAGCTTCCCACAGACATCTCCAAACCAATGTTATGACTGGACCGACCCTTGTGGTTCTTATTATGATTGCAAGACTCCCTTCAGCAACAACCATCAGGAAACTTAGAAAAAATAAAGGTTTATTACTTAGAAGACCTGGAAATTACGCAGCACACCTGGGGCCACACAACGAGGTGCAGGTAGAGAGAGCACACACAACTTGCACAAGGGCCTTGGTGCTGGGCCTACGGTCTTGCAGGCCCACTATCTAATGGTGAATTTAAAACATAAGAGTGGGAGCCTAAAGCAGGGGGAAGACAGGCGGCCCAAATGGCCAGTTAACAAAATTAACCAAGCTCTCTGAAACAAGGAGCCTCAATTGAAGAGGTGGATAGCCATTTTTGAGGTGGATGCTGCTTTGAAATGGATGCCTTGGCAATCAAATCTTAAGTCAGTCACTTGCATTACAAAAACAAAACACAAAACAAAACAAAATAAACAACAACAACAACAACAAACTGACAGGACTTACACTGTAGACTTAGTATATAATGCATACATCAAACATTAGGGCATGCCACACACAGTAGTCCAGCCTTTAAAATGTGTCCTTATAGATGAAGCCATGAAATTACCTTAGCTTTGAAACCCAAGCAACAGTGTCCCGTGGGACTCCACTGCAGAACTGACTTTGGTTCTCTCTGAGATCATGCCTTCAGGTGGGTTACTCACTCATTCCTAGAATTAGCCCTAAAACTCAGCATCCAGAAGGGCAGAAAACCTTGGATCCGACCTAGTAGAGCAGAGGAACTGGTTCATGACGTGCAGCATGATGGCCTCCTTCTGGGAATGTGACTGGCTTTTGAGTTCAAGCATAACATCAGTGAAGCCTTCTTTATTTTGTTGGAAATTGCTTCCTTTCCTTTTCTTTTTTATAACTTCTTTTTTTTTCAGATGTCATTGACAAATCTCATTTGTTTTCTCCCTAGAGAGCTACTTTCTGGGATCCTTAAAGTTTTTCACCTCTCCACCACCGTTCTGGTTCTTCAAGGATTTCTCTCTATTCGACATTACCTGGGGCTTTCCTTTCTAGACTGGCAGCTTTATGAAGGGAGGGGCCACATTTTTCTGAGGTTCCTATCCACTACAGATTAGAGCAGTGTGTTAGGATATATTTGCTCTCAGTATATACAAAGCAAATTCTTAACCAAAAGCTCTGAAGTTCAATGTTATGTGAAGATAAAATAGAATAATACGTGTAAAGTGCTGTACCCAATAGAGGGCAAGGAGTAAGTGGCAAATGGCATCTAAAAAACAGATAGCGTTGTTGGCCCAATGCCCTTCTACCCCATGCAACAAGCATATTGATCCAAGCATCTTGCTTTTCTCTTTCTGGTGGCTTAAATTGAAAGCCAGCCCTTTGTGGTTTTTCTTTAAATTTTATTTTATTTAAATTCAATTAATTAGCATGTAGTGTATTATTAGTTTCAGAGGTAGAGTTCAGTGATTCATCAGTTGCATACAAACCCAGTGCTCATTACATCAAGTGCCCTCCTTAATGCCCATCACCCAGTTACTCCATCCCCCACCACCTCTTCTCCAGCAACCCTCGTTTGTTTCCTAGAGTCTCTTATGGTTTGTCTCCCTCTCTGATTTCATCTTATTTTATTTTTCCCCATTCAGTTTTGTTTCTTAAATTCCACAGATGAGTGAAATCATGTGATAATTGTCTTTCTCTGATTGACTTATTTTGTTTCGCATAATACCCTCTAGTTCCATCCATGTCATTGCAAATGGTAAGATTTCATTTTTTGATGGCTGAGCAATATTCCATCGTATATATACACCACATCTTCTTTATCCATTCATCTGTCGATGGACATGGGGGCTCTCTCCATATTTTGGCTATTGTGGACATTGCTGCTATAAACACTGGGGTGCAGGTGCCCCTTCAGATCACTATGTTTGTATCCTTTGGGTAAATACCTAGTACTGCTGGTTGCTGGCTCGTAGGGTAGCGCTATTTTTAACTTTTTGAGGAACCTCCATACTGCTTTCCAGAGTGGCGGCACCGGCTTGAAAGCCAGCCCTTTGATTCCTTTGGTTACACGTCCCAGGGATTCCAATGACTTTAGAGTCACATACTCACTGGCAGGCCTGCGGCTTGTGGGGGGGCATGGCAGTCTTTTAGGTGAACATACTAATAGGACACCGCTGTGAACAGCAAGTTACTGCCACATACAGCTTTTGCTGTGCTGAATACACAGAGGCTGGACAGACAGAGGGGAGTGCCATTAGACACGTTAAGAAAAAGTTGCGTGGGGAAGCCAAATAGTTTATATTCGCTATTGTCAGACATGCCATTGGATAAAGTTTTTAAGAAAAACTTACTCCTTTCCAAGAAGTAAATCCTGTAAGTACTAGTGTCAAGTATGCTGGCTCTTTTGTATGCAGTTTTGATTTTAACTAACTCTGAGAGAATATTATTTGCCCTTAAAAACTTTTCTTTCTATATAAGCTTAGAAAATTAGGTAGCTGCTGCCAGAAGGATTTTGAACATCTATCCTCAAGAATTTTCATGGGGAACTGCTCAGAATTCAAGATTTGAATATTTATTTCTTAATCAAAACATGTGGGCAGAATATACATTTCTTCAATGACCTTACGATAGCACATCAACAACAAAATTCTTACTTTTAAATAGAATGACATCTGAGCACAGTAAAATCTCATGGGTCTAATCACCTCCAGTGAACACAACACTCACAATCTCAAAAGAAACACGAAAGAAGAATACCAAATTCATTGGTGCTGTGTTTATCCTTATAACATAATATGCAATATGTTTTTGTAGACCATCTGCATTAGCTACGCATTATGGATTCAGCTGGCTCAGTCTCCTTTTGGTGCAACGATGTCATCTTTATCTGACCCAAGACAAAAGAGGTAGCATGGCCTGTGGTTAAGAGCATGAACTCTGGATCTGATCTGCTGCCATTCAGTTCCAGCCTTGACTTTTCCAACTTGCAGGAGCCCACCAAGTTATCCAGTGTTTCTGTACCTCCTCTTCGCCATCCATAAAATGAAGATGATGGTGATAATACCTGGCTCACAAAGGTTGTTATATGATAAATAATAAGATGGAGCAGTGAGTAGATTTCATGAGTGGCACCTAACCCACTGAAGGATTTCTAGAGAAGCCTGGCTGTGGAGACAACGGAGGAATTAAATCTTGAATGAGTAGTTGAGGGAGAGGGTGATCCGAGCACCAAAGTAGTAGCACTTGGGGAAACAGCTAGAAAAATATGGTGTGATCTGGAGAGTGCTGAAAGATGGTGTGCTGAAGGAGACTGCCCAGCCAGGTCTTAAAGACCGACGTCAGCCATATTATGGAACTTCAGTTTTCTGAAGACAATCGAGTCATCCGAGTGCTCTGAGCAGGAGTAGCCACCTTGATGGTAACATGTTTTTTGTAATTCATGACCATGAGCCTCATGTGAAACCATACCTGGCTACTGAGTACACTTCTTCTCCCATTTGTTAGACCTCTATTTTTTATTTCCTCCTCCCCCCAAACTTCCAGCACCCTCCTCCTCCATGTTCACTCAGCACTGACAATCTTGCTTTCTACTTTACTGGGAAAATAGAAGCAATGGGGAGAGAACTTCTACAAGCTCCTTTGCATCTGCTCCCCTACACGATTTGAAGCTTTATTCTCCATTTCTCTTCTGTTTGCCTAGATGAACTGTCCATGTCCCTGGATTAAACTGTCCTCTCCATTGGTGCACTCAATGCCATCCTCCCTCATTTACTCGAGGACCTGTCTCCAGGCTTTTCTTCTGCCTCTCCTGTGTCAGCAGTCTTCCCCTCAGGCTATTCCAGACTATATAAACTGCCTCTTATTTCTCTACATCCTAAAGAAAATGTACTCTTGACCCTGCTTCACACTCCATCTGTTGCCCTACTTCTGGCCTTCCTTTTGCGAAGAAAGTCCTTGAAAGAGTTGTCTGTTGCTGTATCCAATTTCTCTCCTCCATCTCTCTTTCAAACCTAGTTCAGTTGGGCTATCACCCTAACCACTCCTTTGAAACTTCTTTTACCAAGGGGACTGATGACTTCCACTTTATTAAATCCAATCAATTACCCTCCATCACCCTCATTTTAGGTGACCTATAAGCAGAATTTGATGCACTGGATGACTGTCTCCTCCTTGAAACTGTCTTTCCTTGGCTTCCAGAATGTGTATTTGCCTGCTTTTCCTCCTTCCTCTACAGAATCTGCTTCCCAGTTTTTGTTGGTTTCTCCTTGTCGTCCGACATCTTCAGGATGCAGCGCCCAACCTTTGCACTTTCTTCTGTCTGTATAACCACACTCGTGGTAATCTCACTCTTGTTTCAGTTACTCCAACATTCATATCTTCAGCCTAGAATTCTCCCCTGAACTCTAGAGTCATATATGCAACTGCCTACTTGATGTCTCCTTTGGTTATTTGATAAAATTTCAAATTCAACATACCCCCAGGGGAACTCCTGATCCACTCTCAAACCTGTTCCCTCCTTAGACTTCTCTGTCTGGATCGCAGACAACTCCATTCTCCAGTTGCTCAGACCAGAAAGTTTAGTCATCTTTGATTCCTCTCTTCTTTCACACGCTACATCAAAACATTAGCACATCCCTTTGATTCCACTTTTTAAAAAATTCCCCGAGTCCAGCCTCTTTGCAGCCTGCCCTTCCTCTCGTTTCTTCCCCTTTCCTTGCTCTACTTTTCTGCTAAGCATTGAATAGCTTATGAGAAAGCTTATAACATACTTGTTTTATGTGCTGACTATCTCCCTCGCGAGTCCTAATTTGTTTTGGTCTCTCCTGAAAACCAAAGGTGTTCTTTGATTCTTTGATTACATTTTGGCACTCCAATGGCCTGTTTCTCCTGAGGCTCACCTTGCACAGTGTAGACATTCACTAGATATTTGCTGAATGTCTGTGCAGAATGTGTGCTTTCCATTTGTTTTCTTGTGCATTTCCCAGTGATGCCCAGAATTGTGCTGACCTTTGTGTGTGGCTTCAATACACAAGTCAGTGAATTTAGGATGAGGTCCATTTTTCTTACATTCCTTCCCTGGCTTATAGTTGATAGTTTGGTATTTATTATTTTTTGAGTCAAGTTTACATGACTTTCTTCTAAATTCATTTCCATTTGCCCACACTGAAGCATCTCTAGCCCTCTCCTTACCACCCACATAGCTTTGCGGTTGTGGCCATTGCTGGCTTGGCAAATGTGTGAACTAAATATCATTTTCAGAACTGGAAATTCCATTGTGTGTTCCATCATCAAGATCTCATACTAAAAAACAATGATTTCAGCTCTAGAGAACTCTGTCATTTCCATTGTCATATTCAGAATATTTTCTACATGTCC
The DNA here is from genome assembly GCF_964656455.1 of Halichoerus grypus. NCBI lineage: Eukaryota > Metazoa > Chordata > Mammalia > Carnivora > Phocidae > Halichoerus > Halichoerus grypus. The sequence goes on along the minus strand of NC_135723.1, from coordinate 11,766,732 downwards.
TTTACCATTTGTTGTCTTCAAATAAAAGAGTTCCTTATACATAATAAAAAACATACCTCTCTATATCAACTAAAATTTCAAATACATAAATCCTTTCTATATCTTAAGCTTAGGCTTTGGTGTTCTGTATGTTTTGTTATTGTAAATAAGACTGTTTCCTCCCAACTGTGCTATTTACTGGTCAAGGAATTGGAGAGAAATCTATATAGATCAGCCAGCCAACTATGAGGAGTCAACCATTGGAAGAGCCATTGAGTCAGTAGAGTGGCTACTGAACCACTAAACTATTGTTGCAGCCACTGAAAAAAGCAGCATTGTGGTGAGGACTGGCTGCTCTTCAATACACACTGACTGATACAGCTTCACAAAAACCCTGGAGTCCAGGTAACCTGAGGCTTTTTCTGGTCCTCAAGGAACCTAACAGGCAAAATAAGTGGCCATCTCATTTACTTATCTTACTCATGCTAATGTTTGGTTTGTTTGTTTTTCACATTATTCTATTAGCTTTTCTATGTAGACAACCATTCTGTCTGGGAGTAGTAATACATTTGTTGTCTCTTTTCTAATACTTGCAGTTTTATTTGGGTTTTCTGTCAAATAAAGTGTGGTAAATGAATATTTTTTTTCTCCCTTGGCTTTATGATAGCATTTTAAATATTTTATCACTAATTTCTTAGTTGGATGTGGGTTTGACATACATATTCTTTATCATGCTATAGATGTATTTTTATGTTCCCAATTGACTATTAAAAAAAAATTATGTTAAACTTGACCAAATGCCTTCTCAGTATCAATTAAGATACTCATATACTTTTCTCTATTGACCGAGTAATATGATTAATTAAATTAACCAAAATCTCATTATTAATTTCCTTTGCCTTCTTGCATAAATCCTATTTGACTTGGGGGTATTTCACTTTTAAAATTTATTAAAAGCAATTTAGCTAGACTTGGATTTTTTTATAATAGACATAATGCTTGTGTTCATAAGTAAAATGACCTTCAGTTTTTTTTTGTTGTTGTTTTTTGGTGCATGTTACATTTTTCATGTGTCCGTATCATGTCTCTGCTAGTATAAAAGATGAGTTGTAATGTGACTCTTGTCTTAAATTTTGTGCTCTTACACAATTAACAAAACACTGGAATATTTTTCCTATGAACATTTCAAAGAACTTGCCTATCCTTCTATGTAATGGGTAAATAGAGTCTTTCCAGAGGAGAAGGAAAAATTGAGTAGTAAGAAGATTTCAAACTTGTATTTATGTGATTGTTTTCTTAGGCTTTCTACTTATTCTTGCATGACATTTGTTTTTATATGTTGTGATTTTCTTTTTTTAAAAAAGATTTTATTTGACAAAGAGAGAGCGAGCGAGAGAGCACAAGCAGGGGGAACAGCAGAGGGGGAGAGATAAGCAGGCACTCCACTGAGCAGGCAGCCCAATGCGGGGCTCGATCCCAGCACCGTGGGATCATGACCCAACTGACTGAGCCACCCAGGAGCCCCTATATGTTGTGATTTTCAACTTCATTAGCAATCAATGCATTGAAAATTAGCCACATTGACAAAATTAGCAAATTTTTAACATGGGAATGCCTTTTGTAGATGAAAGTTGTACAAAAGGGGTACCTATATGAGGTGCTGTGGCATTGTTAATTTTTACAATTTTTCTGAAATTTTTTTTGCAATTTTATAAAAACCTTAAAACCATCACATTCTCTGACCAAATAATCCCATTTTTAGAATGTCTACCAAGGAAAATTTTCACAAACAGCAAACAAAGATTGATGTATAATTATTTCCATCCTAGTGTCATCACATTAATTACTGGAAACAACTCAAATACCTAATATAGGAATGCTGAGTGAATTATGGGTTATCCATAGAATACAATATTATGCTGATTGTTAATGATGTTTATGAAGAGCTTTCAATGACATGAGGAGATTCAAATAAATAATGTTAATTATAAAAAATAAGATACAAATTGCATATGCAGTATAATCTCAACTTTAAAAAATATGCATAACATAAAAGAAACTTGGAAAATTTTAAATAAAATATTAATGAGTAGAAAAAGTAACTTTTTTCTCAATGTCTTAATTTTTTTTTCAGTTTTTAAGTACCAAAATTAATGAACAAATACATATTTTATTTAAAAAGTTTTCTTGCTCTCTTCATGGGACATAGTGTCCTGTGCCTTCCCATCCCATGGGTACCCTCTTGCTGGTGCTATGGAGGTTGGAATTTGCCCCCAGTTGGTTTCATAGAGAGTATACGTTCCAGTGCTGCCTTTTGGTCATGAGTGCCTTCTAACAATTCATTGTGATTGCTCAAATTGACTTCAATCTCCAACTCACTTTATCCATTACTTTATTCATTACATCCCATGCTGGGTGTGCACTGTGCCCCACCAGGGCCATCATAGGCTAGATGTAAGTCTTATTCTTTCCCTGGACCTCAGGACAGCTCATCTGCAAAATGAGTGTGTTGACCTCTCAGGTGTTCCCCTGCTGTCTATAGCCTTCTCTGAGACTTTTCCCTTGCTTCTGAAACCGCACCCTCCATTTCCATGTGTACACCTGTGGATCACATCAGCCTCTAGAGTCAATCTTCCTCTCAGTGTGTGATCTCCTCTTCCTTGAAGGAGGCCATTGTTCTACTGGTGCAAGCTTTATTCTCAGTGACTTTGGAAAGCAAAACTGGGATTTGTCATATTTCATATTAACAGAAGGGAGGACTTTCTAAAAATTAAAGCTGTGGAAAATAAAAAGAATAATTCAACATATAAAGGCTGGGGGCAAGGACCAGGAGATGAGGGAATTTTGCATTGGATGGGAAGATAAAATCAATACATCCTGAGGTTTATTTTCCAGATGGGCTCCCTCTCCTGCCTACCTCAGTAACTCAAAGGGGATCCGGGGAGGTGACCTATGAAGAAAGAGTTTTGTCACTGTGTCGTCGATCACTGTTGTTGCCAAGTGGGGGGACAAAGCCTGAGGGAATCCTTCAGAGAGAGAGAAGGTAGAGAGAAGGGATTCTTATTTTTACCTGGCCAGTACCATAGAAGGACAGGATAAAGTTCTGAGGAGAGAAGATTTGCAAAGAGAGTCCAGCAACCAAAGCACAAATGTTAATCCGGCTTTTTAAGGTCACAAAGAAGGAAGACAGTCAGACTGGCCTAATTGGCAGGATCTTCTTGTGAGGGTGGAGAGAAATGAGAAAGACCAGAATCCAACCAAACAGGGGATTTTAAGTGGTGAGTCTAGGAACATCCTGAGAAACTAGGATGGTTGGACATCTACCCAAGATGTGGGCAGAACAGTAGCTGCTGCCCAGACCATGAGACATGACTGGGGAACCTGAAGAATTTTCTGGATCTACTGACTGAGATCATCTGGTTGCCCTCTCTACAGAGTCTCCCCTAATAATACGTCAATGCCAATATATGCATATACATTCACACGCACATTTTTCACACATATACATGCATACATACATACCTAGATATGTATTCCAATGTGGGGCAGTGGCTATAATGATAAGAGCTTGGACTCTGGAGCCAGACTATTTAGGTTTATAGCTCAGCTATTCCACTTCCCATCGGTGTCACCTCAGGCAAGCTAATTAACCTCTCTGGTCCTCCATTTCCTCATCTGGAAAATGGAGAAAATAATTCTAAACTTAGATTCGTTGTGAAATTTAAGTGAGATAGTTGATGTAAAGTACACTTAGAATAGTGCCTGACATAGACTATAATAAACGTTCAATAGATTTCAACCATCAACTGTTAATTCCTTTTTTCTGCTCTCCCCTTATACTGGCCCAGCTAATCTCTGGCCTCTGCTTCTTCCTGTGTGTCTCACATCCTCTGCCCTTGCTGTTAACAGGCAACCCTCTACAGGTCAAATTCCTATCCAGTTAATCATCACCATCTCTGCTGGGCCAAGCTTTGGCACCAGACCCCCTCAAAGGACAACTGCTTAGTCCATAGATTGGGCACACTTTTTGCCCAGTCAGCACTGTTAATAATAATTGTTAAAGCTTATAAAGTATACTAGCAAGAGTAGCAGGGTCAGGTGGTAGCAGCTGGGCGACCTCAAGTTTTCTCCAATGAACCTGTATGTCATGACATTACAATTAAGGGAAAGGTTATCTTAAAAATAGGTTATTTTAAAAATAGTATGTGTAGACTATGACCCTGCCTATTATGAAAGCCCTGGGTTCAGGAGCTTCACAAGTCAGTCGTCTGTCCCTAGAAAAAGCCAGCGTTTCCTGATGGCAGAAGTGAGAGCCTGTTGCTGGAAGCCAACCTCCTTGCGGCTGAACTGTTTGCTTAGTGTTGAGCTGGGGCCTTGGCGAACAGCCTGGTAGCTCCCATCCTCTCTCCCATTATGGGCCCCAAATCCAGCATGGGAGACATTTACATGTCTTTTGCACTCCAGAGGTAATTAGCTTCTCAGATACAAGAGCTGTGCTCCGTAAAGTGCCCGGCCCATGGGGGGCACAGTGACACCCACGAAGGTCCCAGGGGCACTTCTCAAGGTGGGCTTCCCACTCCTTCCCTTTATTCATCCAGTCATTTTTATTCATTCAAATATTCCTGCTTGGTGCTCATTCCTAGGTGTATAAGAGAGTCTTGGACTTTGTTCTCAGGGAGTTTACTGCGGATAAGCCTGGATATGTAATTCAAAAGGAAGAACAAAGATCAAAAGCCAACTAAGTGCTCTAGCTATCCAAGGACCCCTAAGCACTCCGGTCTGTCATGGGCTGTAGACTTGGTAGCAAGTCTCCAACACTGAGACCTGGAAGCAAAAAAAGCAAAAGGAGTCTGTTATCCTTCATTAACTGAAACCTAGAAGAAATTGCCCACTGCAATTCAGAGGCTGCTGGGGAAAGGACCTGGGGCTAGTGGGGGGAGGGGGTGGCTGGGCAGTGGCCGGGCAGGATTCACAGTTGAGAAATAAACCATCATGCATCACGACCCAATAGGAGTTTAACCAGTGCTCGAATCTGATTGGCTAACGTCAAGTTTCAGCCCTGCCATTTAATTAGAGCAGAATCTCCCCGATAAATTCGGGTAATTGACACTTTCTCTCCCAAATGCTCGTCCATTGAAATGACTGTCCAAAGAAGAGCAAGAAACTATGATAAAAAAGAAACGCAAATGTGTCACTGCCCCGATCAAGGCTCTGACACAAATATTTACACTGCATTTTACATTTTTTTTAACGCCCATTATTCTGAAAGGGATTTTATAGTTTTTCTGACATATGCCAAAGCAGGTTTTTACATTTTGCAAGTATGCAAATAGCAAATGGAATAAGAAATTCATGCAGATACTTTCCCAGATTTTCAAATGCAGAACATCGTGTTATGCTGGTTCCAGAAGTTATAATTGCACTTAAAAGTCCTGCCTTGGTGTGGCATTCAGGGGCTTTGGGGACTCTGTACGCTAATTCATGTCTGACTTTCACAGCTCTGTAATCAGCCCTATTCATACGAATTGGCTTATAGAAAACACATTTGTTCTTCGGAAGGAGCAGTGACTAGTGATGACTTCAAGAGTACCTTTTGGGTCCTGTAGAAGCTCAGTAAATAGATGGCACTCTAACCATACACTGGAATTTCTGCCCCCGTCCCAAATCTCCCCTCCTGCTTTCTGAGAACTCTGTCCTGTGTTAATGTGCGCAAGGCAATATCTCCTCTGGGCCGGGACCTATTGTCTCTGCCTCCCTCCTTCCTCCTTTCCCTGGAATCTCTTAGTAATCTAGCCGAAGTGGCAAACTTTCAGGAATGCCCCCTTTAGGAGTCTCACAAAATGTGTAAGCTTGTATCATTCCTTTCTTCTTAGAAATAAAGGAAAGCTCTTTATAGACCTGGAAACATTTCCTTTCAAACAAAAGCAATCAAGTACTCCCAGGGCTGGGCCAGAGAGATTCATTCCTCATCCTCCTGAGACCAGAATGGTGAAAGGCATGAGTGTCTCCCCTTCAAAGAGTTCCAAGAACCTTGTTCTGAAGGACACTCCTTCCAGAATGCACAGAACAAGGCAGACAGTAGCTCAAGCTCCTGTGTCATTCTGGTTAATCCAGGACATCTGGTCACCCCATGTGGGAACTGTAGTCTGTGTGCCCTCCAGTGTAATCAGGAGGGCATGTCCTACACGTGGGAGAGCTGGCTGCCATGGAAATAAAGCCAATTAGAAGAGACTATTGTGATAAATCTCGTTCACTGGCCGTGTTTGCTTTAGAAAGCAATTACAGCCAAATTCATAATCTTCCGTCTCTATAAAATAATTTTCAAGACAGGCAAACGTTCAACCTAAACTTTTAGATGTTTCTTTCTTGCTTTATGATTAGTAGGAGTACTTAACCTAGCAGTTCTGGATGGCCTGTTGCGCTGATTTACAATTACTGCAGCAATATTTTGTGGTGGCAAGACACGTTCCCCTTGAAGCCCTAGAGAAAGGGTTTAGCCCCAGGAATCCTCACAGTTGGGCAGTGGCCCAAGGGCAATGTGGCTGTTGTAAACCTATTGCCTGGAGTGGTGCTTTTAAAAGATTGCTAACCTGGGAAATAGAAGACTTGCATTCTCATTCTTGTCCCCGTTAACTGGCTCCAAGATTTTAAGTTAGCTCAAAGTCTCAATTTCCTTACTCTTAAAATCGTAGAGCTTTAGAAATTGTAAGGAACCTTGCTGGGTGTGTGTGTGGGGGGGGGGGGGGTAATGTAGTTCAGCTTTAGCTACTTCTTTTTCTAGATTATAAAAGTAATACTTGCTGTATCTAACTCCCAAGCTGAGAAAATCAACCAAAGTTTAACCTGTTTTGGAGAGTCTGGGGTTGCACAGACTCTTAGACAAATAAAAGAAATAAAAATGATGACTATTACTTACACTTTAAGTGAGAAAATCCTTCAAGGTTCAGCCTAAGTACATATCCCTAAATAATATTATTTTTATTATCATTAAAAATACCCACGTTTGCCTGAGGGTTCTAGAGGGGAGGGGGTGGGGGGATGGGTTAGCCTGGTGATGGGTATTAAAGAGGGCACGTTCTGCATGGAGCACTGGGTGTTATACGCAAACAATGAATCATGGAACACTACATCAAAAACTAATGATGTAATGTATGGTGATTAACATAACATAATAATAAAAAAAATACCCACGTTTGCTAGATATGGATACTTTTTATTGCCCCCAAATTTCCAAATTTCACAAAGGAATGATTTTCTTTTCTCTCTGTCCAGACAGTCACATGTCCTCTCAAACCAAGGCAGAATTTCCTAAACAGTACTCTAAAGTTGTACAGAGGATCCTCTGCAAAACTTCCAAACCACTTATATCAGAGAATACTGGTTGTGTAGTTAAGTAAAAAGCAATCGCCTCTATTTCTACCTTACATTTAGCCACGGTTCGACTTTGCAATGCACACAGACCTCCTGAAGCAGAAGCTTTATTTCTCAATACAACTTTTTGCTTTAAGTTATAACGTAGCCTGGATTCCCCCTAAAAGTTGAGACGAGTAGTTTACTTGATGGTGTTTTCTTTGAGGATGTGATCTCAGGGAACAGGATGAGGGGTCGGGGAGGATAACAGAAGGAGGGAAAGCCAATTCTGGGGTGCACGATCAAGCTGGCTGTCCCCTGAGGCTGGTGCTCAGTCTCGGGACCTTCTAAGGAGCCTTATGAAATGTGTGCCCCGGGACAAACGGGGAGAGCATTTATCCACTGGATCTCTGAACTTCAGGGTTGTATGGGCTTGAGTACCAAATCACATCCTGCAGGTGCCCCTCACCACAACGTCAGCAAAGCTCCAGGGCAAAGAGTCTTGGCCCATCCAGATTGCACCTGAACGAAGCTGAGTGAAGCCTACGCAGAAATGATCACTGTGGCAGCAGCTGGTTTAAGAAGTGGGGCTTAGGGGGTTCAAGACACATACATGATGTATCTGATACTCGTGAAAGTCCAACCAAAGTATACATGGTCATTTCTTCACTGAGAACTAGTCTTTGGAAGTCTCTGATTCAAATGCTGACCAAGATTCCCTTAATAAGTCAAACAACCCAAGGTTTGTTGGGTTGTCCTGGGTACCCCTTTGCACAACATAGGAAAATTGTGTATTTATCCATTGGCCAAAGGAGTATTCTGGGGCAATTTTCCATGGGGGGGAGTTTAAAGAGCTTTTGCATAAAGTAGGTAAATTTTACTTCAGCATATCTCTGTGTCGCTTTAGGCAAGAGAAGAGCCTCGCCATATGGATACTTGGTGTCACACTGTAAGACCAGGACACCTTTGCACAGCTTCATTCAGTTCAGATTGGAAGCATTGCCAAGTTTTACAGCTGACCTAATAAGCATAAGGCAGAGCTGAGTGGACAATGAGAATGATTTACTGAAGATAATTCCTAGGGTGGTGATTCTCAAAGTGTAGTCCTTGTACTGACTGGCAGGTTCGGCACCTACGTGAGGACTTGTTAAAAATGCAAATTCTCAGTTCCCACCCAGACCTACTAAATCAGAAACTCTAGGGGTGGAAGTGCAGCTAGCTGCATTATAACAAGTCTTCCAGGTCGTTCTGAGGTATGCTAATGTTTGAGAACCATGTGAATCTTTTCCGGAGCACTGGGCGAAACAAATCAGTATGGCAGCAAATCAGCAGTCAGACATGCACCAGACTGGTACATATTGTTCAAACACTTAACTAGGAGCTAGTTACCCTTCTGGCTTCCAGGGGTGCCAAGGTGGATGGATCACAGAGCCTTTGATCCCAATGGGTTTACAATCTAGTGGAAGAGACATGACAAGGAGAATGACAATAATAACACACCAGAAAGTGGGACGCCTCAGTGTGACCAGATCCAAATTTGCAGGGGAGTCAGGAAAAGGGGTGATTTCTAAAGTAAGCTGTGAAGAACCAAGGGTGCAGTGTGTGAGATGAAGGACACTTAGAACAGACAAGGCACGTAAGCCAGCATCTGGGGAAAACTGAGCCAGCAGGGTCGAGGGCTTCCAAGGAGATGAAGTGTGTGGAGGCAGGGTACAGGGAAGCAGTAGGGAGAGAACAGGATGGAAAGATATCAAGGGAAGAGCATGAATTGTAAAGAAGCTTGGATTTTATCCTGAGACCCGGGAGGAACCATTCAAGTATTTTGGCAGGAACCACCTCTCGGTCTGTCTGTCAGATCCTCCTTCTCACCCTGGACACAAATGTGGGCAATCCTGAGAGCTCAGCCTAGCTATCTCATCCAACTCAATGGCTTTAAATGTTGACCAAGTGCTGACAGCCCCTGAATCTATCTATTCAAAGCTGCCTCTTGCCCAGATTTCCAGATTGGCATCTTCACTGGAACGTCTAAAAGAGGTTTCAAACTCAACCTGACAGGAGTGGAACACTTGATTATTTCCCCCCTCGATCTTGTGTCTTATTCAATCTTTCCTCAGCTCGGTAAATGGCAACACCATCTACCCAGGTTTTCAGTCAAAAATCTAGGACATGTTCAAGAGTCTTCACTTCTCTCATCACCTACATCCAAGTCTTAAGAATATCCTGTCAATTCAGCAAGTTTTGTTGGCTCTACCTCCATAAAATATCCTGAAGCTTTCCACTTCTTTCCAGTCCTACTTTCTTGATGGCAAGATGCTTCCAACAGCTCGAAGCCCATTCTGTGGTCAATTCTCTCAGCAACCTTTAGTCTTTCCCACAAAGCCCTGCGCTGGGTTCGATTTGCTTTGACTGGGTTTTATGTTCATTCATGAATCAAAGACTATGGCAATCCTGGGTCACAAGCCCATCTTGGCAGCCAGAGGTAGAGACAGTTTCCTTCAAACCACACAGTGGCTAGGGGTGGAAGGGGCTGTGGAGAGAGTGGCGGTGGTGGGAATTGTGGGGGTAGATAGTCCCCTAAGGAAATGGGGGTGTTAGAAAAAGAAGCGTAATGGACACTGGGCAAGTGGACGAGATTTCCACTAGAGTGGTGAACCAAGAAACCACTGAATGATGAAAAGTGAAGGAGTTTCTTTTTGAAATGTGCTTGAATATTGTATTTTTGTGAAGTATTGGCATTTCATTTCTAGGAGTTTAAATTTAAATCAAAATCATTTTACATGCCCTGGGCACTCATTCACCAACATTATAATTAGTTTCTGGCTGTTTGTGACATTGGGCTGGATAGTCTAATCCCAGCGGCTGTGATTTCCACCTTCTAGTAAAATGTGAGTCTCATGCAAAGTTTTAAGTATCTGAACTAACACTGATCTATCGCATACACTAGAATAAAGGATTTATATATTTTCTATTCAACACATGACCATATATACAGTATATAAGGATCACGTAGGACATACATAATGATAATTTTTGGAGGCAGTGTTAGAGGGGTGTGTCCGTGGCACGAGGGCAAAGCCAAAGACTTAAAAGTAGAGTCCATACAGACATTGCCATAAATAATATAGAAAAGCAGAACTCCATTTTTTTTTCTACTGTCAAGGTTTTGAAAGCCCTTAAAGAAAGACAAATGTAATGCTGGCATGGAATAAGAACGTCAGCAGGCCGTGTGCGCTGTCCTCTCTGAGTGGTCAGCACGTGCAGCCACGTGTTCTGTGTCCGTGGAAAGATCTGGCACATCTCCTTGTCTTCTAAGCAGAGAGAAAGAAAAAAGAAAAGTGCTTTCCCAAAAGGACTCCCTTCTTTTTCCATAACACGTAATCTTGGTCCTAAATAAAGGCTTTTGATTCTGAGACGTCTTCTTCCTCTGCTTGTTGGCATCATGGGACTTGATGCCTGCCATTCTGACCTGGCACCTGTCTGCATTTTGGTGTGGCCGCCACAATTCTAGGCAAACATATTCTATTTTAGGGGGAGAATTAAATTAGGGATGGGGAGAAACCATAAGAAGCAGCCATCACTCCCCATGCGTGCCTGCGCGCATTTGCGCACACATGCTCGCACACCCACCCACAGACACACTGGTTGCGTGCTCCCAACCTGAAAAACTTCTGGAGGGAGGCTGAAAGCATACAGTTACAGACTGAGGAGAGAGTTAAAGGAAGATAATGCTTATTCTCCTCTCTCTGCAGATCTTATCTGCCCAAAGGTGTAGAAACTATTTCTTTTGCTTAAATAATGAGAAAATGGCTATATTTAGACAAAACAGCTAGCTTATCACAACAAAAAAGAGCACCTGAAAGACTGAAGGGAGAAACAAATCCAAAAGCAAACAAACTGATATCTCTTCAACCACAAAGCGCTTAATCCTGAAGCCCTTTGACAGCTTTATTGGATTTTCTTACAAAGATCACAATAGTTACACTTGCAATTAGCTTTTGAAATTAACTTGGAGCTCTACACTTAGAAGTTGGCCAGTAAGCAAGTATCATGTTTTGCTTTTTGTTACCGCACTCTCTGTGCTCTCTCCCTCGTTTGGATTTCCACGTTTTTCTTCTTTTCTTTTGGAAGATTCCAAACTCACTACTTTATCATATCTCGAGGGCTCAGAATCCAAAACTCCGTGGAAGATTCTGTTGACAGCGGAGCTCACTAATGTGACAAAGTCACCCATACAAGGATGTTGTCGAGGATGCAAAAGAATCCCACTGGATAAATGCTTAAGCCTCTTCTGTTTTGTTTGCTACTCTTCCAAGGCAAGATGCCTGGGCTCTTCTTTCTCAAAAAGTGCGAGGAAAGTGGACTTGACCTTTGTAGACTGTTTTAAATTTTAGGCTCTGTTTGTCAGCTGCTAGCGACCTCACCAAAGCAGGGGACTGAGAAACAAAGAGAGTGAAACTGGAAATGCCGCCTGAAAAGGAAGCATTTATCTCATCACAATAGTCCCTTGTCTTTCCTGAACTTGGATTGGGTATCTGGTTTAGTGTCCAGACACACTAACCACGGACACCTGACTTTTTCAAGGACAAAATGGAGTGGGGGTGGGTGGTGTTGGCAAAGGTGTCTTAGAGTCCAAGTGTGATTGGATGGGACTGCTATGATGACTTCTGTCATAGAAATCTGGGCAAGCAAGAGCTAGAGATCCTCCATCCAGAGAGCTTCAAGAATCCACTCCTAGGATGACTTAGTCTCCCCTTTCAGCCCCACCCAAAGGATTCTCTCACTGAAATGCGTACGGCAAGAGACGTTCCAAAAATACTTATGAAAAGATGTACTGTATTGTGCCTGGCCTCAAAAAAAAAGTTTGCATTCAAGATTTATAGTAAAAGAAATAGGAGTTGTTTTCATTTTTCTTTTCATTTACAATCCCCCTGAAACTCCAGAACTGGAACAATTGAAACAATTAGCTGCCTCCTGTTTATCATTACAGGAGCATCATCATAATCCTTGGGCTGTGCCAGGACTGTTTTCTGGAGCAATATATCCCTGAGTGAGGCCCAACTACTGTACAGAAGGACTGAAATCTGAAAACTACTTAGAATAACATTTCAGGGCCTCACTGCTGCTTGATCTGTTTCTTTTTAGCTTGTCCTAGAAACAGCGAGGCACTGCACATTTGTAAGGTGGGGCGGGTGGGGGATAACATCTAAATTCCTCGTGTATCTCAGAAATCTAAATTAAAACATTGAGGAAGCAGTTACTAGGTTGTTCTGACAAAGATAACAAGGCTGTGAGGATTGGATTTAGAAATGAGCATTGCAGGACTCTCTCGGTTGTATCCAATCTGGAATGTCACACTCCGACATACAAGTAGTTAGGGCAAACTTAAATAGCCAGACCCCATAAAAGAAAAAAGTAGCATTGCACATTATTATGAGCTGTAGGGCTTGGGACCATTATTATAGAATGCCATACCATTCTGTTTCAATTAAGGAACACAAATAAATCACAATAAAAAATTGTTCAATAGGTTTGGAATCACTCTATATAGTCATAACAAAGCTACCACACTGTTTAATCGCCCGTTGAGAACCATTTGGTAATGACTAACAGAGAAAGGGGATGAAGGGCCTCCTTCCCGACATTCTGAAAACCACTTGGAGTCCCATTCTCTTCTGATCCCCACCCCTACAGTTAAGGAGATGTCGTAGAAGGGACAGAAGGAGCCCAGGGTCACAGGCAGGCTCGCAGCAGATGGCCAGGAGACCAAGGCTGTGGACTCCATCCCATTGCTACCCCCTGGAGAACCAGCACCAAGATAAGCAAGTCTCAGTCCTCCTGTCCTTGTGGTTCGAGGGCACCCCCCTATCTCACTGCGATATCCCCAGTCCACAGTCTGGTGGAGGGAGAGTCTCCACAGAGGCTGTTGCCCCAGCAGGTTGGCTCACACACAGACCTTGAGGGGGCCAGGAGATCCCTTTGCTTTGGAAAGAATAGTCAGGGTCCCCCCTGGAAGCCACCCAACACGGCTCGGGCAGAGCTGATCAGACAGATCCTGAAATTTCCATTACATCAATATCATCATTGTTAGAACAAAGCATGGAACACTCATCTGTTTTACAGAATGTATTTGTGCTGCTCATTCTGCCTTTATTAAGCAGGCTGCGTGGACCGGGCGAGCATATCCCCAGGAAACATTTCCCTGATAACTTAGGAGCCTTCAAGTCTGCAGGGTGTTGCTCTAGTTTTAACAAAGAAGTGAGTGTTGGTGCTTCAAATAAAAGTTATTTTTTGCCCTCCTATAATTGAGGTTGGGTGAATTTCCAATGCACTTTTTTCTTTCTTTCTTTCTTTCTTTTCTTTTAAAGGTGTTTATTCATTTTCTTCTATTATAACTGAAGATCATTTTTTTTGTGGGATTTCTCTTGTTCACTTTCCTCTCTACCTTCCCATACCGAGGATTATAAAAACCCCCAGATTTGTTTTACTGCTGTGAGCATAAAAAAGCAGCACGCTTGCATTTTGAACAGAGCAGAGATTAAGGCACTGGCAGCCTTGAAATAGCTCTTTCTCAACTTCCATTCCCATGAGGTTATCCACATCGACGTGCTGTGAGGACAGGGTCAGTGTGATGAAATGTATTTGTTGGGTCTCTTTGGTGCCAGAGTTTTTGCCAACAATCTGATCTACCTGATAGGGGGACTATTTCAGAAACGTCCGGTCAGTAGAGCAGACCCAGGGCCCTCAGACCTTCAAGCAAAGCAGTGAGAACTGAAACCACAGCCAGAAAGGACTTTAGTTTTCTCTTTTTTGTCTTTAAAAACAGGCATGCGAGAATGAGGAAATAAACAGAGTGTATAAAGTGGGAGTTTTTATTTCGGTATTAAGTCCTCTTTGGATCCCAATTTAAAATCCTGCTAGGGTTCTGATATTCCTGCCAGTGTTTTAGCAGTCGCTCAGATCCATATACCAGGGACTGCTTCGAGGAAGCTCTAACAAGAATAGAATGTGCAAAAAAGTGCAAAAGGGGGTATTAGAAAGGTTTTTCAAACAAGGCACCCCCCAAAATGTACCTAATGTGGACAAGGAAAAGCAACAATAATAAAGTAACTAAAAGGCAAACATTAGAAGGTAATCCTAATTTACTTGAAAATGCTTTGCTGTGCCAAGAAATGGTAAAATCTGCTTTCCTTACCTTTTCATTCCCCGCCTTAAAATTCCTTGGTTCTGAGATTTGTGTATAAGTCCAAAATATGCCAAAATAAAATCAGCATGTATTTAGATTGTTAGGTCCATAACCATTTACAGCTTTGCTCAGATCCTGTGATAATCTTATTGGGTTAAAACATCCTGTGCCAGAGGTCTTGAATTGAGATGACAGGTGTGCAGGCAGGTTGGGAAGCTGATGATGACCCTTCTTGACCTTTTAAGATTAGCACTGAGAGAGAACAGTCAAATATTCATGAAGGATGAATGGTTTCGAGGGGTGTGTGTGTGTGTGTGTGTGTGTGTATGTAAGGGGGTGGAGGAAGGAGGAGGGCATGGGCATAGGTAGGACGGGGAGACAAGAAGACCAGGCATTATTATGTGGCTACCTGACCTTGCCCAGATAGAAACTTTGAATTCAACTGTAAAATCTCAAAAGAATTCACAGATGCCAATATAAATGATGCCCCGCTACAGTTTTTCCTCCTGTCTCAAATATAAAAGCAGTCTTAAAATAAGTCACAGAAGGCTCTGGGGTCTGGAACAGGGAAATGTATTGGCCTTGATAATGATTCCTGCATACGAGTCTGAAATTTTTGGCCAACGAATTACAGAGCTCAGAATTCCACCCAGTTCCATGTAACCCTGAGATAGTCCACCAGCATTTTGGACTGTTAGCTCATCTCCCCCCCTCCTGAAAATGCGGGAAAGATCAGTGCGTGAAGGGAAAGGATTAAGGCGGATAAGACACAGAAACAAGTATAAAAAGTGGAAAAAACCATGCAGATCACACAAGAGGTATGAATTCTACTACCAGGTAATTCTGAATCAGGAAATAGTACCAACATGAAAAGTGTCCCCAGAGTAGGTTTATGGACCAGGCACTTTGAGTTTCAGATGGAGTATTCATTCCACTTTGAACTCTGGAAAGTGAAGCTCAGAGAGCAACTTGCTTAAAACCACACACTTGTCAGTAGAACATTTCATTAATTTACGTATTCATTCATGAGCAAATGGCTATTGAGCACCTACAATTTTACACTGCCTGGTGGCGGACATGTAGGAAAGAACAAAAACGTTCATGTCTTATCCTCAAGGGGCTTGTAGTCTAGTAGGCAAAGAACCATTAATCTAATACTCACATGGATAACTGTTCAATTGAAAATTCAGGGCACTCTCCGAAGGAAAGAACCCGTTCCTGGAAGGGCAGGTAACAGATGAATAGGACGGGAGAAGGACTGGATGGGTGGTCATCAGGGGAGGCTTCGTCAAAGATGTGATCTTGATCTGGAGTCTAAGAGATGAAAAGGAACTAAGTAGGCAAAGGGGATAGTGTGTGTGTGTGTGTACGCATGTGTGTGTGTGCATGGGCACATGCGTGGTGCAGACGACACAGAGAGGGTTTCAAGAAGAAGAAACACAGGTGCAAAGGCCCAGAGCTCTAGGGTAGCTGGAATGCAGGAGTCAAACGAAAGGCTTAGAAGATGACATGGAAACATGGAAGCTTTGCAGAGGCCCTTACAGATGTGAATGAGTTGTGGTTTCTGCGCTAAGGTCCTCATCCCAACTCCAGATTTCAGAGCCTGGGCCTTTCATGTCTATTTCTGAGAGTGGGCTCCTCAACCGGCTCCGCAGCCTACCTGTCCTATACACATTCTCCTTGCTTCTCTGACACAGTCCAGACAAAGCACCAAGCGTACCCCTTTCCTGCTGTTACTTTCCCCAAGTACAGGTGGTGGAACAGAGTGGCTAATTGGTTTTGGAGTCAGGTGGATCAAGAATCAACTCATCGGTTGGCTAGTTAATAGGTCTGTGAATTTGAGCAAGTTCCCTGGCCTATAAAAGCTCTGGTTATAGTTATGTCAAAGGTTTGATGTGGGGAAAAAAGGAGATGATTCTTACAAAGGACTCAGGCTCACACCTACTGAGGTTTATAAGAAATGCCTGCCCTTCCCGTGTGTATAAATGAGAAATTTGCAGGTCCTGACCCAGACATCAGCTGCATTCCATAGACCTCTGCCCCATCAGGAGTGAGGCCCCTTGCAGTTCTCCCTCTGGTTCAAGTTTAAAAGCAGCCTCGACCTCTCCTCAGGTTAGTGAGCTATATACTTTTTATATACAAAATCCATTCATCCAGAAATATAGTCATTATAACTAAAATGCATTAATCCAGAAATATACTTGTTTTATCCAAAACCCTCTGGGAGGAGGGCATCAGCAAGTTTGCGGGAATTTAGCAATAATGAATCAAGGAATCAATAGATTTACAGAAAAATAATTTGAGCTCTTAGCCCTGTGCCCAGTGGCCCTCCATACAACACAAAAAGAACACTCTGTGTGTGCCTCAGGGTATTCCCAGGCTCAATAAGGATTTTTTAAAAATCTGTAAATTATGGAACATCAGAAAAATATTAAAGAAAATTCCAAATAGTTATTTTCAATAGCAGAAAATGGGTAAATAAAAGACCATAAAATTTCTGAAAAAGAAAGTCTAACATAGAGATGGCTTCTTGGAGAAGATTAGACCTTCAAAGAGGGTTAAGGTCTAATACAGTTAAAAAATATATAGCATTATCATCAATGCAAAGCTGGTGAGTTAAGTCTTAACTCTCTCAGTTACTAAGTATTTGACCTTAAGCAAATGATTTCCATGATCCGAATTTCCTTATCCATAGAACAGAGAAAAGTATCCATTAATAAATAAGAGAACATAAGAATATCCGGCGCATTAATGAGTGGATGTTATTATTTCATTTTACATTTAACATCTAGAGCAAGCAATGTGTGTTCAAGTCCTAATGCCAATCCCAGCTGCTACAGGACAGTGGGCAAGTTACCTGTCCTATCTTAGCTTCTGTTCCTACACGTCCAAGTCTGAGAGAATCACGCCTGTCCTCCACAGCAGATCAGAGGTAATACATGTGAAGTGCACAGTAAATATCCCATCACAGTAGCTGCTCGATTGTTTTTATTATGTTTGTCATTGCTATTATTACCATTATTATTTGCTAATGGTAGATAGGTGGAAGGAAAGCAAAGAGAGACAGTGGGAGAAAAATACCAGCAAAAGCCAAACACCTGGAATGAAATAAAGAAACAGTTTTAATGGAAGAGAGAGTCTGGATCTGGAAACAGTGACACAGTTGACATAGGAAGAAGTCAGATTAAGAATTGAATTCAGGAAAAAAAGAAGAAGAAGAATGTAGCAGGAGGGGAAGAATGAAGGGGGGGAAATCGGAGGGGGAGAAGAACCATGAGAGACAATGGACTCTGAAAAACAAACTGAGGGTTCTAGAGGGGAGGGGGTTGGGAGGATGGGTTAGCCTGGTGATGGGTATTGAGGAGGGCATGTTCTGCATGGAGCACTGGGTGTTATGCACAAACAATGAATCATGGAACACTATATCTAAAACTAATGATGTAATGTATGGGGATTAACATAACAATAAAAAAATTTAAAAAAAAAAAAAAAGAATTGAATTCAGGGGTGCCTGGGTGGCACAGTCCATTAAGCGTCTGACTTTTGATTTTGGCTTGGGTCGTGATCTCAGGGTCATGAGATTGAGGCCCACGTCAGGCTCTGCGATCAGCAGGGAGTCTCCTTGGGATTCTCTCTCTCCCTCTGCCCTTCCCTCTACCTCCCCCCTCGCTGCATGAGCACGTGTGTGCTCTCTTTCTCTCTCTAAAGTAAATAAATAAATCTTAAAAAAAAAAAAAGAATTGAATTCAGGGAGCCATTACAGGCCCCGATGTGTCCATGCAATCTTGAAAACTTTCTAGAGATTTTCAGGAAAGAGAAGTCCACTGCCTTTTTTTAGTAATTCATCATACTTCTTACGCCACCTAGGATTTTAGGATTTTCTTCTCTTGCTGTCATAGTATGATTCCATTTTTTCCACTTTTATTGCAATATAACTGACATATAATACTTGATATATAAACTTACATAAACATATGTTTAAGGTGCACAGCATACAATGATTTGATATATGTATAGATTGTGAAATCATCCCCACAATGGGTTTAGCTAACCCCTCACCTCAGAATCTAATTCTTCATTCTACTTCTGTGCAGGTGGAGAGAAGTTAACAAATGTGCCTTGGGGAATACACTGTATATTCTAAAATATCATATTTATTTATATTATTGTCCATTTTTAATAGCTATGTCATTGTTAAATTGGTCAAAGTTGAGTACTGCTGAGCCCCCCAAAATCACGATGACATTGAGCACCCACTGTGTGTCAGGTGCTCCGCACACAATAGGGCTGATTATATTTTCATCTTACATATGATAATATGACTTTAAAGAGGTGAAATAACTTTTCCCTTCACATCCAAATTTACCTGCAAAGTTCTGCCAATTCCTAGAGAGAATTCCCATTGGGTTCCACCCAATCATTTTTGTTTCCCACTCTCCCTGCTTAGTAGTATTTCCTGCCTGCTAACCATATACTGGTCTCAATTAGCCCCAACTAGACTTGAAGAAAAAAAAAGATATTCATGGAAAGAAGATTCAAATAGTGAAGTCAATCCCATTCCCAAAGCAATGTGTACCACAGACTGTTAATTGGTGAGAAGATCTATCAACTGTTTACACCTATGGTCACATGAAAATCCATTTTCAGGTTATGATTAGAAAATTAAAATGAATATTTCTCAATCTCTAAGAGTCTCTCCCACCAGGAACAGAGTTTTTGCAAATGGATGGGCAACTTCGTGAGTCTGAGGCCAAGTCTGCAAGGGGAATGGCAAACACCAAAGCCTGCAAAGACAGCCCGCCGACAGCAAGGAGCCAAGTGGAGGGCCTCGACTCTTTGGACTCCGTATGTGACTCTGTACATCGACCATATACACACATCCTCCTCACTTCCATACAGAAATGGGCTCTCACTTTTTTGTTGTTGTTGTTCTTTGAAACATATTCTTGAGAACATTTTGGTTTCCCTTTTTGACTTTTGCTCAAGACATGGCTACAGAAAATCATTTCTTTACCACAAGGTAAACAGGGCAAAGAGCAGCATGGGCCACAATGAAAAGGTGTACGCATCACCCCCTCCCACCACCACCAAGGCACACCTGACATTTATGTTTGTACAAACCCAGAATAAAAGCATTACAGCACAGTAAGAACGATGCTTTGTGTGCTCGTCTCTGTCACGAACACCCTGACAGGCATAATCCCCGCTCCATATTATGGCCATGGTGCTCCTTCATTATGATCCTTCATCTAAAATACTTTTCTCCTACTAGAAGAAAACTCTGGGACTAGGAAATGCGAAGAAAATTCAAGATGGCAGATTGGACACTCATCAGAACCTAAAGTTTTCAATACAAACATAAATCATTGACTAAATGCTTTAAAAGACACACTGTGGACCAGGACCAGAGACCAAACTCACATCAAGAAGCAGGGATTAAAGGTCAGAAGGAACTTAGACCAGAGCATTGTGCTTGGTGCTAGGGTCTTACAGGCACAGGGGGACAGGGGCTGAATACCCACTATGTGGCAGGCACTCCATCTGAATCCAGGAGTGGGAACCAAGCTGCCTCTTCTGTATGAAGACTGGGGGAGTTCCCATACACAACAAAAGAAGCAGATTTGCCACTTAAAGCTAAGACCCACCATGTATAATTAGAGGCCTGAATTTTTGTAATCCCTGTGGCAGGAGAGTCTAAAATCCAGTTTCAAGCCACAGACCTTACAGAGCTAAGGTGGAAGCAGAATTAAAGCCATCCCATGAACTGGGAAAAATTCCCACAGATGGACTCAAAAACGAGAATTACAAAGCAAATGAGGCAGTCTAACAGCATAAAAAGATCAATAGATCCATCAAACAAAAATTCACACGTAAAAACAGATGTCATGGGAAATTTTCCATTTCATAAAATAAATAGGGTGTTCTTCAAGAAATGAGAAGTGGAATAATATCCTTTACAAAAGAAAAAAGAAAAAAAGATGATGGGGTAAGCACCTGACAATTAGCTTTTTTGATTGTAATATAAGCACCTGACATCAGGCTTTGGATGGCCAAGGCATGCACATCAAAGGCATCCATCTCAAATAAAGACAGTACCAGCTCCAGGACTAGAGGAAGAGCCAGGCTGCCCCATTCATCAAGTTCCCTGACCATTGGACCACTTGCTTTTCTCTTTCTGAGTTTTATTTCCTGCTCTTATGTTTTAAATTCACTAATTTCCCTAAAACCCCTAACCCCCCCCCACCTTCAGCCCCAGTAAACGCAGAACCCCAGGCAGCACCCAACCTGTGACCTTGTCCTGTGGTCCAGGCTGTGCGTGTACCCTCCAGGATTTGGGAGTAATAATCTTGCAGTCACAGTAAGAACCAAAGGGCCAGGTGAGCACCCCAGACATTTCCAGCCAACAGCATCACTATTATCAGTATTGATAGGCTGAGAATAACCCAAAACACAGGGACATGTGTATATACCAAAAAAACAAACGGAAGTGTCATTAGGTGAGTTAAACTGATCAGTGAACAAGGATGAAGACACATTTTTAAGGTGGAACAGAGGACTAAGAAGATCAAAGAAAGCATTTTAGAATGACGAAGTTTTGGAAACATGGGGAGAAGGCAAGACACAGAGGAGAGATCAAGCAGTTCCAGCTTCATACAGATTCAGAAAGAAAGAATAAAGAGGATGGTCAAGAAACAGTGTTCAAATAAATAATGGCTCAGAATCTTCCAGAACTGAAAATGAAAGCCCTGATGTTTTCCGTTCATGGATAGTTGGGAGGTTTAGGAAAAAGCAGAAACAAAAACAAAAACACCAAACTATTCAGAGTCAACATAGTGAAAAGACATAATCCTGAGATAAAGAGAAAATCCTAAAAGCTAATAGAAAAGATAATTTACAAAGAAATGATATCAATTGATGATTCTCAATAGTAGCAGTATGTAACCTAAGACAATAGAATACTAGCTTCAAGGTATTGAGGGAAAATATAATTACAATTTACATTATGTAATGTACAAACATCATTCATAGAAAAGTAAAAATTAAAAATATTTCAAACCTAAAATAGTTTACTATTTATGAAGAACAGTGACTTTAGAAGGAAATTGGTAACTGGTAAACAAAATGCATAATTTCCAAAGTGGGGGAAGGGGAGATAGGAAGAATACAGAAAATTTGATAAAAATGTAATCCATCCATCAGAATTTCAACAAATACAAAAAGTAAAGCAAGAAGAAAATCATAAACATAAAGCATAAGATATGATCGAAACAGTAAATAAATATCAATAGCATAATAACTGGGGTCTCTCAATTAAAAGACAGAGGACATTTTTAAAAATCCAGTTCTAAGTATTTATGAGCTACTCCTTTCAAAATATAAAATGGTTGCCTAGAAATACAAGGAAAAATATATCTCACATAAATACCTACCCCCAAAAAAGGCACTATAACAGTGTTAATATAATGTTCATATTAATATAAGCAATGTTGGGGCGCCTGGGTGGCTCAGTCGTTAAGCGTCTGCCTTCGGCTCAGGTCATGATCCCAGGGTCCTGGGATCGAGCCCCGCATCGGGCTCCCTGCTCGGCGGGAAGCCTGCTTCTCCCTCTCCCACTCGCCCTGCTTGTGTTCCCTCTCTCGCTGTGTCTCTCTCTGTCAAATAAATAAAATCTTTAAAAAAATATATATATATAAGCAATGTTAATATAAGTCAAAGGAGAATTTAGGCTAAAACAATCACTTTGGGCATCTTTCTTTCTTGGTTTTCTCATCTGTAAAATGGAGATAACAATATCCACTACCTCGGGGCACCTGGGTCAGTGAACAGTGTGCCATGCAATTATGGACTCCTATTAGCATCACTATGATTATTGTTGTTAGTGTTGTTATTATTACTAAAGAATAATAAAGAGAAATTAATGCAGATCAATGTAGAAAATCCAAAAAGTTGAAAACCAAACAACATGAATTTTGGTGATGATGGGGAAAAATGTACACTCATGCCGGTTTTTTTTTTTTTTTTAAATGAATAGTACTTTCACATGGTTTAAAACTTAAAACAATATAAAATATAATAGAGAAATCTCACTCCTGTCTCTGCCCACTGACTTCTTTCTTTTTTTTTTTTTGATTTTATTTAATTTTTTATTGTTATGTTAATCCCCATACATTACATCAATAGTTTTAGATATAGTGTTCCATGATTCATTGTTTGTGCATAACACCCAGTGCTCCATGCAGAACGTGCCCTCCTCAATACCCATCACCAGGCTAACCCATCCTCCCAACCCCCTCCCCTCTAGAACCCCCAGTTTGTTTTTCAGAGTCCATCGTCTCTCATGGTTCTTCTCCCCCTCCGATTTCCCCCCCTTCATTCTTCCCCTCCTGCTACATTCTTCTTCTTCTTTTTTTCTTTCTTAACATATATTGCATTATTTGTTTCAGAGGTACAGATCTGAGATTCAACAGTCCTGCACAATTCACAGCGCTTACCAGAACACATACCCTCCCCAGTGTCCATCACCCAGTCACCCCATCCCTCCCACCCCACCCCCCACTCCAGCAACCCTCAGTTTGTTTCCTGAGATTAAGAATTCCTCATATCAGTGAGGTCATATGATACATGTCTTTCTCTGTTTGACTTATTTCGCTCAGCATAATACCCTCCAGTTCCATCCACGTCGTTGCAAATGGCAAGATCTTATTCCTTTTGATGGCTGCATAATATTCCATTGCATATATATACCACATCTTCTTTATCCATTCATCTGTTGATGGACATCTTGGCTCTTTCCACAGTTTGGCTATTGTGGACATTGCTGCTATAAACATCGGGGTGCACGTAGCCTTTCGGGTCCCTACTTTTGTAACTTTGGGGTAAATACCCAGTAGTGCAATTGCTGGGTCATACCGTAGCTCTATTTTCAACTTTTTGAGGAACCTCCATACTGTTTTCCAGAGTGGCTGCACCAGCTTGCATTCCCACCAACAGTGTAGGAGGGTTCCCCTTTCTCCGCATCCCCGCCAACATCTGTCATTTCCTGACTTGTTAATTTTAGCCATTCTGACTGGTGTGAGGTGGTATCTCATTGAGGTTTTGATTTGGATTTCCCTGATGCCGAGCGATATTGAACACTTTTTCATGTGTCTGTTGGCCATTTGGATGTCTTCTTTGGAGAAATGTCTGTTCATGTCTTCTGCCCATTTCTTGATTGGATTCTTTGTTCTTTTGGTGTTGAGTTTGATGAGTTCTTTATAGATTTTGGATACTAGCCCTTTATCTGATATGTCATTTGCAAATATCTTCTCCCATTCTGTCAGTTGTCTTTTGGTTTTGTTGACTGTTTCCTTTGCTTTGCAAAAGCTTTTTATCTTGATGAAGTCCCAATAGTTCATTTTTGCCCTTGCTTCCCTTGCCTTTGGCGATGTTTCTAGGAAGAAGTTGCTGCGGCTGAGGTCGAAGAGGTTGCTGCCTGTGTTCTCCTTTAGGATGTTGATGGACTCCTGTCTCACATTGAGGTCTTTCAACCATTTGGAGTCTATTTTTGTGTGTGGTGTAAGGAAATGGTCCAGTTTCATTCTTCTGCATGTGGCTGTCCAATTTTCCCAACACCATTTGTTGAAGAGACTGTCTTTTTTCCATTGGACATTCTTTCCTGCTTTGTCGAAGATTAGTTGACCATAGAGTTGAGGGTCCATTTCTGGGCTCTCTATTCTGTTCCATTGATCTATGTGTCTGTTTTTGTGCCAGTACCATACTGTCTTGATGATGACAGCTTTGTAGTAGAGCTGGAAGTCTGGAATTGTGATGCCGCCGGCTTTGCTTTTCTTTTTCAACATTCCTCTGGCTATGCGGGGTCTTTTCTGGTTCCATACAAATTTTAGGATTATTTGTTCCATTTCTTTGAAGAAAGTGGATGGTATTTTGATGGGGATTGCATTGAATGTGTAGATTGCTCTAGGTAGGATTGACATCTTCACAATATTTGTTCTTCCAATCCATGAGCATGGAACGTTTTTCCATTTCTTTGTGTCTTCCTCAATTTCTTTCATGAGTATTTTATAGTTTTCTGAGTACAGATCCTTTGCCTCTTTGGTTAGATTTATTCCTAGGTATCTTATGGTTTTGGGTGCAATTGTAAATGGGATCGACTCCTTAATTTCTCTTTCTTCTGACTTGTTGTTGGTGTATAGGAATGCCACTGACTTCTGTGCATTGATTTTATATCCTGCCACTTGACTGAATTCCTGTATGAGTTCTAGCAGTTTTGGGGTGGAGTCTTTGGGATTTTCCACATAAAGTATCATATCATCTGCAAAGAGTGAGAGTTTGACTTCTTCTTTGCCAATTTGGATGCCTTTGATTTCTTTTTGTTGTCTGATTGCTGTGGCTAGGACTTCCAATACTATGTTGAATAGCAGTGGTGATAGTGGACATCCCTGCCGCGTTCCTGACCTTAGGGGGAAAGCTCTCAGTTTTTCCCCATTGAGAATGATATTCGCTGTAGGTTTTTCATAGATGGCTTTTATGATATTGAGGTATGTACCCTCTATCCCTATACTCTGAAGAGTTTTGATCAAGAAAGGATGCTGTACTTTGTCAAATGCTTTTTCTGCATCTATTGAGAGGATCATGTGATTCTTGTTTTTTCTTTTGTTAATGTATTGTATCACGTTGATTGATTTGCGGATGTTGAACCAACCTTGCAGCCCAGGGATAAATCCGACTTGGTCGTGGTGAATAATCCTTTTAATGTACTGTTGGATCCTATTGGCTAGTATTTTGGTGAGAATTTTTGCATCCATGTTCATCAGGGATATTGGTCTGTAATTCTCCTTTTTAATGGGGTCTTTGTCTGGTTTTGGGATCAAGGTAATGCTGGCCTCATAAAATGAGTTTGGAAGTTTTCCTTCCATTTCTATTTTTTGGAACAGTTTCAGAAGGTTAGGTATTAATTCTTCTTGAAATGTTTGGTAGAATTCCCCTGGGAAGCCATCTGGCCCTGGGCTTTTGTGTTTTGGGAGATTTTTGATGACTGCTTCTATTTCCTTAGTGGTTATAGGTCTGTTCAGGTGTTCTATTTCTTCCTGGTTCAGTTTTGGTAGTTGATACATCTCTAGGAATGCATCCATTACTTCCAGGTTATCTAATTTGTTGGCATAGAGTTGCTCATAATATGTTCTTATAATTGTTTGTATTTCTTTGGTGTTGGTTGTGATTTCTCCTCTTTCATTCATGATTTTGTTGATTTGGGTCATTTCTCTTTTCTTTTTGATAAGTCTGGCCAGGGGCTTATCAATCTTGTTAATTCTTTCAAAGAACCAGCTCCTAGTTTCGTTGATCTGTTCTACTGTTCTTTTGGTTTCTATTTCATTGATTTCTGCTATGATCTTTATTATTTCTCTTCTCCTGCTGGGTTTAGGCTTTATTTGCTGTTCTTTCTCCAGCTCCTTTAGGTGTAGGGTTAGGTTGTGTACTTGAGACCTTTCTTGTTTCTTGAGAAAGGCTTGTATTGCTATATACTTTCCTCTTAGGACTGCCTTTGCTGTATCCCAAAGATTTTGAATAGTTGTGTTTTCATTTTCATTGGTTTCCATGAATTTTTTTAATTCTTCTTTAATTTCCTGGTTGACCCATTCATTCTTCAGTAGGATGCTCTTTAGCCTCCATGTATTTGAGTTCTTTCTGACTTTCCTCTTGTGATTGAGTTCTAGTTTCAAAGCATTGTGGTCTGAAAATAGGCAGGGGATAATCCCAATCTTCTGGTACCGGTTGAGACCTGATTTATGACCTAGGATGTGATCTATTCTGGAGAATGTTCCATGGGCACTAGAGAAGAATGTGTATTCCGTTGCTTTGGGATGGAATGTTCTGAATATGTCTGTGAAGTCCATTTGGTCCAGTGTGTCATTTAAAGTCTTTATTTCCTTGTTGATCTTTTGCTTAGACGATCTGTCCATTTCAGTGAGGGGGGTGTTAAAGTCCCCCACTATTATTGTATTGTTGTCGATGTGTTTCTTTGCTTTTGTTATTAATTGCCTTATATAATTGGCTGCTCCCATGGTAGGGGCATAGATATTTACAATTGTTAGATCTTCTTGTTGGATAGACCCTTTAAGTATGATATAGTGTCCTTCCTCATCTCTTATTACAGTCTTTGGTTTAAAATCTAATTTGTCTGATATAAGGATTGCCACCCCAGCTTTCTTTTGTTGTCCATTAGCATGGTAAATGGTTTTCCACCCCCTCACTTTCAATCTGGGGGTGTCTTTGGGTCTAAAATGAGTCTCTTGCAGACAGCATATCGATGGGTCTTGTTTTTTAATCCAATCTGATAGCCTGTGTCTTTTGATTGGGGCATTTAGCCCATTTACATTCAGGGTAACTATTGAAAGATAGGAGTTCAGTGCCATTGTATTGCCTGTAAAGTGACTGTTACTGTATATTGTTTGTGTTCCTTTCTGGTCTATGTTGCTTTTAGGCTCTCTCTTTGCTTAGAGGACCCCTTTCAATATTTGTTGTAGGGCTGGTTTCGTGTTTGCAAATTCCTTTAGTTTTTGTTTGTCCTGGAAGCTTTTTATCTCTCCTTCAATTTTCAATGACAGCCTAGCTCGATATAGTATTCTTGGCTGCATATTTTTCTCATTTAGTGCTCTGAATATGTCCTGCCAGTCCTTTCTGGCCTGCTAGGTCTCTGTGGATAAGTCTGTTGCCAATCTAATGTTTCTACCATTGTAGGTTACATATCTCTTCTCCCGAGCTGCTTTCAGGATTTTCTCTTTGTCTCTGAGACTCGTAAGTTTTACTATTAGATGTCGGGGTGTTGACCTATTTTTATTGATTTTGAGAGGGGTTCTCTGTGCTTCCTGGAGTTTGATGCCTGTTTCCTTCCCCAAATTAGGGAAGTTCTCTGCTATAATTTGCTCCATTATACCTTCTGCACCTCTCTCTCTTTCTTCTTCTTCTGGGATCCCAATTATTCTAATGTTGTTTCGTCTTATGGTATCGTTTATCTCTCGAATTCTGCCCTCGTGATCCAGTAGTTGTTTATCTCTCTTTTCTCAGCTTCTTTATTTTCCATCATTTGGTCTTCTATCTCGCTGATTCTTTCTTCTGCCTCATTTATCCTAGCAGTTAGCGCCCCCATATTTGATTGCACCTCATTAATAGCCTTTTTGATTTCTACTTGGTTCGATTTTAGTTCTTTTACTTCTCCAGAAAGGGTTTCTCTAATAACTTCCATGTTTTTTTCAAGCCCAGCTAGTATCTTTAAAGTGATGATTCTGAACTCTAGATCTGACATCGTACTAATGTCCGTATTGAGTAGGTCCCTGGCAGTCGGTACTACCTCTTGTTCTTTTTGTTGAGGTGATTTTTTCCGTCTTGTCATTTTGTGCAGAGGAGAATAGATTAATGAGAGAACAAAATGCTAGCAGGGTAACAACGTCCCCAGAAAATATACTCTAAACAAATCAGAAAAGACCTGAAGCAGTGGGAAAAGAAAGGGAAAGAGAGAAAAAAGAAAAGGAAAGAAAAAAAGAAAAAAGATAAAGATAAAAACAAACAAAAGCAGAACAAAACAAAACAAAACAAAAACAGAATGTGATCAAATATGATCAGGCTGGATTATAGATCAGTGCCACACACTAGGTTTTGGGTGTATTTTGGTCTGTTAAAAGAAAGTCCCTCCCAAAATTTTAAAGAAAGAAAAACTTATATATGTACAAAAATAAGGGTTGATATGATGAAGGGATGGAATATGACTGTAAAGATGGAAATTATAAAAAATTTTAAAAAAGGATTTGATAAATTGTTTGAAAAAAGAAAGAATAGGATTAAAAAAAAAAGAAAGAAAGAAAGAAAAAAGGGAGAGAATGTGATCAGGCAGGGGAGTAGAAAAAAACCATACACTAGAGATTTAGAGTATATTTTGATCTGTTAGAAGAAACTATCTCAAGATTTTAAGGAGAGAACAACTTATATATATATGCCCAAAATACGGGTAACTACTATGAAGGGATAGAATATGACTTTAAAAATGAAAAATAAAAATGTTTTTTTTTAAAAAAGGGATTGATAAGATGTTGGTTGAAAAAGGGAAAAAGAAAAATTCAAAAAAAAAGAAAAAAGGAAAAAAGAAAAAAAGACAGTTAAAAAAAATAATTAACTTTGAAAGACTAAAGAATCATGGTAAAAAAGCCATGAATTCTATGTGCAGTGTTCCCCTAGCGCTGGAGTTCTGCCGTTCTCACTGATCGGTAAACTTGGTCTTGGCTGGCTGTTCTTGCTGATCTTCTGGGGGAGGGGCCTGTTGCCGTGGTTCCCAAATGTCTTTGCCGGAGGCAAAATTGCCCCGCCCTTGCCGGTCCGGGCTAAGTAATCTGCTCGGGTTTGCTCTCCGGAGCTTTTGTTCCCTGCAAGCTCTCCGTACAGCTTTGGAGGCGGAGAGTGAAAATGGCGGCCTCCCAGTCTCCGCCCCGGAGGAGCCGAGAACTCGGGGTCCCGCTCCTCAGCGAGCCCCCAGAGAAAAGCCGTCAGTCACTCCCGTCTCCCCGGTCTCCGGCCACACTCCTCGCTCACCCGGCCTGTGACCGCGCCTTTCTATCTGGCACCCGACCCCGGGTGGAGTCTCCAAACCCAGCAGATCCCCGCGGTGCGCTCCCGCACCTCTCCTCCCGGGGGAAGAAGGTGAGTCTCCCCGGATCTGCCGCTTGTTGGGTCCCTGCTGGAGGAGCTGTGGCCCAACTGTGCCGCGGATCACGGTTTATAGCAACCCCGAGCTGAGAGCCCGCGCCTGGGCTCCGTCTCTCCAGCCGGCTTCCCTGCTCCGATACCTGGGAGCTCTGCCGCACTCAGGCACCCCCGGTCTTTCTGTGACCCCGAGGGTCCTGAGACCACACTGTCCCGCGAGGATTCCACCCCCCACTTCGCCACCAGAGTGACGTCCCTCAGCGGACCAGACTTCTAAAAGTTCCGATTTTGTGCTCCGTGGCTCTATCACTTGCCAGAAGCGGCCGACGGAGGCCCCTCCCCCGCCGTCTATCCTCCCGAATAACGCCTCGGATTCACTTCTCCGCACGTCCTACCTTCCAAAAAGTGGTCGCTTTTCTGTTCAGAGAGTTGTTGCTCTTCTTTTCTTTGATCTCCTGTTGAGTTTGTAGGTGTTCAGAATGGTTTGATCCCTATCCAGCTGAATTCCTGAGAGGAGACGAAATCCAGGTCTCCTACTCCTCCGCCATCTTGCTCCGCCCCTTGCCCACTGACTTATTTCATACCCCATCCCCAACTGTAGGTAACCACTTTTATTAGTTTACTTGTTAAAAAAAAAAAAAACTTCTGTATGCAAAAACCAGTAAGTACATGTTCTTATTTTCCTCTTTCTTACACAAAAACTAACATACACTATTTCTGTGCTTTGCCTTTTTAAAATGTATCCTAGAGACATTTTCCAATGCACAAAGAATCATTTGAGTTTTTGTAGCTGTATAATATTCAACTTTGTGAATACACCAAAATTGTTTAACCTGTTTCCTGTGATGGATCATTGGGTAGATTACCCATCTAGTCTTTCGATGTCATCATCAACGCTGTAGTAAATAATCTTGCTCATACATCATGAAATATGCTTAGGAACACCTGCAGGACAAATTCTCAGGCGTGGGATCACTGGGGCGAAAAGTAAGTGCATTTGTTCTTTTGGTAGCAATTGACGATTCTCCTTCTGTCACAGTTGGCCATTTTGCAAGTCATCTGCAGTGTATCTCATTTAAATTGGCATAGGTGATTTGGAGAAAATTTTTTGGTCATCTAATAAGAATGAGTATCTAAATTTCTAAAGAAGTTCTCAAATATGAGCACGAGATGTGTAAAGGTTCATTGAAGCATGATTTGTAATAATGTTCATCTGGATGGACATAGAAAAACAAAATGTGATGTATTAACACACAGACTAAGAGATAGCAGTTGAAAGAAAGAAATTAAAGCTATTTATAACAACAAGGCTAGATCAACCCATGATGTTCAGTGAGAAAAGGAAAGTTACCCAATTATACATACAACATCATATTATTCATGAAGGTTAAAAATACACACAAAAATACTCGAAATTGTTTATGGATATGCATATTTAGTATACTTTATACATGTCTAAGTATAAAGTATACTTAGTATACTTTATAAAGTATAGTATAAGTATACTTTACTTATAGTATAAAGTATACTTTATACTATAAGTATAAAGAAGACAGTATAAAGAAAGTATACTTTCTTTGAATGAATGAATACTGATTTTCATTGATTTCAATGAATACTGATTTTCATTTCCCTGATGATTAGCATCTTTTCATATACTGTTTGGCTATTATCCTTGCTTCTGTTGCTCCCACAGAGGCCTGTTTGCCGCTGGCTCCAAAGAAAAACCAGTCTCAGGGGGCGCCTGGATGGCTCAGTCGTTAAGCGTCTGCCTTCGGCTCAGGTCATGATCCCAGGGTCCTGGGATCGAGCCCCGCATCGGGCTCCCTGCTCCGCGGGAAGCCTGCTTCTCCCTCTCCCGCTCCCCCTGCTTGTATTCCCTCTCTCGCTGTGTCTCTCTCTGTCAAATAAATAAATAAAATCTTTAAAAAAAAAAAAAAGAAAAGAAAAACCAGTCTCAGTTTCTTAAAGTCACAGGACTTTTCTCATCTAGATGGCCTTGTCCCCCTACATTTGGGAACATTTGCTTAGGATGAATTCATTTAATTGGTGTTTATGCAAACATCAATGCAGAGTAAGTATAAAGAAGACAGAGATCCACAACTTCTTCTCTGGACTGGACGTGAAGCTGTTAGCGGTGAAGAAAGGGGACCAGTGCATGGTCAGCAGTGGACACAATTTGTTATGATTATGTTTTTATGGGTAGAAGCAAATAAGACAAATTATTAACGGTTAACCGTGGATGTGGTGATATGAATATTTGTTTTCTTATTTTTGTCCTTTTCTCTATACTTCATGTTCTAAAATATTTATTGAAGAGAGATATGAATGAGACCCTGAATTTCAGTTAAGCTAAATACTGGTTTCTGTGCAACATTTCTTACTCAAGATCTCTCCCTCCCTCCCCCCTTCCTTCCTATCTTTCCTCCCTCCCTTGTTTTTCTGTCTTTCTTTCTCTTTTTCTTTCTTTCTTTCTTTCTTTCTTTCTTTCTTTCTTTCTTTCTTTCTTTCTTTCTTTCTTTCTTTTTCCCTTCCTTCCTTCCTTCCTTCCTTCCTTCCTTCCTTCCTTCCTTCTTTCTTTCTTTCTGTCAGTAAATGAGCACGAGGATCTCAAAGCGCAAATAAAACTGCCCAGTAGAGGGAAGGCTAGGTTCCAAATATTCGAGTGTTTTCTGGGTTTTAACTGCTCATTGCCCATTCCATTTTAGAGTAAAGTATCAGTAAGGAAGGAGCTTAATGAGCCAATAAACGGTCACACTTCAGTCTCTGGATGACCACCTATTTCTGGACTAGGAATAGGAGAGACATACCTTGAATCAAACTGATGTCTTTCTGACATTTTTTTCTCTAAAAAAGGGATAACCCAGGATTTCTTGTTGTGATGGAAATTATGAGTAACTTACATGCTAGTTTTTGAACTACTGAATCCTCTGAGATTTGTTTCGGGAAACCACAGGAATGGCAAAAACCATATAATGTCAATAATAATAGTCACAGAGCATAGGCTGTGTGCCCATCGCTGTTCTGGGCACTCTACAGGCATGGATGCATTTAATCCCCTGTGAGAAAGGCTTTATTTCAATGTTAACACCCCAGAGGAAAGTGATGCGCTAGGTCAGGCAGCCAGGAAAACCAGAGCCAGGCTAGGAAGGGAGGTGTAGCTGACATCTGAGTCCTATACCAAGCAAAGCAAGAACTGCTCCCCAGCCACATCAACACTGCCCAGCCCACACTCCTTTCCGGGATGGCCCTGAGAAGCACTAGAATCTTCTTCATGTTATGAGAGAGCTACCCTCTTCCTCCATCTCTTAAGATGCAACCTAAGGAATTGGGAAATGACTATTTCTTCTTTTTTTAATCCCGAAGGCCTAAGTAACCTTAAAGTTTCTCTCTTCTGAAAAACCACAAGAAGAAGAAAAACAAATCTGGGATCAGAACATCTCCATGGTTGCGGGGAGGACACTGGCTATGCCCTGGGTCGGTCCTGGCTCCAGGTCAAGAAGTAATCAGTTGCAGCAGCAGGGGCCCTCGGGGGGAGGGCAGGGCAGGGGACATTCACCCCAAAGCTGCGGAGCAGGGTTGGGGGAGGCCCTACCTGACAAGGGAGACTGGCTGGAGCAGGGTGTGGTTCCTTAGAGGCCAGGTACCCTGCTGAGCCTCCAGAGAGGAAAGGTGGGGAAGTGTTTTAAAATAAGACAAAGTGATGAGTCTCCAGGAGAATGTCACAGCCTTGTTCTCTGCCTGGTTCCTTTTCTGAAGAGTATTGTCCTGTGAGCTGGTTCTCAGGCTTAGGGACTGCAAGTTCAATGCATCGTGATGAAACAAGAGGCCTGGGGCAACAACAGAAAACTCCACTTGCCATGTGTGTGCCGCTCTGCATTCCATTCTCCTCCCAGCCTTGTTCTTTCCCGTGTGCGTGCCCTTCTAGAAGCAGGGGTTGTGTCTCCCTTATTGTGGAACCCACGAGTGATTAGCAGAATTCATAGGGGGAGCTAGCTCTGCATTGATGTTTGCATAAACACCAATTAAATGAATTCATCCTAAGCAAATGTTCCCAAATGTAGGGGGACAAGGCCATCTAGATGAGAAAAGTCCTGTGACTTTAAGAAACTGAGACTGGTTTTTCTTTGGAGCCAGGGGCAAACAGGCCTCTGTGGGAGCAACAGAAGCAAGGATAATAGCCAAGCAGTATATGAAAAGATGCTAATCATCAGGGAAATGAAAATCAAAACTCCAGTGAGATATCACCTCACACCTGTTAGAATGGCCAGTATCAGTAAGACGAGAGATAACAAGTGTTGGCAAGGATGTGGAGAAATTGGAACCCCTCTGCACTGTTGGTGGAATGGAGTCTGGTGCAACCATGATGGAAAACATTATGGAGATGCCTCAAAAAAGTAAAAATAGAACTACTGTATGATCCAGCCATCCCACTTCTCGGTGTATACGTAAAGGAAACAAAATCCCTATCTCAGAAAGTTATCTTCTGTACCCGCGTGTTCATTGCAGCATTATTCACAATAGCCAAGACATGGAAACAACCTAAGTGTCCACCAATAGATGAATGGATGAAGTGTGTGTGTGTGTGTGTGTGTGTGTAAGAGAGAGAGAGAGAGAATGGAATATTATTCAGTCTTTAAAAAAGAGGAAATCTTGATATATATGATAATGTAAATGAACCCAGAGGACATTAGGATAAGTGAAATCCAGTCACAGAAGGACAAATACCACGTTTCCACTTACAAGAGGTATCTAAAATAGTCAAATTCATAGAAAGAGAAACTAGAATGATGCTTTTTGGAGGCTGGGGAGGGGAGAGGAAAATGGGATTGCTTTTCAACTGGTATAAAGTCTCAATTATACAAGACGAATAAGTTCTAGAGATCTGCTGTACAACATGGCACCTATAACCTATATTAGACCCATAATTGTTAGTACTGTATATCTAAAAATTTGTTAAGTGGGTAGATCTCATTTGAAATGTTCTTGCCACAATTTTTAGAAAAAGGCCGGTAAGTGGGAAATTTACCGGTCATCATTCTCTACACATTTTGTGTACCATTCTACACCACAATATATGCACCTGTAGAAAAATATGCATTTTCGAGTTGTGAATCTGGTGATAGCTTCAAATTGAAGAGATGGCTCACATAAAAAGCTGATAGTTATAAGTGGTCACATTTCTGTGTTCAGTGCCTGATGGACTCTGTTTTGTACTCATGTTTTTTACTTATTTATAAGTTGAAATATCCACCCCTCAGAAGACCATATAATATTTATTCATTAATTTATTCACCCAATATCACTTGAGTATTCATTGTGTTCCATGTACCAGGTGCATGTAACAGGTGCTGGAGATGCGGCTCCTGAGGCTTTGGTTTGAGGAGAGACAAACATAATGCCTGTGTGAAGGAGTGCTATTGAGCAGACACCTGATGAAATTAAACAGTGGGTCTCGTGAAGCTCTGAGAAAGATCCGTCCAGGCAGAAGGACTGATACACATGAAGATCCTGTGGGAATGCACTGGCTTATTTGAGGAATAGCAGGGCAAGCAGGGCTGGAGCAATGATTAAGAACACGGGGGTAGGGAGGCTGGGTCTGAAGGGCAGGTAGGAATCACAGAGGTAGGTTGTGGTAAGGCATTTCCATTTTATGCCAAGAATAATGGGAAGCCACTGGACGGTTGTGAGCAGGAAGAAATGTTATCTGGGTTATATTTTAGAATGCAGGAGAGGCAGGCAGTGACCAATCATGCATTTATCATCCATTTTTCCTTCACTTATTCTCTCTGTAAATACGTATTGAGTACTTTCTATGCACTCAGCTATAAACTAGCTAATGATGGGGCCAAATCAAATGGTTTTTGTGGTCCTGTTTCCTTACCTATAAAATCCTTCCTCCTGTCAAACTTCTGTTTCTGGAAAGAGGCAGCAGGCTCTCTGGCCTGAGTTATCCGTGTCTGAGATATGTCTGCTTTGGAGTTGTGTCATATCAACACAATTTTTGGAAACCTGCCCATTCATTTGGAGGTGCACAAAAGACATCAGGTCCTGGGGCTATATTTGCATAATATAGTATAAACTCAGAGGTCCAGGCCAGTTTGGATCTATAAAAAGAATGTAGCTGAGCTCTGAGTCATATGAAGATGAAAGTAGAGTTGTCTATAAGGGCGCAGGAGTTAGAGAGAATATTAAGTGCAGATAAATATTTATCTTCTGTGGATAGATAAAGAGCAGCAGAATCAGAAAGTCTACCTGAGAGTGTTATATTCAAAGTAGAGGTAAAATATTCTTGATGACGATGAAATTATGGGCAGAACTTGAAGTAAAAATGACAGACCTGTGGCCCTTGTATAAAGTGATATTGCTCTTTGCATTCTGCCCCACACCTACGGTGCACATCAACCAGTGTGGCCACCTTCTGTTTCAAAGGCAGCGTACTCTCAGCCCCAGGGAGCCATGGCAGACATTGTGGGACTGCAGTGTCATTACACCCAATGACCAGGGAGCACAGCATCCCTCTGGTATGGAGTGGTTTCGCCAGTTAGGCTGACCACAAGCCACTGGCTTCAGTGATGCCATTCTGTAACCAAAGGCATATTTTTAAAAAAGAAAAGAAACAAGTCATTGGAATAAAGGAGTCAGTAAGCACATGGGCTTTGGAGAAAGGCAGGCTGGTGTGTTTAATCCCTGCCCGCACTACTGTGGGAAAGCTCTCAGCCTATCTGGGTCCTGGTTTCCTCATCTGTAAAATGGGACAATGACACAACCTTCTCAAAGATCTTCGTACAGTGTTTGGCAAATGCTCTTT
Organism: Halichoerus grypus; assembly: GCF_964656455.1. Taxonomy (NCBI): domain Eukaryota; kingdom Metazoa; phylum Chordata; class Mammalia; order Carnivora; family Phocidae; genus Halichoerus; species Halichoerus grypus. The sequence goes on along the minus strand of NC_135723.1, from coordinate 11,730,718 downwards.
AGATATAAGCTACCATCATACAGAATTAGTCATAATGTTAGAGAAGAATGGATGCTTTTCTGCTGAGCCAAGGGACTGTAGCTACATGGTGTCCCACACACTTACGGAGTCCGGTCCCTTCACTGATTAGAAGAAACAATGTTTTAGCCCTTCTGTGGGCACGATTTAACTCTCCGCTTTCAGAGCCTGGGACGTCCGCAGACTGTCTCCTAAGAAATCGAGCAGGGAAGCATTTATTACCTCAGGGAATTTTCCATGGTTCTGGGTCTAGCCCAAACCATCCAGACAGAGACACCTGACTTCGTAGACACTCTGATGATGTATCTACTTCTTTAGCGCAGAGTCACCTTAAGCAAGCTGACAAGACTGATGTATACACCAGAATGCCACAGACAGAGGTATTCTTATAATCTGTATGACTCCATACGTATGTATGATTTCCTCTTTGTATTATTTATCTCGCTGTAACAACACAGCAATGGGAATGGAGTGCCAACAAACTGACTTAAATGCAAATGACACTACAAGCATTTCCATTTCCAAGTCTTCAGGGCCAGTGCACTGTGACTCTGGGGGCTGAGTCTCACAGGTAGAAAGAGCATAATCAGAGAGAGATTTTGGCCGAACATGGAATCAAACAAAGAAGAATAATCTGAATGGAATGTTTGAAAGGGTCTACCTAATCCATTTCACCACAGGGTGGGACCTGCCAAAGGTATAGCAATCATTGAACTCCATTGGTTACAATACCCCACCTCTCTCCCCACATGTGGGGTAATCTTGCCAACAGGCCTGGAATCTTTGGAGTCCTTTGGTTGCTATCCTATCTCCACACTCATTCCTCCAACAAGCACTGTGTTTTTTAGTAACTCGCTCTTTGCTGCTCAATTCCCTCATCACCCCCTCTGGATAGACTTGTTTTCTGTTCAGTCATATTAATACCAGGAGTCAGGTAAAGAGTTAATGAGGATGTGGACAAGGCAACATTTTTTCTTTTAGATATTTATATAATCTCTAAATCATTTTATGTTCTTTTTTTTTTTTTTTTCTGATGGCAGTTTAATTCCAGTTGTTTCCAAGTGACTGCAAGAGGATTTGTAGAGATCCTCAAGTACTGACAATAAAAACTAATCTCTCTGGAGTCTTCCTACATTTTTTTTTCCTCTTTCATTTTCTTCTCACATCCTCTTGACATCCTTCTTCTTCTTCCAAATCTCAAGTGGCACGAGGTCACGGTTCTCTACAAGGCTGGAAGTGAGAAAGAAACCTGTGCCCCTTCTTAAACCCCTTCTCACCCACATGTATCACAATAACCTCCCAGAGGAAGTGGCAAGAATAGGGCAGCTAATGTTCCTCAAAGAAGCAAGTGTCATTTAGAGTTTTGCTTTGGACAAAAAAGAAAAAAAAAAAAACACAAAAAAAACAAACAAAAAAAACCACCTGAATTTAGGATTGAGATCCCAGTCTTATGCTGGCAAACTTTGCATTATCAAGCTGATAGATGATTTAATCATGCAAGAATGGAGGAGGGCCACAAAGATATCTGTACATGCCCGTAAGAGTTCTGCTGATCCCAAAGAGAATGAAGTTTGTGTCAGAGGACATGCAAAGTCATCACAAATATACGTCACATCTGTGTTTCCAGCTTAATTGCTCATGGCTAAATGGAAAATAATAGAAATGAGCTTTTGTTTACACAAAGCATGAAACTTTGTCCTGGGAACTTTTGTCCTCCAAAGAATTCCCAGCAATGTGGACTTTGGAAGGTGACTGACTGTGTGGAGTTTTAACAGGAAGAGTAAAGAGAATCAATTTAGAGGCTAAGAAAATTTCACAATGCCAGTGGATATTAGTGATTTCCTCTTTGTAGTATCAAAGATGGAGGAGACAGTACTGCTCAAGTGAGGAAACAGATGCATTTTCCATGCTGTCAGTGTCTTCCCTTTCGAAGGTGGCCACAATTTGTGGTCCAGGTAAATCCAGTCAAAGATCACATTGCTGGGGTGCCTTGGTGGCTCAGTCAGTTAAGTGACTGCCTTCGGCTCAGGTCATGATCCTGGAGCTCCCCGCTCGGCAGAGAGTCTGCTTCTCCCTCTGACCCTCCACCCTCTCATGCTCTCTCTCTCTCTCATTCTCTCTTTCTCTCAAATAAATAAAATCTTTTTAAAAAAAAGGTCACATTGCTCAGCTCACTACAGTGCCAGGGAACGCCGTCCTGCTGAAAGCCAGGGTCTTCTGGAAAACTTCATTTCTCAGCATTATACTGTACTGTTGTTTTTGGAAAATGATGTAATGAATCTACTGAAATAACAGCCTCTGTCAATGCAATTGTGTCTATGAAATCATCTAGCTGCTCTAATGAACATAAACTTTGGGCCATACTCATTAAGAGTAAGGTTACCAAGTGGATATTTAGAGGTGTCCCCGGGTCAAACCCGTGGCTGCCTATTCTCATTTTCCTCTGACACACTTGATCATTTTCTTTCCCACATACCCTTCATTTTAGGATCTGCTTCCAACTTGCTTGAAACTGCTTGGAGCATTTTGCCTTTCTTTTTCTCCTGCAGATTTCTTAGTAAACCCTTCCTAAGCTCCTTTCCCTCATTGCTTCTGTCTGTTAGCCTTCTGCCTACTTTCCTCTTCCATCAATAGCCACAAATGTTTGTGCCCTCCAAGTAAGTCAAATGAACCATCTACCAATCATTGGGGCACAAAAGTGCTCTCTTCATGTTGCCAGAGATTTATTTAGCTTAATTCGTTGTTTGATTCTTATGGTTTACATGCCATCTTACGATCTAGTCATGTACCTTGAGTTCACAAAAAAGAAAAAAAAATTCAAAATGAGGTATTTAGAAAACAGGTGCAGGGGGGTTGGGATCAGTCAGAGATAAGTCTTGTTAAAGATAAAAAGGAAGCACATTAAAAATTTTAAGAGTTGATTTGAGCAAAAATGGATTAAAATTGGGCAGCACCAAACCACAAATGGTTAGGAGCCTCCCACCAAAGGGAGCTGGAGGAAAGATTTTATAGAGAAAAGGCAGAAGCAACGCAAGAAAACTATTTGATTGACTATATAGCACAAGCGTTTGTCTTATTTGCGAAAGTGCAGTTGACTGTTTGTGATTGGTTGTCCTTAGGTTTTGATTTCTTAACCTTGAGGCATTTAAGGCTTAGCTTTTAGTTTGCTTACATAGGTTACTAAGTCATTAAAGCCACTTCAATCTAATGGCCTCCTTCTATAATTGATTTAACAATCCCCCTCTTTTGGTCATCCTCTCATACGTGAGATTGACCAAGAATCTGGTATTAGTGACATTCTTGGTTGCCATCAGGGTGAAGTTGTTCTTGTGTTATCATGAAACTCGTAGGTTATGATGTCAGATCCGTGGAAGAATTGTTTTTTCTGTTCATCTCATTGTTCATCTTGTTTCTCTTTCTCTGAGCATAGTGAGACCATCTAATGTCCTGCTGAGAGCCATGAACATGTACTTAAGACCCTTGGGAGAAGACAGCACACCAGGGAGATTATGGTGATGACTCTCAGGAGGATAAAGACAAGAGACTAAAGTATGTGCCTTAGTCAGGGCCTTCATGAACTAAACCAGCTGGTGTCAAATAAATCAAAGAATGTACCCAAAGGGGCATCAACCTGTTTTAGCCAAGTGAACTGTTTTCCAATGTCTTGTATTTACTACAATACCAGAAGTGTTGGTCCAGTTAAAGCAGGTGTTTGCTATGGCACAGTCTCCTCCTTGTTCAGCCAATAAATAATCTAAAGCAGTTCTATGATCTAAAACCACCTTAGCAAGAAAGCCTAGGGGCTTCTGTTGTGGAGCTATGGCCTTGGGAGTTTATTTAGCAAGAGTTGCCAGGGTTAAGGAATGGTGTCTTCTCATGCATTAATAGACAATAAAAGCAAAGAGCAAAAGAGCACAAGGAATAGAAGCTTCATGTTGGAGATAAGGAATTGATCCATGATCTTGGGAGAGCCATCAACTTCAAAGTTTTCCCTGCTTCTGGGAAGAAACCTCCCTAGTCAATTTTAATTTTAGATCTCCAGCTGGTGTGTAGTGCCAGAAGTCTAGAGGAACCTTTCTAATTGGGAGATGTGGACCCAAGGTTCAAGGCCCTGTAGTTTGGCTGCCATCTGGGTAGTGTCCCATGTATGGTCCTTTCCTACAAGGTTTAAGGGCAGTCTTTGTTCTTAGTGATTCCA